>NC_136783.1:6777050-7173040 GCF_947034865.1 Barbatula barbatula | reverse complement strand
CAGCAGCATTGTGACAGTTTTACTGGTAAGCCACTGCTGATCAGAAAATTGAATCTAAATAAGATTTCTATACAGAAGCTCTGCGTCGCGGTGTTCAAACACAGTTGATATAAGGTACATTGTACAGGGGTTTCAATTAAAACAAGCTGAAACTGGCCTGCTCTTCCATCTGGCTGTGCACCTGTTAATCAGACATTTGCTTTTGTTGTAGCAGATCGGATGAGTCTTAATAACAGAGGAATAAGGAAAACACAAGAATATATCCTTACAATTCCCAAAAAATGTTTCCGAACTTCACGTGTAGTGCCCCAAAGATGGTGGTATTTTGGTTGAAATTGAAGAAATGTATTATTTTTCTGTTCTTTTTGTATTGTCCATTCATATTATTTATGCTACAGTAACAGGTATCCATGGACCACAGACGCAGAAGAATACCATATATCACTTTTAATCGAATAATCCAAAATACATAAACAGTGTAGCAAACAGGTTACATTTATAACATCTCAGACAATGATGGGGGAGAACGGATCGAGTCTATAAAGAGGTGCTGTGATTACTGATGAGGGACCGGAAATGTAGTCCAATGGGAAATATGGGGAAAACAGGCAGGGAAACAGAAGGGTCTGTGACAGTACTCCCCCCATCCTTGCGCCGTAGAAGGCACAACCAGGAAGGAGGGTGGGCATCCTGGATGCTCCCACTATGGAGAATCAGGGGAACCATGGAAGATCTTGCGGTTCAGGGGCGGCTTCCGTGGCCATGTTAGAGGGACCCGGAGGGACTGAGTTGACAGCTTCTGTGGCCGTGTCATAGGGGCCAGGGGAGCTGGAGCTGAAGGCCTCCATGTCAAAGGGGCCACGAGAGCTGGAGTTGATGACCTCTGTAGGCGTGTTAGTGGAGCAGGAAGAGCTGGAGCTGAGGGCCGGCGTTGTCGTGATGGTGAAGTCAGGTGTGAAGATGGAGGTGGTTGTCTTGGCCATGGAGAGGAGACAGGAGATGGCCGAGACGATCGTGACAAAATCCTAAATATTATGAGAAAACTATCTGAGGTTTTGTGTCAATACCATGGAAGTCAATGGCGGTCGATGTTGTTTGGTTCCCAGCGTTCCTCAAAATTCTGTGGAAGAAAGTCATACAGGTTTGAAATGACGTGAGGGTGAGACATTTTTTGGAAAGATTTGTTATTTTTGGGTGAACTATCGCTTTAAGGTGGTCACCTTCACTAGCTAATTATTATTCACTTTATATCATAATCTCCCTATTTCTCGGCAGCCTCAAGAGATTTCTGGCTTGCCATTTGAAGATGTTAACAGCCCTTCAGAAAGAATGGTACACAAAAGAGACTCTGCCAAACCACCTGTAGGTTAGGAGTATTTTTCATCCATCTGTGCAGAAGCATTCAGCCTATTTAACGAGAGTTTGTAAGGTCACTTGCTCATTTTTAATTGCACGCTTCAACATTCATCTATTCTTCATACAATTACAAATTATTACGAATACTATAATTAACAAAGCAGCATGTTATAGACAGATGCTTTGTCTTTCCCTCTGTGATCTCGCAGGTTCTTTGGTGTGAACGCATTTAATAAGTCATTATTATGATAACACATCCACGCAAACAAACCCATGCGCCCGCACGCATGCCTAAGTGCATCACTGTCAGTGCGCCCATAAGACATCGGCAGAATGATGAAACCTTTCATCACTGCTTGACTGATGTTTCAGCTCTTCTAGGTTCTTATTTGCTATCAAACCTCTCCTGCAAACGAACTTAATGAGATGACGTCTCAACAATTACAAATGATTACTCAACACGTTGCTTCTGATAGCATTTCAAAACACAAAACTCCCTTCCTCCCTCCAGCTCTGCGTCTGCTTGCATCTGCTACCTGAATAAACTCACAGACTGGTAGACTGACAGCTGTATCCCGCTGCCCTTTGGGTGTGGTGGGGAGCTGTTTTTCTTCTCAGGTAGACCAAATGCTAGGTGCCGACTGCCATGTTTGGATGGAAAATAGAATCAAATGTTTATGTTTTTCACCTTGAGGTGCCCTCTGTGTTCTAAATCATTGGTTATTCATTCACTTTGTGTGAGGCCACACTCCATCAACAGTCTGTTAGGGGTTCATTCATCAACTGCCGTAGTCTTGCAATGTTATTACAATGTTAAAGTGGCCATAACACACAGAGCTTCTGCATATCTCATGTTAATCTTGAGTACTTACAGAATAGTATCGCACCCTTCAAATATCCTTAGAGTCTATAGTTTGATCACATTTATAAAAGACAGATACCGCTGTACGATTATTTCAGAAAACATGCTTCGCATCTGGGGGCGAGGAGGCGGGAATAATGCATGTGCACACACATTGCCAACAAAACAAAGACAGTTTCACTTTCCGAATGCGGTTCATGTCGGCATCGTTTAGCGCGGGGTACGCCGCTCCATCTATCAGTTTCAAACCTTCTCCAAATGCAACGTTACTGTATATCCACCGTTTATATAACATTCATCACCCTAATGCAGTGAACAGACAAACACAGCTGAACCTCGCGAACGTAGTTCTCTCTCTCTCTCCTGCACACAAGGGAAAGTGACATGTGCGCATGCCCATTATCCCGCTCTCCTTGGTTTTCAGGGAGAATTGTCCAATAAGGGACTAAAAAAGTTGTTGCTTAACAATTTTTCATGTTCGAAAAAAACTTTCTGAAACCTGTACGAACACGGGGGGAGTGTATTTGCGAATTGGACCAGGGACGACTCGTTTACGTGATTCAGAGTCGACTCCCTTTTTTCCCAAGCCAATAACTTCATTCATTCACCTTCAGATTTAAATCTTGGCAGCCTGCTTACTTTCAAACATTACACAATGTAACATTCATGATCTCATGTTATGTACTCTTTAAATAGATTGTGTTCCCTGCCTGCCTAGCAATGTAAGTTTATATATAATATAAAATAATAAAGTTTGTAAAGTTTGCAATTCACGAAGTTTATTGAGATGGCTTGTGCAGTTTCGGTTAAACGGCTTCCAAAAATTGTCTCGTGACTTCTGGTGAGGGAACATAGGAAGCATCGGTGGCCACTGGTTTTTGCAGTGCATTGTGAGAATGTCTTTGGGAACAAACGTTTCGGGCCACTGGAAAATTTTTGCGAATGAGACAGCCCTTGATCAGTGCCCTGACTACTGCACAAGGGAGCTGACTGAGACACACCCTGTTTTTTTAATGCCTTCAATAAAATCTAATTGACCTAACAAGTCATTTCAACTGAGTATTAAATGTTACAGACAGTGGTGAATTGATGTTACCTAAACAATGGGTTTAAACAATAAAGCGTAGTTTAATTTATAACCCAACATTTGGGTTTGTCCATTTTTGACCCAACACTTGGTTGACCTAACCCAAAATTTTTTGTAGAGTGCGGAATAACATATTCTTTGATTAAAAATGTCCACTGAGCTCTCATGGGATTGCCTCATTCATGAAGGATATCTCCAGTGTTGTACAGTTCATCATGATGTATCATATAAGGTGTCTCAGAAGGTAGCCTAACATTATTATGGGTGCCTGTTGGGGCATGAGTCACTTACTGTAACCCATACTATGGTAAACCCTGAAGATATGCTCAAGACCTCAGTGCACTGTTTGTGCCCAGATGTACAATGCCATTTGAAACCTTTAAAGGCTTTTGACTGCTGGGCCTTGATGGGACCCTCATTCATGTCTGTTAGATTAGCTCAATATAAGCATTCAGTGGATTTTATTTAGCGCTCAATACCCGCTGAGTTGAATCATATAGTCCTCTATAGAGCAAAGAAAACAGTGGACTTTTCAGCCTACGGCAGAATATTATTCTTACGTACTAAAAGGAGATAAGATCAGGTCTCTCACGTACAGTATATACTGTAGCCCAGGGTCTGCTTTTGATACGAAGTTGTCACATTGAACTGGTTCAGCCCTTTAAGGCAAGAGTCTCGCTCTCTTGAAAATTTCACACAGTTTGTGTAAGCAATGAAAATAGTTGATATTTATTCACTATACCTTTTTATTTTTGCTTTCAGAGCTGTAACTATATGCATTTGCCTTGAGTGTGTGAATTCACATTTGAATCAAAGGTGGCTATTTGCAAACTTGACGTACGTTTAGCACCCAAGAGGCCGAAGCCGGATGAAATACACTTGTTAAAGACCTTGAGCTCTGCTTGCTGAGGGATATAATGTTTCCTGTATATGTTTCATGCTGTCACAGGGATTTTGGTGGCTTTGCGGTTATAACCACCTGAGCCCAGTTCCAAGGGAGGGAAGTGGTCGATATGTCTTTACAGACCACTGTAAAACAAGGAGGTGTTGAGATGCAGTCAACCTTTTGTTTTAAGAGGTCATGACATGCGGTGGGCAGCAAGCAGTGCTCTCAGATATACAGTGTTAGGATGGATATTTTCTACAGCCGACAAAGTCAATATTATTGTGAAATTGTCCTGATATCTGTAAGTGTAACATGGTTTATTTAGCCTCAGTTTTATGTTTTGATTTGTTGTCCTGCTCTGGTTTGATGTTTTTAAGTAAACATACTGCAGGCTGTGACACACCTGCAGTTTCTTTATTACAAGAACGCGAAGAATTTACTTGCAATTCATTTTAGGGTGAACTAACCCTTTAAGTTTTGATTGTGTATCCTAGTCATTTTAATAATAAGCACAGATTACTTTTGGTAGGGGTGGGCGGATCCCGATACTCTGGATTGTTATTGTGTTGATACGGCCATTTTATGCTGGATCGGAAGTGACGGGACGATCCAAAATCCGATCCTGTGCTGAATAATATTATCAAGCTTAAAGAAGGATGAGCTAATAGGAAACCTGTTATCGGCCGATAATAAAATTTAGACCGATATATTATAGCCGATCAATCATAAATCATTTAAAGTAGGTGTTAAAGTGTAAAGTAGGCTTGACAAGTGATTTTCAGGGGAAAAAAGAGAACTAATGGTTAGTTGGTTATCCCCTTTTGTCTTAGGGAATTTAATATTAATATAATTTATCGACCAATATATTAGTTATACGTTTCTAATGTAATTATCGGTTATCAGCCTAAATTGACATATTGATGCATCCCCCCAAAACTTATTGTACTACATTATAAAGCATATATCATTATGTTCGGTCAACTCTTATAAATACATTGTAGTTTTGTTAAATACAGTAAGATACATGCAATTCTACACTGATCTGGAAAAAGCTGTACTAATACTAGTAGTATCGGCAGATGCTTTCAATTCAAGTATTGGAATCGGATCGGTCAAGAAAAAAACTGGTATCGGCCCACCCCTACTTTCGAATACTCAAAATGTACATTCACAATATGATAACAAATAATTGTATAAAATATACATTTTTTGACAGTACATTTGTTTATTTTGCACAAAATAATGTGGAACTGGAACATGGCTTCACATTGCCATCCTCACTCAATATAATCAATATAGTCAAGATATCAGGACTATATTTTAACAGAATGTGGTTTTACTGGTGCAGGATGGTTTTATATAGAAAACATATCACAAAGAAAAAATACTTGTCTCAGTCAGGGTCACATTTTTTCATAGTTTGTTTAATTGTACAGCCATAAAGAAAACAAATTCAATACACAGTATGGAGGAGCCAAGTGCCCCAAATGCAACTGTTGTATTACACCAGCCATTCAGTGTGAACTCTGTTTTTAACGTGCCCGTATATTCCCAAAACAATTTTTTGCTCAGATGATTCTTCTCAGGTGAAGTTAACATTGTGATTGTTTGTGCATTTGAATGAGTTAAGGGATTATTGTGTCTGTGGATAAATGATGCATCAGTGTCAGTGAGTAGGCTGCTGGATTTCACCGATTACACGGCACAGCAGCAATCTGTGCAGTCAAGGTTACAGATAAGGATTAAACACATAGCCGCCACAGCAACGCTCCGTGGAATGGAGGCCGAGCGCACACGCCCGGCGAATCAAGCGTGACCGCCGCTGCAGAGAGGAAAGTGCAGGGCATGTTTGATAAAACGATGATATCTGATCACAGCAGTCGCATGAAATGCAACCGCTCCTTGCACGCTCAAAATGATGCACATACGGATTTACCTGATATGATGTGAAATGGTAAATGTGCGTGGTTTACCGTGTTGTTGACGCATTCATTTGGTCATCGCAAACTGTGGCACGCTAATTGCAGCATTGTGATTCTTAATTGCGGAATTGTTGGATTCTGTTTAGGAGGCTAATAACCGAGACAGCTGGTGTGCACACATTTTCCTCTTTGTTTTATTTTTTGGATTGTGTCCTCTGGGACATCGTCCAGCACACGGTAGGGGTTTTCGTTTGCCACCATTTTTCAAATTGTATGTGTGTTGGCGAGTTTGAATACGAGTGTGTATGTAGAAGAAAAGAAAGATGTATACGCCTGTTAGTAATTCTGCATGTGTTGAGTGTGTGTGCATGTCTGTGGGGTCATGTTAAGTCCAGCTCTGTGTGTGAAGCACACTCATTACCTTCAGGCCTTAGTCCTGCTTTTTCTTCATTCCAATCGTCCTCTTCCTCCTCTTAATTTAACCTCATTACAATAATTTATGCACATACAAAAATGGCCCTAGGGTTATTACATATCATTTTATTTTATTTTTAAAGTAATAGCTCTGTCGTTGTTTATTTGACGTGATTTTAAACCTATGGGATTTTCCTTCTATTTTGTGACACGAAAGGCGAAGTTTATCAAAACGCTCCAGCCTCCTTTTCCATGCAAAGAGACTGTAATGGACTTTGACTAAATGTGCCATTAAATCATTAAATATAATATAAAATGTTGCATGTTACATTTACATATGTGTAAGTTATTCAGAATAAAAATTATGAATATATTACAAACATGTATATATTTCCATCATATTGTTATCAACATTGTTAATAACAACAACAATAATAATAGTGATTAATATATAATTATATTGCTATTACCATTATTAATAACAATAATAATAGTGATTCATATATCATTATGTATATATATATATATATTGATGCTTATTTCATAATTTACTAATGCATATTAAAATCAAATGTAATAACTGTTTACATTAACGTTAATGCAACATGAACTAACATGAATAATTGTATTGACAACTAACATTACAAATAATTAATTCATGCTGGAAACCAATATTGTTCAATGTTAGTTCATGTAAGTTAATGCAATTACTGTTGTTAACAAATATAACCTTATTGTCAATTGTTATTATTATAATTTCTGTATTATTGCCGTTATGTCCACATATCCAATTCATTTTGGTTTGAACTGACATGATTGTGAATAGATGATGACACTCAAAGGATGCTTAATGCGACAGCACTGCTATATGTTTAGTCGATCACTGTTATCTTACTCAAATTCCCTGCTTAAATTTAGCCGGAGGAATCTGATCTTGGTCGATACTTGTTTGCAATGACGGTGGGCATTGAAAAGCCCTCTCAGTGTGACAAGATGCCTCTCACACGTTATGGATTGCTCCTTTGTTGGAGCTCTTGCTGTTTCAGATCGTCATTTTATCACTGACGTCTCCCATTGAGGCCGGTTTAAAATAGCCTGCTGTCAATTTGTTAGCTTTAACCCTTTAGAACCTGAAACAAAAATGGGCTGTTTTCACACATTTCGTTTTTTTCTAACACAATGGGCCATCATCACGTGCCAGGTATCATTTTTTTCAGAAAACAAATGTCTATAAATAAATTAAGGTTATTGACCATTACTGTGTGTTGTGAGTTTGTTAATGGAATTGAAAAGGACACAAATATATTTGTTATTGTTTTTTTATTAGAAATAGTTTTCATACATGAGCCTTTGTCTACTTTTAGACAAATTGTTGCAGAGTTATGGTCAAATTTATACCGCGTCCGGTTTAAAAAGGTAAAGGATGCTTTGTGAAATCAATTTCATCCGAACTGACTGAAATAACCTCAATTGCACTGGACATGCTCTTTCATAACTCAGGAGATTGTTCTCCATAGTTGTTCAAACCTGTCTTTTTGCTCTTCATCTCTTTCAGAAAACGCTGTGTGTCATGGCTACGTTTCGTTTTGGACAGCACATCATAAAGTCCTCCGCTGTGTTCCTGCAGACGGATTTGTCCTTAGCCCTGGTCAACCGAAAGCCAGTCGTGCCCGGTCGTATCCTTCTCGGGTTTTACTTTCCAAGATCAGGTACAATTCTTTCTCTCAGGAATATGGTGTACAGAAAAACACATCGCTTCCTGCCGTTGCTGGGCAACAGTTTACTCTTTGTTAAGTTGGTCTGACCTTTGCATTATGCCATGTCAACAGATGTTTACCAGAAACAACCCTCAGAAGATGCTTCTGTCTTCTCGGATTGGATAAAAGTTTTGTTAAATTGCGTCTGAAATGACCCAGAGACAAATTCTTTGCAGGCGGCACGAAAAGCAAAATGCCATGAATCATCGGCGGGTGTACTTTAAAACTCTCTTTTTTGCTCTGATTCAAACAGTAAAGAATACTTTTTTTGTCTATTAATCTTTGAGCCCAACGTGCAAATTCAAACCTTGCATACATTTGCATGATTTCCATTGCTGATTCGTTTGAGTAATGTTCTTACTCTTTTTCTCTGGAATAGCAATAAGTTCTTGGCTTTGCCTTGTTGCAAGATCTTCATGTGCTGCTATGTCTTATGTTTAGATTAACTTCTGATGGAAAGCAATTTTTCACGGCATTATGGGCCACTGCTGCACAATCCCAAAATCCAAAGTGGCTGCCATGTTTGGAGGGCATAAGCAATACATTAGCATTATTTAGTTGTTGCGCTAGCTGTCTAGAAGTTACGGCTTGGCCAGAAACCAGCGGGAGGTCCAAAGGGCTGATGTGTTTAGGAGGGACCTATACAGAAAAATGCCTCTAAAATGTCAGCAAAAATATGCAATGGCATGTTTGTCAATGTAATGTGACTTCTTTAATCTATACTGTATGAATATGACTGCAGGAGATAATGACCTGTAGACCTTTGTTTTAATAGGGGGCTATGGTCGATATCTAAACACTATAATGAAGGTTGTAATAGATAAAAGATGGATGTGTATGGGACAACAGGCGCCACTGAGTCAAGTATCGCATTGTAAGCGGTATTTGTGTTGGTAAAGGATCTTATTGTGTATTGGACAGCCGGGGTTTATTTCATGTGTCTTTGTCCTGTCCAGTAACCTGACTTCTCTTTAAGATCATTAGGTTAGCTTACAAATGTTTTTTATAAAAATAATTGAAATGGTGATATATTAAATATGACTGTTGTAAGCTTCAGGCTTCAGGGGTTGCAATTATGTGTTTCTAAATAAAATTGTTAAAAAAGTATTTTAAACAAGACGGTTGGGAAAACGATTGTTATCCCACCATTGGTTAAATCAATGGTTCCCAAACTGAGGGGCGCGAGATCTTTACAAATGTCAGTTGACAAACTGGCCGTTTATAGGCCTTTTTGAAAAAAAGGTTTGGGAACTGTATTCAAAAATAAAATAATACTTTTTTGTCTATTAAAGGGGGTCGCACACTGGATGCGGAAGCGCCAAGCCACTTAGCGTCACGTCTAGGACAACTCTGTTATTAACTTGGTAGAATCAAGAGGTTTTCTGTATTAATGTCTGTTTTTCCGTTATTCACAAACAGATAAATGCATCTTGCAGCTTATGGTGAAGTCAGTGCATACATTAAAGATGATTTCAGTCAAATAACATCTAAATTATGCGAGTGGCACATTGTGTCGCTGCAGGACTCAGAATAGCGTCCTGAGTTGTCCGAGTGGCGGCACCCGTGTGTACACTCATAGAAAACAATATGTTCATTTTTACAAACAATGGCGCTGCGTGGTTTGGCGCTTCCGCGTCCGGTGTGCTACCCCCTTAACTCTCTGGGGTCTGAGGGTGTTTTGGGGCCCTTCAGAAGTTTATACATGCCCTGACATTTCTGCTGTTTTCAGTTGTTTCTAAATACATTAAAGTTCTCATATCATCAGCACAAACTGTATTACAATAATATGCGGGCAACATGTACGGTATGTACATGCCTGCATTTACGAGAAAAAATATGTTTATGAATGGTTATATTTTGAAAAAAGTCACTGAAATAAGAAAACTCATGTACTGTGCATGTGTAAAACGTAACACAAACTTCCACTGTCATTTCTGTTGCATGTTTATTATTTACTGTGTTTTTGAAATGATGTGACACTGACTTTATATGGATGGTCAATAAGGTGCAAAAGTTGCCAATTAAAATGTCCTTGTTTCCCACAAACAACAACTACAAGTGAACATTCGGAATCCTTTCCATCTTGAATTATTTACAAATTGACACTAAGGCTATCAAACCGAAGAGCAGCCAAAACAACTGCATCACATAGCAAAAAATACTCCATCTTTTCCCGCACCCCAGTTTCATAGTCCACAGTATGTTTTGTTGTTTCAGTGTAATAAACTGAGAAAGGAAAGAATCTTTCATCTAAAAGATGACACCCTTCAGCTGAATGTAATTTTCCTGTTTGCTAGTAGTTTGAGAAGTTGCCTAACTAATAAAACCACCGTACCGTGAGCATACCCTCAATTTCCTTTCCTGTGTATATTTAGATTGTCTCAATGTGTCTTGCTGAACACACAGGATTCTGGAGGGGTCTTGGTGTATTTGTTTCCTGTGCTTTCTCTTTTCCGGGGCATAGCGTAGCAGATTTGGTCTCGTATCAAAGCTAGTCACCATGTTCATGTTTCTGCTCAGATGAGTTGGGAGAGGAAGATCTTAAAGCCTCCGGTGGTGCATGAGTATGAGGATCACTCCTGAAACACAGTGAGAGGGTCAGGATGTGTTTAGGGAGATGGAGTGGGGGTGGTCTTGGTGGGTATACTTCCCTCAGGCCATGGGGGGATATCCCATAGACTTGGTCTTACCTCTCCTGTTTTTTTACTTTGAAAGTGTTTTCTCTGTTTCATTGTAATGCAGATTCTCTGTCTGCATTAGTTACTCGAGCTGAAAAATCAAGTTTGATATGTGCATCCTGAAGAGGCGCAGGCCTGTCCAATGTTCCATTATCTCTTTAATAGTGTTTGTTTAAGCTCTTGGCAGGTGGAGGAAGAATCTGAATCTCTTAATGAATCACTGGCTAAATTAATAAGATGGATAGGCACTTATTGTCAATGGAAACTGACTCTTGACTACAGTATAAATGCAGCGTTTAAGTGACGTGTAAAGTGGATGTCTTAAAGGGATAGTTCACCCGAAAAGGAAAATTAATTCATCATTTACTCGCCCTCTTGTCATATCTAATCTGCAGAACACAAAAGAAGATATTTTGAAGAATGTTGATATCTGAACAGCCATTGACTTCTGTTGTGTGGATACAAAACCAATGCAAGCGAATGGCTGCCATCGCTGTTCGGTCAACGACATTCTTCAAAATATCTTCCTTTGTGTTCTGCGGAACTCACGCAGGTTTGACACGACAAGATGGTGAGTAAATGACGACTGAATTTTCCTTTCTGGGTAAACTATCACTTGTTCTATCACAGACCGGCATCTGCTGACATTATGGGATGTGGTATTTCACATGGATTTGTTTGTTGTTAGCATTTAAATGGGGTATACTCACTTAAATCCAGTACTGCTGTAAGTTTGGGCTGTGTGACGTGTCTCACATTCACGATATATTTTCCTGGAGATGATTACAATTGGCAGTGTTGATGATGTTGCTGGTGATATACACATCACAATTATTTTAATGCGCTTTTTATTTGGCTATTAAGTTTCCTACAGAGTGTGTCATTAATTTGTCGTTTGTCTCGTGACTCGTGAGTATGAGAGCGTGACGGAAGTTTGCGTCTCGTCTCTGAACTTCACTGTGCTTATAATATAAATCTTTATATTTCCATCGATTCATTCTGTTTCAAAGGATCAGTTCAATTAGAATTTATTGGAATTGAACTGGAATCTAATAATTGTTCTTCTGATCGCAATCAAATGCATAAATAATCACATTTATATTTATAAAGCCGCATAAGAGACATAAGAGACCATTCCAAATGTTCAGTTATTCCGCATTTCTAGATGTATTGCGGTCTTTCCAGTGTCTGATGAATTTCAACAAAGTCAAATGTGGAAATATGACGGTTGCATTGCTTAAAAGTGAATATGAAAAAATACAGATTATCTTTCCTGTTATTTTCACCTACGTTCAACAAAACAAAGACATTTGTTTATATTATTAAATGATTGTAAAGCAATTTTCCTACTATGGTAGTCAATGGAGGCCTAGATCTGTTTGGTTATAAGCATTCTTCCAAATATCTTTCTTTGTGTTCATCATAACAAAGACATTTATACAGATTAGGAACAACTTGAGGCTGAGTAAGTGTGGAGAAAAGTTTCATTGTTTTGGCCGTGAACTGTTCTTTAAGTACTTTATTGAACGGGAACATCTTGCATAGACTACATTTGCACCTTCAACTTCACAGTTTGTTTATTGTAATTCATTGTGCGTTACCGAATGCTAACAGATACAACTTGATTTTCGAAAATAAATAATGCATTTTTATTTATAACAGCATTAATAATGTCGGTATTAATAAATGAGTATTAAATAATGTTGACATAAATGTATAGTTTACAATTCGTTCATTTTACGAATGTTAACAAAAGCATCCTCATTCTAATGTTTTGTCATTCAATCTATATCTGCAGCTGTCCGATCTATTTACCGATTCGATCAGGAACGCAAAACTCGACGATAATTCCAACGAGAGTTTAGCAGCAACATTTCATTTCAGACATTAAATGATTGTGATAGCAAGTCTTAAGTCTAAAACTAATAAAGCAATAAAGAGTAACAGTCATCAAATCAATTGCTTAATGAACTATAAGCCAGACAAGCTGTACTTAATGGGTTTGCTGACACACTGCTGGATTTCACTTTTAATCAAAGGTAAAGAACACATTCCCGATGCAGCTTTCTTAATCTCATGAAGCATTTATCGTGTGTTTGTTTCCTTATTTGTATTAATTCCCTGGAATGTTACTCATTATGTGTGTATTATGCTAATGCTGGGATGTAATGTTGATGTCTGTAGAGTATAGAGAACGCTCCGTCCCTAATTATTGGGCAAACTCAATCTTATCACCTGCCAAATAATGCTGCGTTATGTAAATGTTTACGTTGAAATGTTGAATGCAAACTGAATTAGTATGATCGTGACAACTTTGCAATCTCAGCTAAAGCACATGCGTCTTTTCTCACTGGTGGGCTGTTTGCGTTATTGTCATTTGTGTGCTAATATCTTATTTACTCGATGTAGAAAAATAATCCCCGGACAAATTTTCCAGGTTTGCCACTAATAAACATGATGCATGCGTTTCCAGATATTGTCCAGCTGAGATTTCTGATCGAGCGTGTGCCCTACGGCTGTCTACTTCCTTGGTCCCCACACCCAACGTCTTCAAGGATATGAATTCATAGGTCAGAGTTCAGCAAACAGGAACTTGTTATTAGCTTGTGTTTGCAGTCTGCCGCATTCAAGTGTGTATGAATGGAAGTCAATGGAATGAAAAGTCTGCCATTGCTTAGAAGCGACATGCTTTCAAATGCCTTTTGACGTTTGATCCGCAGTCCTTTGATTCGATTCTTGTTGCATCAAAATAGGATACCGTATCCTTTAAAATATGTCATTCTTGTGACACCACAGAGCAGGGGTTGGCAATTCAGGGGCCTGCCAGACGAGAAACTGGCATGGTTGTAGAGGGCCGGATCAAAACACTCAACTCAGTTCTGCTCATTACACACATTATATCTTTACCAAAAACGGTGCGGTCACACTGTCGCGTCACATGCATGGATGTATGTATCACAAATAAACTTAAAAATACTGTAGATGAGCCTACATCTTGAGTTTTTAGGTCACCCAAAAATGTAAATTCTCTCATTGTTAACTCCCCCTCGAGTCGTCTTACAATTTGGTAAATTCGTTGTTCTGTGAAACACAAAGATCCGTTCTGGGGCACTATTGACTTTCACAGTAGGAATAAAACAACTACGGTAGTCAATGATCAGAACTGTTTCGTTTCCCACATTCTTCGAATATCTTTATTTTAATTCAACGGGGCAACGAAATATATTTTTGGGTGAACTATCCCTTAAAAGCCGTCGTTATTTCAATGGCACGTAATGCTTGTCACTTGACACACTGCAACAACAGCTCTGCATCGTCTCAGTGACGTGTCGCTTATTCTTTTTAATTCAAAATATTCTCATGTAAACCGAATGAGATATACGAAATACCAGTTCCAGCGTATTTGGTCATCTAAACACATTTTTACCTTCAAGATGGCATTTTGAAGGGTAATGGAAACGCCAGACATGAATACAACACGTTGTCTAATAACATTTGAAATGACGATTATTGCCGCTTCCTTAAAAATCATGTGTATTTTATGAACTATAAATGTATTGTTTTGCTAGAACTTGTAAATGTCTCAAAGCTAAAATAAACAATATATTTATAAAAGGGTTAAAAAAAACTGTTGCCCTTCAAATAAAACCGGTGCATTTGCATTTGCCTTCTAATTTACCAACGACATCCGTGCAATGCCCAGGTATGCCATAGACCCTTTCGCATCTGTTCCATTTTCCAGCAAACACAGTGATTCATCAGATAACAGTCGCATCTTTACAAAGACTGTCTGTACATTCAAAGATGCGATCACATTCGATAAAGAGAGTCATCTTCTCATAGCTAATTATTCCAAACAATGCGTTTTCATTCGCCGACAAAAGAGTTGCTTTTCATGTCACACATTCCATCACATGTTCTCAAACACATTATTGGAATAAAATGAGCCGGGATATGAATAGTGAGAAACTTCATGAAGCAGAACACTCGCAAGTCACATCACTTGATGAATCGTCTCTCTCCTTGAATGAATTAGACAACACAATACTCTGAAGAGCCCGTCGCGACAGATCTGCTAATCCTATTAAAATTCATAATTAGCAATATTCTTGCCAGCTTCCCAAGGTAGTAAATGAAAAAGATAATGAACAAAAATAAATAGAAGATTTCAAGTGATGCTAGAACAATGCGACGCATTATCGTCAGATCTGCATTCACGGTTTCAGACTCGCGGTGAGGGATTAACGCTTCATTGAAATGCTACTCGGCCCTCATCTGTAGCCTGTAGGGGTCCTGGGACTGTTCAAGCAATGACGTGATGTTGATGTGCTATTGTTTCCTTTGTATTTACACGAGATCAGCTCTAACTGTGTAAATAAGCATCATCGCAGCCCCTCCACACACTGTGTTTACGCCCATTCATAATTTACAGCACGCGGTGAAAAAAATATTTTTCTCACCGATTTTCGTACAGTAGATGCTTCTCCATCTGTTTCACTTCCAGCTTGGAGACACATTTATTTATTTGGTTGTTTAGCATTCTGAGTGTGATTTAACATATTCACGTCAACCTCTCATTTGTGATGTTCGCACAAAAAGTGTCATCCATGGTAATCCAATACAGTAATACTATCAAATCTTAAATTCGGGGCATTTTAATATTTAGAAAGGTATTGAATGAATATCATATTTATTTACTATTGCATGTAGAAGATATTCCCGTAGCTGTAACAGCTGTTGTCTTTTTACCATCCTCTAAAGCATCTCTTTGTATCCCAATGAGTAACACTTCTGTTTTGAACATTTTAGTTGTGTCCATTGTGTATATTTTTAGGGGATCTATTGACAGAAATGCAACTTAATACACATATCTATGTGTTCAGAGGTGTATAAAGACCTTACATAATGAAGCTTTATGTTTTGATAAGCTTAGAATGTCCATATACACCGCATTTAAAAATGTTTAGTGCATGATTTTCCATAGTCAGGTGAGCTGCATTTTCTGAATTGTCACATTCATAACATTACATATTCCTCATAAATGGGCAAAGATTTTTTTAAATACGATTTTATGTAAATAGGCATCCCTTCTCCTTCTGTTGGGTATGTTTGCATCTGATGTGCGTTTAAATTCACAGAAATCCTACAAAGTATGTTTTCTCTCATAAACGCGCATCCTTTTTTGTCACATTCATACCCAAGTTTATTTCCCTTTTTTTAATATAAAACCTGTGCATAGACTGATATTTTTCTTTTGTTTAGACTCTATCAACAAGGATTTAGTGAAATATAACATATAGTTTATTGCATTGGTAACAAATACATTCTATGAGAGTTTATGTCACATCCATAACGCTGGGTGAAATGGCTTCTGGAATGAAAACAAGTTTTAGGAAAAGTCTTCTCTGGGAATTGATGGTGATAGTTGGAGCTTTTCTACTGGACAGTCCGTATAGTCCCATCCTCAGGTCGAGACATATGTGTCATCACGAGAAGAGATACATGAAATTACAAACTAATATTTTTAATAAAAGTTGAAACCAGTCTTAAAGTAAATATGCTGTATATATGTTGTATGTAAATATAGTTATGTATTGTATATTGTTAGTTTGTTGTCTTCAGTACAGTTTATTTGCTTCTGTTTGTTTAAGTGAGAGAAGTCAAAGCATGCAGGGTGTCGATCCACCCAACCTCCTCTCCATGATCTTCTCTGATGGATCTCTCAGCTTCTGTTCTGAATAACTGGCACATTCACCTTCCTTTAACAATCTCTGTGTCGGTCTCTTGGTTTCACATGCCGCGTGGGCCTCTTCTAAAACTCTGTGGCCTTCTGCTCTGATGATGGGCCGTGATGAGGGAGACCCCCGGGCTGAAAACGCTCCACTCGCTTGGCTTCAACCACATGCCTGTCTGCCCTCGTGTATCGCTGCGTTTCCGCTCCGCCGGCCGCACAGGGAAAGCGGGTCATTGAGTATACAGAGCTGAAAGAATCGACCTTTCATCTTTAGTGTTTATGTCCACGGAAGATTCCACAGCAAGTGGGAGTGCTGTGCTTGTATCAAACTCCTGTTGGGCCTCGGCGCGAGCCGCTCAAAGATGCCTTGAATCGGGAAGTCCAGCCGCGGTCAAGGCCGTCTCTTCTGGAGAAGGGAAACAAGGTTTGAGGTTTTTCCAGCAGATCTGCAGCCTTGTTGTAGTGTTATGAATGTTTGACCTCACGTTTAATTTCATGCCAAGCGCTCTTGTGTGATGTTTTTAACATTTTCCTGTCTTGCAAACAATTTTTTTATTAGAGCGGATTTAGTCGTTTTATGTGACTCGTCCGTTCTAAATAAGTTAATATATGTCTGCCGACCGCCTATCATAACAAATCACTGCTTAAAAAGGTTTTCTGTAGTATTTTCTATAAAACCTCATCTTTATGGATTTCTACAGATGTAATATTAAACAGAGTGCTGCATTTCTCCTGTTCCACTTAAATTATTGGTTCGCACAATTTCTAATGGACTTCAAAGCCTAAATAATATCTAAAACAGTGTCTGTGAAAACAAAGCCCATCCAACGCTTAGAAATTCATCTCTTTGAATCCAAGTGTGAAGACAGAAACAGAAATACACTCTGATTTACATTTGAACATTTGAAGTCTAAATACTTTAAGAAGCAACACCACACATCCAATTAAAAGTTTATACTCTGAATGCTTTACTTTGTAAGAGTCTTTGAAGATTTCATATATATATATATACGTATGTTTCCTCTTTAAATAATTAATTTTTCTGCAGTAAATGCAATTCAGTGTTTGGTTCATTATCCTTTGTTAAGGCCAGTGACACTGTTTAACATATTTCAATTAAAAATAAACAGCTTTGATCTGAAACATCGATTTTGACTTTACTCCATTTTATGTATGATTGGGGTTTTAACATGTACTGCACAATTCTGACAGCATTGTGCGGTATTAGAGCATTTTTGGTTGAAAATGTACACAGCTGGTTTGCTGGTTTTAGCTGGGCTCCCAGCATAGTTTTAACTGGTTAAGCTGGCGAAGCAGGCTGGTTCTAGAAGGGTTTCCCACCAGCTAAAACCAACTGAACATCAGCCTTGCAAAGCTGGTTAGCTGGTCTAAACTGGGTTAAGCTGACCCACCCATCCTGGCAAAGCTGTTTAAGCTGCACTGAAGAAAAAAAATTAATTTTACAGACATTTTCAGTTATTTAACTGTATATTCAGTTATATACAGATTGTCCGAGAAAGATTTACAAAAAAAAGAATTTTACAGTATTTTAACAGATTTTGATGTGTTTTCTGAAATACGGTCCAAAAATAAAAACATTCAGAAAAAGACAGCAAACTTACAAAAAAAACAAGGGAAACACGTAATTTTAAAATGTATTTCTGGCATCCAAGCGTCCAAGAAAATCTGTACAAATAACAGAAAAAAACTAACATTACAGAAAAAAGGCTGCATATTTACAAGAAAAACAGGAAGGCTAATTAATATGTATCCTATAATTTTACAGGGGAAAAATATTTTACGGTATTTTTCTGTTTCTCCAGGTTACCAAAACCTGATGGTTGGTCTTCCAGTATTACCAGCTAGAAAGTGTCCATAACCCCTCTAAAAGCAGCCTGACTGACCAGTTCACCTCAAAATCAAAATGGTGTAATATTTTAACTCACCCACATGACGAGGAGACCTCTCGGATGTCACCTAAAATATCTCCGTTTGTGTGCTGAAGACACCGGAGGTCTTAAAACATGTTGAACGTCATGCGGGTGAGTAAAACAATAACAAAATCTTGATTTTGAAGTGAACTTAAACCAGGCTGGGAGACGATCTTAAACCAGCCATCCAGATTAGTCTGGTGTTGACAGTTTGTTTAAGTAGAAATGACATTGGATAAATGACAGTGTGGTAC
The DNA here is from genome assembly GCF_947034865.1 of Barbatula barbatula. NCBI lineage: Eukaryota > Metazoa > Chordata > Actinopteri > Cypriniformes > Nemacheilidae > Barbatula > Barbatula barbatula. Next base: position 7,154,159 of record NC_136783.1, on the reverse strand, counting down.
TGTAAGACGGTTGTATTTGCATATCTTGCTAATCTTTATTATGTCATTAATGACTAAAGTAAATTAGGGGATTTTAGTCGATGTAAATGGGACTGTACTCTCTAGTCCCATCGCAAGTACTGTATGTTGGTTTAATTGGGATGGAAATGTTTATTTTCCAGTTGAATACGTATAGTATATGAATCGTTGAAACGAGTGTATTGTGTTTGTGTTTGAATCCATTCAAGTCAAAATCGTGACATTTCTACCAGCATGAGTCCAGATGGACGGTTTTGATTCACATCATTCTGACCTTGTTTGTTTGCTTGGTTGCTGCTTAAAACATCCCAACTTTTGTCTTTAAAATTAACTTGTTTGTTTTTTGAAGTACTTAGCATTTTCCGATTATATGTTTTTTTAATTGCCTGACTTGAAGGATATTTGAAAGACAACCGAAGCTTTTATGGAGGAGAAATAAAGGCGAATTTAGATTTTACAAAAGGACATTGAGTCTGGGAGTCAGCCCGTGGTCTACACTGACAATAAAATATATGTGTGTGTGTTTTCTCACCCGCCTTCCTTTCTGGCCATGTTTGTCTTTGTTTACTGCTCTGTTGGACCTTGGAGAGAACAGAAAAACTACAATTCTCCCGTGATTCTAGTGTTGGCCTGGTTTTCAGAGCTCAGGCTCTGTTTCATAATTGAAAGGTCTCTACTGTCTGTTCTGTCCAGATGTCCAGTGTACCTATGGACTTACCCACAATGCATCATTTCACCCAATTAGATCACATTCATGAGACATTGCAGACGCCAAACATCTTGTTTTTTAACTTTTGCAGATGAATCTAAGTTTATGCAATGCACATATTGGTGCAAGTGTGGACTGTATGGGTCCTAAGGCCACAGTATATTGATGGGGAGGGCGCTATATAAATGCCTCATTCATTCATATTATTCTTCTCATGTGTTTTTGTTATTGTGTCAGCTGTTTTCAAAACGACTTCCTTCAATACATTTTATAATCTCTTATAAATTCTTTCAATCGAATTATGTGTGTAGCTTCATAATATATGCCATTTTTATGTGTCAATCCAATAGCGTATATGCCCACGGGACGATGACGTACTTCCACTAAAATGTGCCAGCTAGGCTCCATTGGCTACGCCGCGTTTCGACTTCAGCTCTGACAGTTTGTGGTTCCCGAACTGTCATTTGGGGAAGGTCACTTGGCTGTTGCGGTGCACTACACTTAAAAATAGTTTACTCTTATGGCTAAAAATGTCACTTGTTTTTGGATTACGCGTTTTTGTGCTTGGACATTGGACGCACAAGCAAGCGCCGCAAGCTCGGATGATGCACGCGGTTTTATACTGGCCGCTTTTCTGAAGTCGCGGCTCTCTGTCTTCAGCGAATATAACTTACGAGTTGATGGCGAGAAAGCGGGGCATCCTGCGTTTTTCGCAAATTTTAGATGTTAATGGCCCCTTAACAACACACCTTCCATAAGCATTTCTTAATTTCTTCCAAAAAGTGGTGGGGACATGTCCCACCGCAAATGAAGCCTATGCAGCTCACTTCCGCTCTCATGGCACTAAGGGGACTTTACACCAAGTGATAACAATGTGTTTAATAAGAAAACGTTCACATTTCGGCGAACAGACAGCACTACGGGTGAGTATTGTTAAGTGCCTCTGTGATCACTTTGCTTTTTTCCATATTTGTTGATGTACCTTGAAATGGATAGCCTGAAGTGCTTCTTCTTTTTGTTGTCGACGTTTGGTGGAGTGTTTCGAATAATTAGACGTGCGTTGTTGATCGTAATCCTTTTTTCATCCTGAAGCGAAACGCCATTGTTCCCTTCGGCGCCAGAGCTGTAACAGAGCTGGCAGAGATTTTTGCGGAAATACGTCATTGAGCCATGTGCATATAGCCCATATACTTTCTTTACAGAGTGCATTCAACTTAACTAGAACTAGTATTTCCAAATCTTGCCATTGTTGTCAGACAGTCGACGAGGATTGTGGGCGTTCTGTGTTTGTGCTGTTTGAAGCCCCGACTAGATGTCATGCACATAACGTATTGGATTGCTGATGAAATTATAGACCTCTCAGCCTTTTTCGCTAGAAATCCACATATTACACAGTCATGTAACCGTAAACACTGTATTATAGCTTTCTCCTGGTGAACTTTTTTCGGTTCCGGCTGTGACTTGCATTGGGTGCCTTTAAGCCGCTTGCAAATATTTGACCTCGTCCGACAGTGAAAGATTACTGATAGTGCGTGCACCGGCACCGGCACGCCATTAGCATGTAATTACACATAATTACTCCACATGGCGGAGGAGAAATGAACTGAACTTGCGTATAAGCACAAATGAACTTGTTTAATGGAACACAGGCCTGTCAGTAAGCGTGTGCTTTTAGAGGAGGTGGTATAGAGAGTGTGTGCGGTTGTGTTGGTTGTCTGTGGGTTGTGTGATGTTGGTTTGTTAGGGGAGGATGTGTTCCTCGTTTCGAACGGCGGGCGTATTGTTGTTTTATGGTTGGCTGGACAGGTGTGTGGTCATTCGGGGATGTTGATGTGGTGCACGTTTTGTACTTCAGGCTTTATTACCCTTAAAGTGATAGTTCACCCGAGAATGAAAATTCTAGTCACCCTCATGTAATTTCATACCTGTTTGAACACAGAGAAAGATATTTAGAAGAATGTCCCATCATAGGCTACCATAGTAGGAAAAATTCAATGGTTAGATGGTTTTCAATGTTCTAATGGGATTGTCTGTTACTCTGGCTCGGAAGGAGGATATCCAGTGTTAATATATATATATATATATTTGTTCTCTGTACTCAAAGTGAAACAGTATACTGAAGTTTGATGGTTTGGTCTTTGTACAGCTTGTTTACACAGTCTAAAGAAAATGCCATTTAAGATGTGTTTAGATGTAAATGCATCAGCCATCAATAACAGTCCAGAGAACCAGACACATAACTGTACGTTTCATTTATAAAATACAAATTGACTTGCATATTCTGTACTGGGTTTGTCACAGTTGTAATCACTTTTTATTTTGTCAGACATTTCCGTGCACAATCTCTGCCTCCAAGAAAACCATTATATTGTTTTTGTTTAGGGCATCCGAGACTTAATGCATTGTAGATTACTTTTTCCATTATTATTTTCTGCTAGGGTGAAATAGACTCCAAACAGGTATCTATCGGATAATACTATTATCACCTGTGTAATAGAAACACAGTAGCTGAACAGAAAGCCTCTAGAAACACAAAGGTCACAGGTTCAATTGTATGCGAATGGAAGTATTAATGGGATGTGAGTGCATTTAAATGCATTGTAATCCTACTTTGGAGTCTGTCACTGTTATTCTGTAACATGCGTAGGTCGGTGCTTTTGTTTTTCAGATTGATATTTGTAGTTTTTCAGTATATGAAAGGAAAAAAATCTATAACTGTTCAGCCTTCTCTTGGTTGAATGATAGCCTGTTCCATTGTGAGCCGTGTCAAAGAAAGAGCCGTTTGATGGTGATCTAAACTGAAGGGTTATTGTTCAGTTTCAAGGATGTCCTGTCATCTGTGTCGAAAAGAGTTTGGCTTTCTTACGACAGATCTTTCCAGAACATTCTGCTGTTTTGAGCCGGTAGGAGATCGGCCTGCTCAGAAGAAAAGACATCATTGTCAGTCTAGTGGAAATGTTGTCACAGGAGAAACCATGTGACATGTGACGTTAGATGTAGGGAATGAGGTACAGTACTGAAGTACCACATTAATACTTTGATGGAGACCTAGCATGTGTTTTGCAGACGTGCTCCTGGTCCATGTTTTGTTGATCCTCATCCTGTGTTGATTTGTATCACGTCTTACAGGGGTCCTCACTACGAGATTTTTATGGGGGACGGCAAAAATGACTTAAAACAAATTATTTGAAAGACAATACTACATATATTATTATTCATTCAGCACTTGGCTACATAATCAAATGTAACCTTTTTTAACAACTATAGTAATAATAATTCCACAATATTTATGAAACGTTATATTTCCGAGTGATTTATTAGCATACATTTTTTGTGCACGTGCATATATTTAAAAAAATTATTTTAATAATCACATATATATATATCATTTCAATGATTAGTAAACATAAACAAATACATCTTCATATTTTCCAAATATACAGTATGAACCTGTATGTGTATGTGTTTATAAATAAAAAATAAATATGCACAGACATATATTATGTACATACAAACCTGTATTCTGGATGTGATTAATCGCGACTAATCGTTTGACAGCCCTAGTTTTTTCGCTTTATCAGAAAGGTGCCAGACAACCAGTACACGACATCACACGTTTACATTTTTAAAGAGACATGTCACCCAAAAACAGAATTAATAATTATTGTAAATAATTATATTTACACAATATTATCGTAATATTTACTGTATCTTTTCTGCGCATATCTCTTTTCTAATTTTTTTACATTTAAATAATCTAGGTCTATTTTTTACTTCTTATATAGGGGTCCATAAAGCCTTATGGGGTCCCGGGTCCCCCAACCACCCCCCCCCCCCTTAATTTAAGCACTGTCCCCAACAATACACTAGCAATGACTAACAGAGTCATAACTCTATTTTTTTTGCACTTGCTAACACCACCCACATTTCTCTACTCTACACTATTGTAAAATCAAGTTGTTTTGATATTGCATTTCAAGGCATTATAGAAAATAGATCACCCATGTACTGAGAAAGTATGGTATTACAGCACAGCTGGCAATTTCATTACGGTACTTCAAAACGAGGAATTCTGGTTGATGGTAATTACTGAAAAGTGAGCTATCAACAAACACTATGTTTTTTCATTTTAAGTTATTCGTCCATTTACCTTCATACAGGAACCACCAATAAATAGCCTTTGTGACATTAAGGCAGGCATAGCTGAGTTTCCATCACCCCAAGTGTATTAATGCCGGGAATCATGGGTAGCCGTGCTTTGATTGCTGAATAAGGTGCTTTGATTTGAGAATTTTGACATTTGTAGTGCTAATCACATGCCTTTGTGATGGCGATATGTCACTTTTGTTCCCTCCGAAGATCAGCAATTTGTTTTGAAAATGGACCGGGGCGAACAGACCTCTCCGTAGAGCCGAGAGATGATAATCAACCGACGCCTCTCCACTATTTCATGGGTCATTTCATATTCGAAAATGTATTTCAGCTGCCTCCTCCAACAATATCCAGCTTTAATTTGATGTGTGAAGACGTCTCTGGTAATGCGCTGTGCGGTTTGGAATCAAAGTAAAAACCCACATATGTGATTAATTTAAGCGCGTGTGGAAATGTGGCATATTAACTGCCCCTCTGATATTTTTTTTGGCCCATGATGAGAGACCCAATGTGTTTCACAGTGTTAGCCAATTTATCATTTATTTACAACATTATGCATTCTTCAAATAACTATCATTTACAATTTGCAACACCGATGATCCATTTGGAGATTTTCAAAGATGTATATTTTTAAAGAAGTGTACGTATTACACATCACTCAGGATGTGAAGGTACTTCAGTTTCTTAACATATGGAATTATAAAGAAATCAGTATTCCGACCGAAAGACAGGAGGGTGGGAAGAACATCATGCTATCTCTCATCGCCTTTCTGTCTCATGTGAACATCTGGACTCGTCCGTCCTCATGAAACGTCTGCTGAAACATGCTTTTTTTATGCACACTGAGTCCTCCGTATGTCTTCACATGGGAGGCCAGTGTAAATAACAAAACTGGTTTTAAACATTATTGGACGTTATTGTTTTGACATTAGAAAAAGGTGAAAAAGCAGCAGGTGTGTTAAACATCAAGACAAAGGCAACCGCCATACTAGCAGTACTGCTAATTTCAAGAATCGCAGGACTATTATTTGACATAATTCTGTAGGCATTCATTACCTAGACAATTACCAAGAGTCGAGATAAAATGCAATTCTTTTTAATAGAATTGCTAATTTGACTAAACATCCCCTTTAAATATTTTCTCCATTGCTGTTCACCATAGCAACCACAGATGAATGAGGGTCTTCTCTTCTGATCGACTTTGTGTGTTTATTGTAGTCGGCTTTCAGAATGAGATCTCTGAATACAATACAGCTGCTGATGAGGATATTTCTCATCTGGACCTGGTTTGTAAACGAATCCTGAAATTGTTCTGTTATGCGTATTAAATGTCCTGTTGAAGGGAGTCGTTTCTAAGGCACTAGCTGATTTGTTCCTGAACCCTCACCTCCAGAGCCGGCCGGCCCTCCTTATAAGCGAACGAAACTGTTGCTTAAGGCCTCGCCGCCACTTGGGGGCCCCCAAGAGCACATGAAATAAAAAAATGCTGATATATTCAAAACACACATCCAGTTTCTCACGTAAGGCAGTACCCACAATTTTTTCTGTGGTGTGTGTCAAAATTTCTAAAATTACTGACTAAGCGCAACATTGCAATATATATTTATATAAATAAGTGAGGTGGCCCATCAATTGAAAGGAGGCGGGAGTTACTGGTTACAGAGGTGAGCAGTGACCAATCAAATCAAAGAAGATAGAGCTACTGGCACGTCTTCAGCTGTTTAGCAAGTCGCTTCAGTTTTAAAGTTGAAAGAGTGCAGTGCCACACACGAGTAAGTGACTAAAACATTAAATATTTGACAACTGTTTAGTGTTTAACGATAGAAATGTTACATATGCTGCCAGATATTACTGTTCTCAGCGAGTCGCGACTCGTGACCACTGACAGTGCGAACATTGCACTAGTCAGTGCCTCAAAAGTGCACAAGTGTTTATAAGAGGCTTTTGAGCATGCATATGAATGAATGTTATTTAGTAATACACGTGAAAGATTTTCACTGGTGTTTGTAAACTTTTCCGTAATACATGTGAATGATTTTCGCTAGTGTTTGTAAAATATGTCAGTTATACATATGAATGAATTCAGTACTGTTTGTTAGATGTATTTCCTTAATACATATGAGTGAATTTCACTAAGCTCGATCAATGTTTTTATTTCACTAGTGTTTGTAAGAGTCATTTCAATAATTAAGGCCTAAGCGGCTCCTCATATTCAACAATCATATTTCTACATGTATTAAGAAAAAGTGATAACCTGGATTTGTATGACAGTTTTCATGTGTCTTGTTTTATGTTGTTTGAAATTCAACAAACACTGAATTGGAATGGCCACAATACTTCTAGACATGCTATTGTACATGACAATAGCTCTATATCTATATATTTATGAACATATATTTATTAGCATATATTTATCTTATATACTGCTAGTTATTGAATAATAGTTGAATCATTAATACTATTATATAACAAAAACTGTTGTGTGATAAATAATATACAATATCATTTCATTTCTGCTGACAAATTATTATGAACTGACAAATCATAACTCTTATTTCCTTACAATCTTTTGTAAAGTTTTCCAGTTCTGTACAGTCTCTCAGCGAATTCTATCGACTCAATCGTGTCTGTTCCCCTGGAGAAAAATGTGAGAAACACAAAGTAACTTAAGCGAAAGTCTCAGTTTGCTGTTAATTGCCGTCTTAGGAGAAACATTTACGACATTAAAGCGATCTCCTTGCTGATTTTTTTCCCCTATGGGTATAGGACAGTTTTTTTGTACACAAACCTCATTTCAAGCATTTAAGCGTAAGATCGAGTATTAGATCAAGAGACAATTACACTAGATCAAGTGGTTTTATGACATCCATTCAGTCAAGTCTTTCCAAGTTTTGACTGTTGTACTGTATACAAACAGACAGAGAGAGTAATTAGTTCTACTTGATAAATAAACAGAGACATAATGAAGAATAAGAAAGCGATGGTAATATACACGGAATGCAAATGAGTCTTTAACTGAAGTTGTCTTCAGTTAGATGTGTCACCCTGAGAAGTTTGCTTGTGTTTTGGCAGGTTTCTGTCTGGCACTGGGCTGATCTCACCACGCCTACACACCACATGCTACCGCTGCTGTCAGAGACATGCACACAACAAACTATATCCCACTCCGAACGCCAAAAACATCAAACCACACAAAGATGGGCGGATGGTCAACTAGTTACTTAGAGGCTCTTTTCACGAGACCATTTTCAACAAATAACTTAAAAAATTGTATGCGTTTTGGATGTTTCATTAACACGAAACCGGTGTTTTAAGGGGCATGAAAACACAAACGGCTCTCAAAGGGCAAGTTTTCGAGAACGACAGCATTACCGTTTCCGTGTAAACTCTGAAGGCGGCGATAACGTCAAAAGGAATGCGTACTACACGTTCTCTCTGTAGGCATGCCCCAAACATAATGGCAGCCTCCATGCTGCTTTGTTATGCTGGGTGATATACCCATTGTCATTTATCCAGCAAAAAATAGATTTACTGCACGACTACAACCAGCGGAGACATATGGTGTTTTTCCACTGCATGTCAGGTCTAGTACGACTCGGTCGTACAACTGACTTCACTTCGGCTAAGTTTGCTTATTCACAGCAGTTTAGCACCACTTCAAAATGGGTGGGGATTATAAACTTATCGTCATAGTTGCGCCGCCTCTACTGCCGTAGCATAATTGTGAACGCGACATAGAGACACGCACAACACAGGAGGAATGGAGCATTTCGATGGCGGATCGCAGCAAAAAGAAATACTGCTAAAATACCAGAGAGATTGGGAAAAGTTACATCAAAGAGCAGACAACAATCATTTGGTTTGCTCGACGGCACACAAGGGTAAGCTAATGTAGCATTTAACATTTCATTAAGGGTCTCAATCTCTATATTACTGTCACGGAGCATATAATGAAATGCCATTATTACATTTTTAAAATGCCTATTCATGTGTTGCAAATCCAATCCAATCGGTATAGTATGCTTGGAACCTCAACCAAGGTGGCACAAAAAAAGGACTAGGTACCCAGTGGAAAACCCCCCCAAAAGTGAGCTGTACCGCGCATTACCATGCAGTACTATGCAGTGGAAAACCCCCCAAAAGTGAGCTGTACCGCGCAGTACTATGCAGTGGAAACCCCCCAAAAGTGAGCTGTACCGCGCAGTACTATGCAGTGGAAACCCCCCAAAAGTGAGCTGTACCGCGCAGTACTATGCAGTGGAAACCCCCCAAAAGTGAGCTGTACCGCGCATTACCATGCATTACTATGCAGTGGAAAACCCCCCAAAAGTAAGCTGTACTGTGCAGTACTATGCAGTGGAAAACCCCCCAAAAGTGAGCTGTACCGTGCCGTACCTTGCAGTGGAAAACCCCCCAAAAGTGAGCTGTACCGTGCCGTACCTTGCAGTGGAAACCCCCCCAAAAGTGAGCTGTACTGTGCAGTACTATGCAGTGGAAAACCCCCCAAAAGTGAGCTGTACCGCGCAGTACTATGCAGTGGAAACCCCCCAAAAGTGAGCTGTACCGTGCATTACCATGCATTACTATGCAGTGGAAAACCCCCAAAAAATGAGCTGTACTGTGCAGTACTATGCAGTGGAAAACCCCCCAAAAGTGAGCTGTTCCGTGCCGTACCTTGCAGTGGAAAACCCCCCAAAAGTGAGCTGTACCGCGCAGTACTATGCAGTGGAAAACCCCCCAAAAGTGAGCTGTACTGTGCCGTACCTTGCAGTGGAAAACCCCCCAAAAGTGAGCTGTACCGTGCCGTACCTTGCAGTGGAAACCCCCCCAAAAGTGAGCTGTACTGTACAGTACTAAGCAGTTGAAAACCCCCCAAAAGTGAGCTGTACTGTGCAGTACTATGCAGTGGAAAACCCCCCAAAAGTGAGCTGTACCGCCCAGTACTATGCAGTGGAACCCCCCCCAAAAGTGAGCTGTACCGTGCATTACCATGCATTACTATGCAGTGGAAAACCCCCAAAAAATGAGCTGTACTGTGCAGTACTATGCAGTGGAAAACCCCCCAAAAGTGAGCTGTACTGTGCAGTACTATGCAGTGGCAAACCCCCCAAAAGTGAGCTGTACTGTGCAGTACTATGCAGTGGCAAACCCCCCAAAAGTGAGCTGTACTGTGCAGTACTATGCAGTGGAAAACCCCCCAAAAGTGAGCTGTACCGTGCCGTACCTTGCAGTGGAAAACCCCCCAAAAGTGAGCTGTACCGTGCCGTACCTTGCAGTGGAAAACCCCCCAAAAGTGAGCTGTACCGTGCCGTACCTTGCAGTGGAAAACCCCCCAAAAGTGAGCTGTACCGTGCCGTACCTTGCAGTAGAAAACCCCCCAAAAGTGAGTTGTACCGTGCAGTACTATGCAGTGGAAAACCCCCCAAAAGTGAGCTGTACTGTGCAGTACTATGCAGTGGCAAACCCCCCAAAAGTGAGCTGTACTCTGCAGTACTATGCAGTGGAAAACCCCCCAAAAGTGAGTTGTACCGTGCAGTACTATGCAGTGGAAAACCCCCCAAAAGTGAGCTGTACTGTGCAGTACTATGCAGTGGCAAACCCCCCAAAAGTGAGTTGTACCGTGCAGTACTATGCAGTGGAAAACCCCCCAAAAGTGAGCTGTACTGTGCAGTACTATGCAGTGGAAAACCCCCCAAAAGTGAGCTGTACCGTGCCGTACCTTGCAGTGGAAAACCCCCCAAAAGTGAGCTGTACTGTACAGTACTAAGCAGTTGAAAACCCCCCAAAAGTGAGCTGTACTGTGCAGTACTATGCAGTGGAAAACCCCCCAAAAGTGAGCTGTACTGTGCAGTACTATGCAGTGGAAAACCCCCCAAAAGTGAGCTGTACTGTGCAGTACAATGCAGTGGAAAACCCCCCAAAAGTGAGCTGTACTGTGCCGTACCTTGCAGTGGAAAACCCCCCAAAAGTGAGCTGTACTGTGCAGTACCTTGCAGTAGAAAACCCCCCAAAAGTGAGCTGTACTGTGCAGTACTATGCAGTGGCAAACCCCCCAAAAGTGAGCTGTACTGTGCAGTACTATGCAGTGGAAAACCCCCCAAAAGTGAGCTGTACTGTGCAGTACTATGCAGTGGAAAACCCCCCAAAAGTGAGCTGTACCGTGCCGTACCTTGCAGTGGAAAACCCCCCAAAAGTGAGCTGTACTGTGCCGTACTATGCAGTGGAAAACCCCCCAAAAGTGAGCTGTACCGTGCCGTACCTTGCAGTGGAAAACCCCCCAAAAGTGAGCTGTACTGTGCCGTACTATGCAGTGGAAAACCCCCCAAAAGTGAGCTGTACTGTGCAGTACTATGCAGTGGAAAACCCCCCAAAAGTGAGCTGTACCGTGCCGTACCTTGCAGTGGAAAACCCCCCAAAAGTGAGCTGTACCGTGCCTTACCTTGCAGTAGAAAACCCCCCAAAAGTGAGTTGTACCGTGCAGTACTATGCAGTGGAAAACCCCCCAAAAGTGAGCTGTACTGTGCAGTACTATGCAGTGGAAAACCCCCCAAAAGTGAGCTGTACTCTGCAGTACTATGCAGTGGAAAACCCCCCAAAAGTGAGCTGTACCGTGCCGTACCTTGCAGTGGAAAACCCCCCAAAAGTGAGCTGTACTGTACAGTACTAAGCAGTTGAAAACCCCCCAAAAGTGAGCTGTATCGTGCCGTACCTTGCAGTGGAAAACCCCCCAAAAGTGAGCTGTACCGTGCCGTACCTTGCAGTGGAAAACCCCCCAAAAGTGAGCTGTACCGTGCCGTACCTTGCAGTGGAAAACCCCCCAAAAGTGAGCTGTACTGTGCCGTACTATGCAGTGGAAAACCCCCCAAAAGTGAGCTGTACCGTGCCGTACCTTGCAGTGGAAAACCCCCCAAAAGTGAGCTGTACCGTGCCGTACCTTGCAGTGGAAAACCCCCCAAAAGTGAGCTGTACCGTGCCGTACCTTGCAGTGGAAAACCCCCCAAAAGTGAGCTGTACTGTGCCGTACCTTGCAGTACTATGCATTGGAAAAGCAACGATAGTATTTATATACACAAACTATAAACACACATGTATTAAAAGTGCCAGTGTCTTAAAAAAGGGTCTGCGTATCCAGTACCTCAGAGATGATGTATTTTTGTAGGCTAACCCGTAAGTAAGCGCCGTGTTGACGTCCTCGCCAAAGTAAGTTGCTTTTAGCAACTTAATGCACAATAAGGCTTTAAAAAACCAAGAGCGGGTTTTAATTGGTGTGTTTTATGTCATAGAATAAAACGTGAAAATATTTGGAGATTTTGTTTACCACAGACCGTATTTCGGGCGATTTAACCAGAAACCCGTCAAAAATACGTCATCTCCTCTGCTTTCTATATGCTCAGGCACGTAGGGTTTCTTTATAGCGCAACAGCGCCATCCACTGGCTTGCATAATCCAGCGTTTTTACTCGTTGTCCCAGATCCATGTAAATGCAGATCGTTTTGATAACGCTGTCTAGTGTACGTGAAGATTTTCAAATACGCAAAGGAAAAACTTTTCAGTTTTTCATGGCGTAAACGTTCTCTTAGATACTTTGATAACGAGTCTGTAAAGCAGGACAAGATGCATATTAGAATAGAAGGACAGCACAGTGTAGGGGTGTGGTGCTGTAGTCCTGTGGTCTGAGGTTATGGCTTGCGGTTAATCAGGAGAGGCCGGTGTAATGTGTACCTGCTGTGAGGTCTATCTGTGGGGGTCCAACTCCTCTGATTGGCCCTCTTTCATTAGCCTGTCAGAATACACAGGAGGGACTCGAGCACAGAGGTCAAACACTCACATGCACACGTATGCGCACGCACAATCATTCATCTCCACACGCACACGGCCTCCCACAGCTCCTCCAGGCCCGTCGATAGCTGTCTTCAGCTCACTTTATTTCTTCTTGAGGCTCTTCGTCTGGTTTCGAGTCGGTTTGTCCCTCTCTGTTGTTCACTTTGTGTTTTATTGAGACTTATCGATCACAGTTGTCTCTAATATAGGATTTGAATAACTTTTGTTCAACGCGAGACAGTCAACTTCGTCCGCTGCTGAGTGACGGAAATGTCCATTAAGAGCAACAGGAAAGGACAGTTGCACAGGCCACAGTTTGTCCTTTGAATCAAAACCGCCGGGCCAACTTTTATGGGAGCTTTAAGATGACTTCAAACAATTTAAAATTGGCAATAAAATAAGATAAATAATTAAGATATTTCTTAGTGTTTGGTTATATACAACCTTTAGACCGTTTCATTACCCCCAGTTAACTTCCGGTTTCTGTTTGGCTAGTGTCTAATATAACTATTTATATTTAACTTAATTTATGTTCATATTTATTTATATTATAATGATACTGTATAATAATTGTGTTATATTAACGATTTATTGAATTTATTTGTATGTTCATTTTATTAAATAATGGGTCCTGTCGTTCGGTCACATTTACACGAACCGCATCTTCCTTTTACAAGAAATTGGAAATGAAACGTCTTTCTGTCCTTGATGTTGTTTTTTGGGTATCTACTTACAACCAGGTGTGGTGTTTTTTTATGCCAGCAGAAACCTGATTTATGTAAAACATTCATTCTTCGAGCAATTTGTCGTGATGAGATTAATATTCTGTTCGATTTTACCAAAACAGTGTTGGTGTTTGCGTTTCACCCAAGGACACAGGTGCGGAGGCACAACTGCAAGAGTTCTTAACCTTTTGTGAACAGTGACCCATTTTCAGGCTCCAAAATGTATGAAACCACACACCTGCAGAATTAAGCAGATCAAGCTAATACTTTTAGAGTTTCTTGAATACTTTATTCACAACACTTAAAAGTTTAAAGTCACTTGACTGAAATGTTATTAGGGCATTGCATTTAACGCGTTTATTATAAGTAACGTGTTATTGAAAATTACCTCGATTTGATTGTATAATGCATTTAACGCACCCGCTCCCTCCCCACCCCAAACATAAGTAGGTCATCTAGCATTTCAAACAGTTGACTGGTGACAAATATGATGCTCGCAAAAAACTTACTGCGTGATATAACATACAGCATACTGTCAGAAAAAAACTCAAATTAAAGATATCTGTGCCAAAATAACCCTGGATGAGCTTTTGTCTCATATTTATTTAGTTATGCAATATCATAGCAGTGTTATTTTTGTCCAGAACATAAAGATATATTTTATAGACAATATTGTCTGTTTTCCTCATTTTTCAATGTAAATATATAAAACTACAAAGCCTCTGAAGAAGTGATGCACGTCTCTGAGGAACACACAGCATGGTTTCATTTCTAAATGAATACGTTTCTTGAGCGAATCAATTGGGTGAATCGATAAATCAGTGGCTCATTTACAAAGAGTCATTTACTGCATTCATGAACGGATTCATGAATGACATTTTTCTTTGGTAGTTTTTTATTCTTCAAAGATTTTGAACAGTAAATTAAATATTAACAATATTTATAAATTGGTGATAGTTCTCCTCCCAAAAATCTGCTTATTTACATTCACTTACTTCGTTGTTTCAAACTTGAATCACTATTTCTTTGGAAAAAAGGAAGATTTTCTTAAGAATGTAAGTCTTTAATTATAATAATTCAGCTTCTGAAAAAAACGAAATGATGTTCGTTTTAGCTTCTGAATCTACTTTCTGTATTGTCTTATTATGGCTTTAAATGATATTTTGGCCCCAAATGTGATTAAGTTAACATCATGTAATGACTTCGATTAAAAATGTTAATCGCTTCACAGCCCCAGTTTCTTATGATCTTTCCGATCAATGGTACGCAATATGACAAGGCCTGGAGGCAACATGGCACCATGGAGGGTAAAATAGGCAGAATTTTTAATTGTGCATTTATATTTTTTCTAAGGTAACAAAGGAATTTAGCAATTTAGTTTAACAGTTCTTGGACCCCATTGACACCATAGTAGGAAACATGTATTTATAAATTGTTCTGTTGAACACAAACAGTTAAAATTAGATATTATGAAAAATGTAGGAAAGTGGTTGGTTACATCCTTCCAAATATCAATCTCTGTCTTCATCAGAACAAAGACATTTATACAGATTTGGAAAAACTGGAGGGCGAGTAAATGATAACAGAATCATAATTTCTGGTTGAACTGTCGCTTTAATGTCCATACAGTAATTCATGTTAGGTTATGAGGCATAAACTACTGTTAAAGGATACAACGTTTTATTTTAAAGAAGTAAATGCTTAAATCAACAAGATAAATGAATGCTGTAGAAGTTCATTGTTACTTCATGTTGGTTAATGCATTAACTCATGTTAAAAAATGCAACCTTATTGTAAAGTGTTATCGGGACTTTATACACACATTTGGAAAGAGTTGACTTGGACCAAATAATAAAGTAAAAGCAGTCAATAAGAGGTCAGAAAAGATGTGAACTCCATCAGTACTGTTTAAAATGCATCACAGAGTGAGACCTCAAGACGCCTCTTCCAAGATTAAGTTGTGAATTATCACTCGCATCATATTTGGCATCAATTTGTTATATTTGTCTTCCTTAGTTTTGATGAGTTAAATGCATACAACTCGCTCTGTAAATGGTCGCGTATAGTGAAAGTGTGCATGTCAACTTTAATGAGGAGCATCTGTGTTACGTCTTAATGCACAAAAGAGCATTTAATCCAGCTTCACACGCATAAGTGCAAGCATACGGTAGAGTGCTCAGTCAGTGTCAGATCGATGGTACATATTCACTTTCTTCTGCAAATGACTGTTGACAGTTCACTTTCGGTCCGTCCATAGCCCACACCTCACATTAACAAAAGATAAGCTTCTCATGTTGAACATATAACTCCAAAGCTGCCATAAAGACATGCTCAAAAAAACGATAAGAAAGTGCTATAAAGTGAATAAGACAAACCTCATCTGACAACATCCAGAATTAAGATAATCTGCATGACTGTTTCTTGCCGCAGTTGTTTAAAAGCTATTTTTAAAGAGGCACAACTCATAAAACACATGCAGAAAGCCTCATTTCTTTTTGCACGTCTTCCCAGATAGATTTCACTAATTGACCTCTTGCGCCATTTATCATCCGAAGATAATCAACGGGAAATTAAATCTGAATCCAAGAGGGAGTGAAACCGATCACTTTCCGCAAACAACACGGCGCATCGCTCCCGTTTACTCAATTTAAAGGTCTGCGAAAGTAATCTCGTCCCGCTCCCAAAACATTATCACGTTCCCCGAGTTTCATGCACTTCTCTCACTCCGGTCATTAAGATCATAAACTGATCCATGGACAGTCAGGTGGCATTATGATTAGTTACTATTATCAGTAAATTGGCTGTTTGGATCCGTGCTTTGCTGGCAGGCTGGAAGTGAAGCGGGTGCTCGGTCCTTGTGTTTCCAGTCGGCTTCCAGAAACAGCTTGCTCAATAATTACCGGGTCATTATTGTTCACTTCATGGCTTTGTCTACCGTGCGCTTCATTGCAACCTCTGCTACGCCTGTCTACACTGATCTTCCCGGCGGTCCGACTGACCTGCTGTTTATCGGATAACCGGCCCTGACAAACAACTGATTTTTTAATTGTATTATTCTGGCAAGCTTTCCGCATTTCACTCTGACCTTACACCCCGCTGTATTTTTTACCCAAAGCACACAACTCCAAAATAACCAAAGCATGGAAGTTGAAATTTCAAGTACTTATTATATTATAAATTATATTTTCACACTTAGTAGAGTATTGCGTTTTGGGATGTAATTCGGAACCGTGAGCTTGCATCTCATTAAAAAAACATCTTTTTTTTAGGTTGTGTTTTGTTCTGCTATACCAAACGTGTTATCTCTATTACAAATCTTAGTTGTTTGTTTATGAACCTCATATGTGATTGGTTTGAAACGTTCTTGTAGCTAGCAACTCCATAAGCTTTACAAATATTGTAGATGGGTCGAAGACAGGTAAGGTAGCCGTGCAATACACTAATAAACAAACAAAATGTTACATTGCAAAAAACGGTGTATTGTCCTTAACTAGACACAGAGATGTTTTCAGTTAAAGGAACAGTTCACCCAAAAAGGAAAATTCTCAGATTGTCCCAAACTTGACATACTTACATTCTTCAAAATATGTGTTCAGCAGAGAAAATACATTTATACAGGTTTGAAACAACTTGAGGGTGAGTAAATGATGACAGATGAACATTTAGGGTACTTTAACTGCACCTTGTGTTGTCCCTTTTATTTATGTAACATAAAAAAACAAAAATTAGTCATAATGTGTTGAAAAAAACATATGCATTAAAAATTCCATAATACAAAAAACATGTAATTATTTTCCATAAGAGAGTGTAAGTATAAAGACACCAACCGTTTTAAAAATATTTATGGGCAAAACCTGTGTTATGGATGTGACATTTTCAGTCAAAACTTGAAATTTACATTTTCAGAAAATGTATTGAATCATCTGTTCTGTTGAATCAACTAAACCCCTCAAGTCCAGATATCAGAAAAATATCTGTGTATGAGTAAGTTTTCTTTTGTAAAAAGGGGATAAAGTAATATTGTAAAAAGGGGATAAAGTGTTATGGATGTGACAAAAAAGAACGCACGTTTTAAATATACAGCATACTTTGTAGGATTTTTGTGAATTAAAATGTGCAAACTAGAAGCAATAATACCCAACACATTGAGAAGGCATGGCTCTTTATAGTAAGTTAAATGTTTTCTATATTCAAGCCCATTTATGAGCAATATATAGGTGACATTTCAGTTATGGATGTGACAGTTCCCTTACCTGAATATGAATAATTTGACAAATATTGACATCTGACCAATCAGTATGGTAAAACAGATATCAGCTTAAACATTTTCAACTTAAAGTTGACATTGGCATGGCAAAATGTCACCATTTTAAAAATGTTCCACTATACTGATTGCAATGAAATCTGGGATTGCTTCTACTTAAGGCATACGCGTCATGCCTCCTTAGAATCTGTGAAGCTGTTGGATCAGCCATCATAGCGATAGCATACATATGATGCATTAAAATGTTGCCTCTGTAGTCAGCTAACAAGGATTTCGCCAACACGGAAATTTGTCAAATTTTCTTTAGCATTCGCGCATGCAGTCTCACAGCGTGCCAGTAGTCTTTTTAGGCTTATTGCTTAATGGTCAAATTAGCCATTAAGCAATAAGCGAAGGTCTATAACGCCTTCCTGGGGTTCCCAGTTAATTTATTGTTATTTAGTATTTGTATTTACAGTATTTACAAAGTATTTACGGTTGTAAAAACAACGAAAATGTTCCTGCAAATGATTGAAAATTACGAAAATCTGCTATTTTGATGGCAAAAATCCTGAATTCCTGATTAACAGATCATGTCGCATTGACAGAACACCAAGAAACTAAGATTGCTTTCACCTGAAGGAGATTATGATGTCAGTTGATATAGATCTGAAGAGTATATCCTACATCTCGCATTTCTACAGTATCCGGTTCAACAGATGAGCACAAGATGCATTAGACGTGACATTGAATCATGCACAATATTTGATCAGAAATTGCAGGCAGCGGATTTGACTTCGGGCATCGCTCTCTCTGAGCCTAAATGATGGCTGAAGTAGCGCGTGATCAAAGCCAGCACGACTCGGGTTGAATGGCAGGCTTTTGTGTCGAAGAAGGATGTCGACGACGGCCAATAGAGGGAGCGGTGAATGACGGCGAATCCCTTGATCAGGCTCCATTTCAGCCTCATCACCTCGAGTGCTCCGCAATTCTGCGCTCTGACTCTCGTCTCTCTGTAATAACACCAGATCTACTGCATTTCTTTTCATGACTATACCTATATTCGCCCGTCTTTACGCAGTTGTTCCTAGGGCTACATCTGAATTTAGATGATTCCTCCAACCGTGGTGGAGCGGGGTCGTTTTTATTGATGGTTTTATTGATGCCGGAGTGTAGGTGGTGTTTGGGCTCACTATGAACTTTTATTTGTTTATGTGAGAGATGCGTTTGCCCTTGAGTGAAATAGGGCTGTTGATGCTTGCAAGTCTGGTAAAAATAAAACCGAGAATGAATAAACCTTGTATCTGATTCAGAATTAGACCGAGCGCCTGTCAAAGCTTTATTTCCGCGGGAGCCGTGGCCTAGCGGTCAGTGTGTATTCTTCAGAAACGTTTCTTATGCCCTAATATCTCCCACAAAAAAAATCACATGTTGACGCACATTTTTTCATTCAAATAGACTCTTTCAGTGACAACAACATAAACAAATGTTATGTTGCAATACATATTAATTTTCCCAAACTTCCCAAAGAATCCATAACTATTAAGTAGTTTTAATTTAATTCAATGCAATTAATGTGCAATTAAATATGATGGGCAATTTATATTCAAGTAAATTAAATATAGTCGCAAATCTTTAGTTTAAACCACGTTAGTGTCTGCTCTCATTAGAGCTCATCATAAAGTCATCCAGTTTTGTAATGTCATACATTTAGATTGCATGTTACATTTCTCGCTTGGCTTTCCTGGCCTCTGGCTTAGTTCCCATTCCTCTCTATAGCTAACTCTGTTACCTGTACCTGTTGTCATTTCCTTTATGGTATTCCCGAGCAAGAATATTATCCATTTACGATACCTCCGAATATCGAGGACATGCCATTGAAAGATCCCACCCAACGGTTTCAGATGTAAAACGATGTGAGTGACAGAGATCCAAAGAAACACCAGAGCTTGACACGGATAGAGAAGTTAGTCAAGCAAATGATTGGGTCCCGTGTTATAGTCCCCTTGGATGATAACGGCATCTCCTTCAGACGTCTTTCTTACATCGAGGTCTTGCGCTGTCGTTCGCTCTTACCGACTAATTAATAAGGCCACAGCAGCGTGTAATTGGTCCTTTCTTACGAAGTTAACTCTGGTTTACCTCGAGGCGAAAGGTAGAGCGCTTCTTCTATCCATTAAGTGGTGTCACCACCTGTATCCACCGGACGCCGTAGAGGTGAACGTGAACTCCCCAGGTGACAAGCTCTCGCTTCAGTGGGATCCCGGTCGCTCCTTCTCTGCCTGGGTTTGCTAGTTATGTGAAGTACGTTAACCGCTCTGGCGTGACATTCTTTACATTTTCCACGGGTAACATAAGCCAAAAAACACATGCGTAAACATCTCCATTTGGTTTGGATGGTTCAAATTGAGACGTTACATTAATGGAGGGGTATTTGGGAGAAGATGAGCCACTGGTCTGAACATGGTGTGTCCATCAGAACCCCACACATGCTCAGCGTGAGAGACGGCCAAGGAAATCCAAATCAATCTGTGCATCTCGGATGCAGAAGGCCTGGCCTTTCCTCCCCTTTCCCGAGAGACATCGCCAATTCACTTTTGAAATACTTTACTTTCCCTCGCTGCTTTAATTTAATCTGTTGCAAATGTATTCACCTGTCTTTCATGGAAGGAGTGTTGGACGTTTTAGATGGATTGCAGTATTTCGGATTCGTGCTGCCCTTTTGTTGGAGGATTTTTTTTAAGATGGTACTTTTGACATTTGGAAATATAATGCCATTTATATACTGCTTAATTCGCCACTGTTGTGTACCAACAAAGCAATCTGTATAAATTAAGTTCTTCGTGGAAGAAAGCTTTTTGGCTCCGAGTATTTTACACTTGGCCTACATTGAGTAATAAGACTATATTTCTTGTTTTGAATTTTTGTAATAATCTATTTAGATTTACTTGAAAGTTCAGTTCTCTTTAAAAAATACTTTCATGATGCAAAGAATCCCCCATATTTTGATATCCACCCAGACAAAGAAGGGCATGGGGGAAATTGAACAACAACGAAACCATATTTGAATGTCTCATCCCTTTGAAATCCCCTTTCCGCAGGCTCGCCCTTTGAAAGCCGCCGCTTTCGGGACGGGCAGCGGTCACAAACGGACCACGCGGCGAGATGTGGTACCCGCGGGGGGCGCCGGCCGATGTGGACGGGGTGGGTTATCTCACCCAGCTGCGAACATAAAGAATCCAGACAGCGGCGAATGGAGTCGTAGGGGCGCCGGCGCAGATTGCCTGTGTACCGGGAGACATGACGCCTCTGTTTTGCCAAATAAATTGTGAGAATGTTAGGTTCGGGCTGTGTGTGTATGCTTCAGATAAGCTGATCATAAATGGAGGGATTTATGATAGCATATTAGGCAGCTGCATTTGTTCATTCAACTATTATTTGGCATATGAAAGCGAGGGGCAGAGAATGAAAAAATCAGTTTGTTTGTTTTTTTATGCAGAAAACTACAGCAGCAGGAGGGAGCGTTTCGCGAGAAGTCGAATCGAATTGCGATGGTTTGTTTGAAGCTCTCTGCGTTTCACACTTAAACCGGTTGAAAGATAGCAAAGCCGGAGAGAGAAAAGGCACGGCGCCGAATGATCCAGATTTTCAAATTACGCTTTTGTTAGCAGACAGCCAAATGGTGTAATGTAAATCAACATGTAATCCGCCACCTTGCCGTTACCTCAGGCGTGCAGGAAGCACACATATTCCTTCACTATTGATTTATTGAGTGCTGTAGGGTTTGACAGGACTGGGACGCTTCAGGTTTTTGTTGTTTTGTGGCGTTGACAGTAGAGATTAGCGTTAGTCTGCCTCAATGTAAGGAGGGAATTATGAGATCTTGGTAAGAGGTAGACTGCTTTCTCAGCTGAATGCTAAAATACCTGCTCGCTCTTATGATCAGACAACCTTTAACTACAACAATCTATCTGTCCTGCCTACAATTCATCTACTCTGTGAACAGTCAGCGTCCATCTGTCAATCCATCCATCTATTCACCCGTCCACCTATTCATCCATTCATCCCTCCTGTATATTTATCTATCCATCTATCTGTCCGTCCATCCATCCATCTTTTATATTTATCTGTCCATGCGTCCATATGTCCGTCCAGTATCATCCATCCATCC
Organism: Barbatula barbatula; assembly: GCF_947034865.1. Lineage (NCBI taxonomy): Eukaryota > Metazoa > Chordata > Actinopteri > Cypriniformes > Nemacheilidae > Barbatula > Barbatula barbatula. The sequence goes on along the minus strand of NC_136783.1, from coordinate 7,132,320 downwards.
ATCCATCCATCCTTACTGTTTTGTGATCAGTTTATTGATGTGTATGACATTTTTTACATCTGTTTCTGGATTGATATCCAGCTAAATTTTAAATGAGCGCTGAATTATTTTTGTATTTTACATATGTGTAGTATTACCACAATGTGAATAAACATTAATTTTAATATTACAGTCATCCTAGCTAGTGTAGTGTAGTCCGTCCATCCATCCATACATGCATGCACACATGCATCCAGTACATACTGTTCATCCATACATGCATGCATACATGCATCCAGTACATACTGTTCATCCATACATGCATGCATACATGCATCCAGTACATACTGTTCATCCATACATGCATGCATACATGCATCCAGTACATACTGTTCATCCATACATGCATGCATACATGCATCCAGTACATACTGTTCATCGATACATGCATGCATACATGCATCCAGTACATACTGTTCATCCATACATGCATGCATACATGCATCCAGTACATACTGTTCATCGATACATGCATGCATACATGCATCCAGTACATACTGTTCATCCATACATGCATGCACACATGCATCCAGTACATACTGTTCATCCATACATGCATGCATACATGCATCCAGTACATACTGTTCATCCATACATGCATGCATACATGCATCCAGTACATACTGTTCATCCATACATGCATGCACACATGCATCCAGTACATACTGTTCATCCATACATGCATCCAGTACATACTGTTCATCCATACATGCATGCACACATGCATCCAGTACATACTGTTCATCCATACATGCATGCATACATGCATCCAGTACATACTGTTCATCCATACATGCATGCATACATGCATCCAGTACATACTGTTCATCGATACATGCATGCATGCATGCATCCAGTACATACTGTTCATCGATACATGCATGCATACATGCATCCAGTACATACTGTTCATCCATACATGCATGCATACATGCATCCAGTACATACTGTTCATCCATACATGCATACATACATACATATATACATACAGTACATACATACATACATACATACATACATACATACATACATACATACATACATACATACATACATACATATATACATACTGTACATCCATCCATCCATACATACATGCATACATACATGCAGACATACATACATATATACATACTGTACATCCATCCATACATACATGCATACATATATGCATACAGTATATCCATACATCCACCCATACATGCATACATACATGCAGACATACATACATATATACATACTGTACATCCATCCATCCATACATGCATACATATATGCATACAGTATATCCATCCATACATGCATACATACATACATACAGTACATACATCCATACAGTACATCCATCCATACATACTGTACATCCATCCATCCTTCCATGCATCCATCCATGCATCCATACATACATACATCCATCCATACATACATACATACATACAGTACGATCATACCTTTTTATGATCATTTTATTGATTTATTGGGACATTTATGGGAAGAAAGCATGGCAGAAAGCTAGCATCATGAATTTGTTGTTGTCTATCAGTAAGAATATTGCATTTACTTTTTAGTCTTCTGCAATCCCACCACCTTAATTCCAGGAACACAAATTGAATGTTGCTACGCTAAAAAGGCTTTTTCATTCTAACTAAGCCTGCACTTAATCTCCTGGATACCGCCTAGATGTTTTTCAATCATGTGTAGTAAATTAGGCTTTTAAACAATGTGCAAGAACGTTCCAGCTATTATTATTTATCTTCCATCATCTCCGACGGTACTTACGTGCATGCGGTCTCTTTTGACAAAAAAGTGCAGATTTTTTACAGATTGAGACAAAAGACCCAGACGTGATGAAAGAAGCAGTGGGCAACTCTAGTAAAAGACTTTATGACAGATGTGACAGTGTATGTAATTGTTATTGCTTCCCGTCTAACGGTGTTAAAGTGAAAGGTATTAGCGTTTTTAATGTGACAAAATGACAACTCCGCATTTCACACGCTTGACAAATGAATACCTCAGATGTCCGCGCAAATCGTCTTTACACGATCTCATTAAGAGAATGTCCCGGAGCAAAATGTTGTGTTAGACTTATTTTTCTTAAATGCCTCTAAACAGGGGCGTGGACTTAAGTCAGTCAGAGTGACTTTAGAAAGCTCTCAAAGTAACTTTCTGAAGGATGGCGATTTACATAAAACAACTAGACAGAATCTTTTTTGTATATAAAAAACATATAGCCATGAAACTGTGACTAATGCCTCGTATTCCTTTATGAGCAGGAATGATTGAATTTCTCCATTATACGCCTCTGTTATTGTCCAGATTGTCCCTCGCCGCTGTGACGACCGCACAATGCCAGAATTGATCTGCGTTTGCCCGTGTGGGAACCGTAATGAATGGCCTCGCGTGTCAACACAGGCGCATTGAAAATGTCACTCTCGCTGAGGTTTAGCTGAAGATTCCATCGTCGCAGGGGAGCGTTCCGACCTCACGGGGCTTGTGACGCTCTTTATGAATCTTTCATCTTTTAATATTTGATAATGAGAGCGGTGTGGCTTTGACCTGCGTAATTACTGACCGAATATTCAAGAGTCTGGAATCTGAATTGCAATCAGCCGCGCTAATGTTGCTGACAGCTCTGGTTAGTCGTGTTTTATGGTCGCCGAGGCGGGCCGGCGCATATGGGCATGGGGTTGAGGATGAGACCCCCGATGGGAAGCTGGGATGGGGCAGAGGGCCGGTCATTAGGATGGTCAACAGCTGTTGGCATCTTGGCACGTTGACAGTTCAGGGCGACTCTTTGACCCTAGGCATGCAGGGAGCGTGCAAATGAGACGGGCAGCATCACACGTTCACTCTCTCTCTCTTCTTCTTTCTCCTCCTTCTGTTTAGAGACGAGGTCAATGTGGCATAATCACTTACACCCGAACTATACCGCGCCCCAACAGTGAGCTACACAGGTCACAAAACACAGATGTTGATCTCTCTCTCCCGCTTTCTCCGTCTGTCTCTCTTCCTCTCCGTCGCCTGATTGCCCTGTCAGCGCAGGATATTGTGTGTGAAATAAGGAGTTCATTGCTGGGGTCTGGTAGGCCATTAATTCATATCTGTGCACTAATGAGTACGTGTCAGTAATGGCGCAGCAGAGCGCGTTAGAATGCAGCGGCCGGCACACAACGCAATTATGTCATCGTGGATTAAACCTGTGTTCCAGCCAATCAATGCCCACGAGTTTAGCACTTTTAGACTCCCAGTAAACAAATAGTCCAGCGCCTGCCACTTCCAATGAACTACACTAATTCCGAGACCCGGCCGTCTGTGCGTGGGGAGGTAAAGTAATAAAAGCTGTTGTGATTGTGTATTTTTCAGGCAAGGTTTGTTTGCTCTGTTGTGTTTAGTCTTTTTCTGGAGTTGGGTGGGATATTTGATATCTCATTACTTTTGTTAAACAGCAAAACTCTATAACAGGGAAAGGTCCGGCGGAAAGATTGCACTATTTAGTATAAGATAACAAAACAGAAACATGCATATCAACTTGGCTGGGTGCTCGAAAAATATAAGTCGGCACACTAAAACTCCATAAATATACATCAAATAAATAGTTTACACGCTATAAAAAGAATTCTGCACACAAATAGTTTAATTCTTTACACGCTATGTGAAAGTCTATTATTTCAATTTATTTTTATTTTTGGAGCGTCTGTGTGCCAACGTTATTTTTTTATTATTTACAATCTGAAATGTCCTATGAAGAGCAGCTTTACATATAAGAAAGTTCTGTCTATTAAATCCGACGAACTGTTAAGAACCGGTGACACATGTATATGATAGGGTATCTAGAGATGTCTCTCTATGTAGAGATCAAACATATAATATACCTGTGGATGAGTGGCTAGATATGAACCATGAAGCAGCAACCCGTACCGTTGAAGAACCGTAAAAACTTACCACCATTAATAAAAAGTACCACCCAATGACCCGTGGTCCTCCAATTCTAATGTATATTAATAATACAAAACCCTTTTTTTATTTCCCAGCTGTTTTTAAACTAAAGAATATGTTTTTTTCAAGTCAGCAGTTATAGTGGACACAAACACTCTTCTGTAGAGCACAGTAAACAGGGCTCTGTAAAGTACTTTTATGGGGAATTTATTGACATGCATAAAGACTATAAACATATATCAAAGACAGACAATGTGGAAAGAATATTTAACACAGAAGATAAATATTCATATTCGTAAATGTCAAGAGAGCAGCTGTATACAGTATAACAAACAGACTTGTCAGTGCGGTGCGGCTAAACTAAATCACAACATTGGTTTAACTTCAAGTAGATGAAGACGCGTGTAGCGCTTTACAGCAATAGCTTTAAACAGCGGTTCAAGTGCAGAAATACATAAGAAGCTTCATTTTCACGCAGCTCATCGGAAGAGAGAAAGTGAGGGAGTCAAAAGCGCCGGTCTGCTCCCGCTCTGTGTTTGAGCTTCCTGTCAGGCCAATGTCGATAATGAATACAACTGTATTCAAATTGCACATATGAGATATATTCCCTATCTATCGATCATGTATTAAACATTTGACACTGTATTTAAAACACAAAATGAATATACAGTTTTTCATTTCCTGCCGTGTCACGTACCACCAGGGGTCTCTTCAAGTACCACAGTTTGAGAACCACTGTTTTAGAGAATGTTAGGTGTTTTATAATCTTTACACATAGACAAACTTTTCGTAAAATCAAAGCCAGCTGAGCAACTAGCACTACTGCTGTGATAATGGTAGAGCTAGACGTTAATGGGTGAAGCGGACTTGTTTTTTTCGCAACCTTGTTCATTCTGAGAATCGAGGCGAACACATGTAACACACAAAGAGGATGTGTGATTTTCACCATATTTGTCCAATTTGTAAAGAGCTTATTATTCGGTTGTTTAGTCTGACGACACGCACCGCGGTATATGGAAGGTCATATACTGTTTCCGGGTCCAAACGCTCAATAAGATGCTATAGGCAAACAACCAAAAATGCTAATATATGCTCATGGCGAGCTGTAAAACGATCCTAGCATTTATCTTTGTAACAATATCCCACATGGCCAGTCATTTTTCATATTTATTCAAATGTTGAAGTCGGACATCCCGTAAGCCTGGAGACTGCAGTGTATACTGTGAGTTAATAAATGCTCCGCTTAATAAGCGATGTGAATAAACAGTGCTCATAAACAGCTGTTTAAGCTGTAGCCCCGTTTGAAGCGAATAGATGCTTGGTCCTGGAAACAGCAATCCTTACGTCACCACTTAACAACCGAATAGGTTGTGCTGGTTGTAATAAACAGACTAGCTTTTGGTGTTCCTGTAACTCAATTGGTTGAGCATTGCGTTAGCAGCGCAGAGGTCATGGCTTTGATTTCCAACACTTGGAAATGGTTACCTTATAAAACACTTGATCTTTGGATGCATAAATGTAAATAAAATAAATGTAATGACTTAAGTCTAAATGTCTATTCAGGCACCTGTATGTATGCATTTATATGTCATTCAGAACCTGTATATGACTCTTTCTGCGAAACACAAAAAGGACACATCTTAAATTATTTCCCACTCATTTGAGAAGTAAAGATTTTAAAAAAGTGTTATTTTCATGGTCTATGTGATTTTAGGAAGTAATTGGGAAGTATTGCAATTGAAAAATGTAATCTATAGGAGTGTGACGAAGAACGAGACGAGATTTTTTTAATGAAATCCTTGATGATTAAATATATTGGGAAATTGTCTTTTATACACCTTTACACTTAATGCAAAGAACTGTAAGCATTATAAATCCACTTGTACTTTATTGAACGCATTAAACTTTTATGTTAATTAATTACATTATGCAGTAATAAACAATACAGTATGTAAACACTGCATTATGTTGGTCACACTTCAGTATAGGGGGCAATTCTCGCTATTTACAAACCATTAACTACGACTTTTCCCCCAATAAACACTTAATTTGTTGCTTATTAATAGTTAGTAAGGTAGTTAAGGTTTAGTTATTGGGTAGGATTAGTGTTGTAGAGTATGGACATGCAGAATAAGTGCTTTATAAGTACTTATAAACAGCCATTATCCCAATAACATGCATGATAATAACAACTAGTTAAGAGTGAGCCCCTATACTGAAGCGTTACCGATTTCGACAACAGTTTCATTTTCTCACCACTAGAAGTTCAGTTCATCATGCAGATAATTCAACAACGACAGACGTGATTCTGTGGAGAAGAATTGTTTCAGTTCCCCTGCAGTGTATTGTGGGGCTGAACTCTTTGGAGAGAGCAAATCTCAGCGCTTTATCAGTGGTGTATTGTTTTTTTTGTGAATGCAGTTAAGAGATGATGCTGGGGGGCACGCTTCCTTTGTGTTTGTGTTTGAATAGAACCGTGCACCTATTGTAATAAGGCCCTGCCAGCTCACCTCTGCATGTGTGTGTGTGTGTGTTTGTGTGTCTACAGTAAGTGTGTGTGCTATGATGTTTCTCACGCTAGTTCAGCCAGATCCGGCTTCGGGCCATGAAAATACACACACGCACGCATTCACTGAAGGTGGGATGTGGGTAAATCTACAGGAGCAGGCTGGCGGGATGAAATTGGATTTTTACCCAGCGCTTCAAGCTGCTGTAGCCCCTCAGCAAACCGAAGCGTTTAAAATCACACACACACTCGACGTCTGGAGCCAAGCATTACCTGAACTGTCTGTGTGTTTGTGTTTGATGGCTAAGGCCACACTTTTCTAATAAATATGACTACTCTATTCCAATTGTTCTAAGTTTTTATTTTATTTCTTTAGGAGAAATTGTTTGAGGGATTTTCTGCTTGTTTATACATTTCGATTTATTTATTCTTGTTTTGTTAACAATTTACCCAAAATATTGTGTTAGAGGTGCATGTTGTCTTTATGCGCGCATTGAAGATCAAATTGCGGGACAACATTTCAGTACTAAAGTGCATGCTAGTGTTTCAATAAACCACAACTAGACAAAGATATGGGTTGAATATTCTTTAATTCTTTATTAATTTAATTGTTTGAATAACTGCGTATCTTACCCGTGGTCCCGCCTGGATCAAAGTTTGAAACAAAGGCCTGTTATTAAAAGCGTGCAGCATTTCCTGATGACCTTTATATTATTTGCTAGGAATTATGGGAAATGTAGTTTTGGGTACCTTATGGGTTTGGATTGTTCATTCATTGAAATGTCTTTGTAAAGTTGGGTTTAAAAGGGTTGAATCTTCCATGGCTGGGTTAATTCTGGGGAGGGATCCCTGAAGAAACATCTGAGACACAGAACTCGGTGTGCGGTTGGTTCATTTCTTATAGTTTTTCCCCTTTTATTTATTTTTTTATGCACCTCTGTGACTTATGCATCAGTGGCAGTTAATAAAAAGCAAATGTTGAAGTTTATATGAATTCCATCCTGGAAATTGTATGGAAGAACCCTCACAGTGTGACAGTTCTGAGATTTCTAATTATAGTTAAAAATAAATTATATATATATTAACTATAGACAAATGTAAACAACAGTACAATAGTACATTAATTAATGTGGCATTTATTATAATAAATCTTGAATTACTTTTTCTAACCCCACTTGTCTATTAGAGTTTGGGTTGCACTTTATTTTACACCTACGCGTACATATAGTGTAGAAAGTACTGGGTTATTTAAAGTAACTACATGGGATAAGGTCGGGTTGGGGTAGGTTCAGATTTAGTACCTAGTTATAACCTAGTTATAATATTTTGACAAAAACAAGTACGCCGTATGTACATGGGAAACTGGACTGTAAAATAAAGTGCTGACGAATTTTATGTCTTTTTCTTGCTCCTGAATGTTGGAAAAGGAAAACTGCTTTACATTCACATGTTACATGACACGTATCGTATGCGGAAGCGCCGTGCCGTAATAACTCTGTTATTAATTCGGTAGAATGGATTGGTTTTCTTTACTAATGTCTGTTTTTCCGTTATTCCCAAACCGATAAATGCATCTTGCAGCTTATGGTTAAGTCATTATGTATATTAAAGATGATTTCAGTGAAATAACATCTAATTAAATGTAAAATGATGCGAGTGGCGCGTTGTGTCGCTGCAGGACTCAGAACAGCGTCCTGAGTTGTAGCGGAGCGCTGACGACAGGCGCAAAATGGCAGCGCCGGTGTGTGTACGCTCATAGAAGACAATATTTTCGTTTTTCTACAAGATGCTGTAAACAGACTACATTTAAGGTTCGCTCGATGTCAACGTCACCACCACCAAGCCTCCAACAAACTTTATTAAAAATGTGTTCCCTGGTAAGTAATTCATCCGTGAATTAAACCCTACGTTTTTAGAGATTTGTCTAAATGTGCGCGACGGCTTCTAACATCCCTGCCAAAGGATGTGGTCGCCGCTTGTTGGCTGCCGCTGTTTTTAAGACACAATAAAGCTTTAAAAACTCACACATGGGCTATAATTGGTGTAAAACATGAAAATATAAAGAGCTTTTGTTTACCGCAGATCTCATTTCGGTCGATTTACCAAAAACCCTTTAAAAAAACCCAGAACTGAAAGTGCTAAAATAATAACTCACCTCCGGGATTTGCATACTAAAATACGTCATCTTTGAGGTACTCTGTTAGGTTAAATCCAAATATAGAAGTAGATTGTTTCACAGGAAGAGTTTAAGCTGTTAACCTGCCAATGTGTTTGTGTGTTTTGGGAGAGAAAGTGTGTCTGTGCATTTGCAACTCACGTCAAATGGTTTTTCAGCCTGTAGTTTTAGATGTCTGCTGCTTCTTTCCCGAGGAAAAAGCTTAACCTCTGCCAACTCATTCTTTCTTTCTGCTAGTAACATTTTTTAAGCAATCTTGCATTTACACTGTACCTGCCCTAAACTGTGTGCTCAGCCCCCACAGAGATATACTGTATTTGTGAGCGTTTTCTGAAGGAACAGACCTGGAAATGTTGGTATTTTCAGCATGATGATGTAAATAAATGTTCCTTGAATATTTAATAGACAAAGCAATTAATGCAAATTTCTTGCGCAGCCAGCAGATCTTCCTGAAATATCTTGAACCGTGGTGAGCTTGTTGTCCTTCCCATCATGCACCTCTCTCGCAGAGACCAATAGCAATCAAAAAAGACATTAATGTTTCATTTTTGGGTTCGTTTGTGTAAGAGAAACCATCATGTATGCCGTAGCATTCGTTACAATATGTTATAGCAACAGTGTCTTGAAAATGTACTCATATGTACATTAATACACTATCATAATGTGTTATTGAAGGTCTAGTTCACTCCAAGATAAAAAATTCTGTCATCATTTACTCATCCTCATGTCATTTCAAACCTGTATGACTTTCTTTCTTCAGCTGAAGATATTTTGAAGAATGTTGGTAACCAAACAACATTGACCCCCATTGACGTCCATTGGTTTTGTGTCCACACAATAGAAGTTAATGGCTACCACCATTGGTCGCTCACCAGGATTGTTTGTGTTCTTTCTAGCAGTTAGCTCTTTACACACCTCCACCGCTCCATTCCATCATCGAAGTTGCACGTTTTGTTCTCTTTCCCACTAATCTGACCTTATCTTCTGTTGCTCAGCTCCCATGTGCCTTCAGACATGTGTGAAGCTGGTCACAGTCCTCGCTGGTGATTCAGAGACCAGCTGCTACCTCAGATGGTTCGAGTCGATCCCTCTGCCGTTTCGTAAACCTCCCAGGATGCCGAGCCTGTTGTTAGCCGTGTCCTGGTATTCTTATAAACAATAACACAGCTTTCAGCCACAGCTATGAGCAATCTGCCGCCCAAATGAGCTTGAGAAAAATCTGCAGGGAGAAAAGTGTAGCAGGGTGGTCGTGTATTGATTAAGTCTAATGCGGAGACAGTGAGCGTGGGTGACCGGCTGACCGGCGAGGGAGAGAAATGGCCGACTAATTCACTGAGACAATGCAAATTATTTGTGGCTGTTTGGGAATATCAAGACTGATGGCTTGTGGATTTTATCGACTCGGCTTTTACAGTTCTCTGCTGTCATAATAAAGGCAAAGAGAAAGAGCGAGACTCTTCACCCGTAGAGGGCAGACTGTTGCAGGGTATTGATTAAGTTTGCGCTACATTATGCCCCGCAAATGCTACTATAAACCGTAAATTACAGGGGTTTTTTTTCTCTCCCTTGGGAAAATATGAACTTTCGTACTGGATTTTTAAATACCGTCTCAATGTTTGTGGCCTTTTTGGCACTGTATTGATAGAACGGTAGAGGGAAGATAGCATGTGTTGAGCAAAGAGAACAGATGGACTCCAACATGAGTCCATGAGATGATGAAAATCGGATCTTATTAAAAACTGCCTGGCTGTATATTCAGGGTGCACCCTGCCTATGGCCTGAGATGCTGGGAATGACCCCAGGACCTTGAGACGTAGGGCTGCACGTTTAATCGACAAGAAACCACATGCAATTGGGTGGTTAGCTAAGTTTTTTTCTGCGCAGCTTGTCAGTGAAGTACAGAAATGCGGTCAACAGTCAAACTTTATTTATAAAGCACTTTTCTTTAGACATCAAGTGTTAACCAAAGTGTAGTACAGACATAATACGTATAATACAAATACAACAAAAAATGTATTTTCAATTTCAACAGCACATAAAAACAGCTCTCATACTGAATTAAATGCAATACTATAAAGATGTAACATGCGAAGGCAAATTATTCCTATTCCCTATAGCGAATGACATTTAAGAGCACTTTACTGTATGGGGAAGAAGTGAATGAAAATGAGCGAGTGATTTCAGCTTTGTGGCTTTGTGGATTGTTTTATAAAATACTGAAATCAATTTTTGCTTTATTTGTCACGTGTATTAGTTGTTTTGTTCTTGTCACGAATTGGTTTTGACAGAACCCAGATGCAGGCAGACGAGGGGTTAAATATAAATGTTTAATAAATAAAACACCCGCAATGGGGAAAAACAAGCACAAAAAACACTAGCAAACAAAAACTAGAAACAAACACCTTCCACTAGGGGGACAAAAGCAAAACAAGAATCTTTAGCAAAGATAAATAATAATTCCACAAACTGTAACAGGAACCAGGTAATCCAATAACGGGGGATAATACTGTGGACTCAAGGCATCAGTGTTGGACATAGAGACAATAGATATAAGACAAAGACAAAGCTATAAGACATCCAGTGATCACAAACAGAAGACAAAAGATAAAGACAATGCACCAACACTGAACAGATTGAAACTGAGACCATATAAAGGGAGACACTAACGAGGAGTGATTACATGGGGAGAGTGGTGACAGCTGATGGGAATGAAACCCTAACGAGGTGAATTACAAAACAGACGATGGGAATGAAACCCTAATATAATTACAGGAGATAGGAGGGTGGGGCTGAGAGACATAACAGGAAGACACGTGGCATTAAGTAACAACATAAAGCCACATGTCTCCACACATAACACAACAGAAACACGAAAGACGTGGCAATGTCATGACTCTGCCCAGGGAGCTAGAAAGCTCGAGACAGGAAGGACAGAGTCCTAACATTACCCCCGCCCCCAGAAACGCCCCATGGCGTCTCAAGGGAGAAACTTCAGCGGGCCAAAACACCAAAGCACAAAGACAAACACCACAAGCACAAGACAGAACAAACTAAGGGGAACATAAGGGAGGCTATGAAGGGGTTCGGGTGGGTCAACAAAAACAACAAACATGGGAGGGGGGGTGGGGGAATGGGAGGCCAAACCTTGGGGACACCAGAAAAGGGTGGGACAGGTTGAGGAGACTTGAAGCAACCGGACGAGACCGGCGGGGACTTGAAGCAACCGGACGAGACCGGCGGGGACTTGAAGCAACCGGACGAGACCGGCGGGGACTTGAAGCAACCGGACGAGACCGGCGGGGACTTGAAGCAACCGGACGAGACCGGCGGGGACTTGAAGCAACCGGACGAGACCGGCGGGGACTTGAAGCAACCGGACGAGACCGGCGGGGACTTGAAGCAACCGGACGAGACCGGCGGGGACTTGAAGCAACCGGACGAGACCGGCGGGGACTTGAAGGGGCTAGGGAGAGGTGTGTGTCCAAGGGGGAAAAAAGTTTGAGGTGATGCCGGCCGGAGGACTGGCTGAGGCACCGGCTGGAAGGCCGGCTGAGGCACCGGCTGGAAGGCCGCCTGCGGAAGGGCAGGTCCGGCCGCCTGCGGAGGGGCAGGTCCTGATGCTTGCGGAAAGGCAGGTCCTGATGCCTGCGGAAAGGCAGGTCCTGATGCCTGCGGAAAGGCAGGTCCTGATGCCTGCGGAAAGGCAGGTCCTGATGCCTGCGGAAAGGCAGGTCCTGATGCCTGCGGAAAGGCAGGTCCTGATGCCTGCGGAAAGGCAGGTCCTGATGCCTGCGGAGAGGCAGGTCCTGACGCCTGCGGAGAGGCAGGTCCTGACGCCTGCGGAGAGGCAGGTCCTGACGCCTGCGGAGAGGCAGGTCCTGACGCCTGCGGAGAGGCAGGTCCTGACGCCTGCGGAGAGGCAGGTCCTGACGCCTGCGGAGAGGCAGGTCCTGACGCCTGCGGAGAGGCAGGTCCTGACGCCTGCGGAGAGGCAGGTCCTGACGCCTGCGGAGAGGCAGGTCCTGACGCCTGCGGAGAGGCAGGTCTGGAAACCTGCGGAGAGGCAGGTCTGGAAACCTGCGGAGAGGCAGGTCTGGACGCCTGCTGGATCGCTGGCTGTGAACCCGGCTGGAGAACCGGCAGGAGCGCCGGCTGGGCTGGGTTACGTGCCCCCCTCCGTTGCCTCTTCCTCTTCTGCCGAGCCAATCTCCTGGTAGTCGGCTGGAGGAAGGAGGTGAAGGACGGGGCTGGCTCCGCGTTGGAGGCCTCCGAAGAGGACCCCCAGGACTCTCTCCTTCCACGCTTGCCCTGAAGACTGGTAGGTGGTGAAGAGGTTGCAGGGTCCGAGGCTGATGGTGCGGTGGTGGTCACCACCCCAAGCTCCAGGGTGTGATCCTCAGGGATCGAACCCAATGGGGTCGTAGAGCTGAGGCGTGTAGAAACCCTGGGCAGATCCCGATAACTAATCCGCTGAACAAGATCAGTGAAGCCCAGGTGTCTCTGTAACTTCATCTCCTCCTGGGAGAGCGGTTCTGCAAGGCAGCCGTTGAAGATTACCTTCAACTCCTCCTCCGTGAAGCAGCCTCGCTTTGCCGTTGCCAAGAACTTGTCAGCGAAGTCCCATATGTACATGTCTCTCTGGCGGAGGCCAAAGAGAAGGTACGCCTCACTAGCACGGGCAGTCGTGTCCGTACTGCCTGCTGGGTTCAATGTGGGTCGGTGCATTCTGTCACGAATTGGTTTTGACAGAACCCAGATGCAGGCAGACGAGGGGTTAAATATAAATGTTTAATAAATAAAACACCCGCAATGGGGAAAAACAAGCACAAAAAACACTAGCAAACAAAAACTAGAAACAAACACCTTCCACTAGGGGGACAAAAGCAAAACAAGAATCTTTAGCAAAGATAAATAATAATTCCACAAACTGTAACAGGAACCAGGTAATCCAATAACGGGGGATAATACTGTGCACTCAAGGCATCAGTGTTGGACATAGAGACAATAGATATAAGACAAAGACAAAGCTATAAGACATCCAGTGATCACAAACAGAAGACAAAAGATAAAGACAATGCACCAACACTGAACAGATTGAAACTGAGACCATATAAAGGGAGACACTAACGAGGAGTGATTACATGGGGAGAGTGGTGACAGCTGATGGGAATGAAACCCTAACGAGGTGAATTACAAAACAGACGATGGGAATGAAACCCTAATATAATTACAGGAGATAGGAGGGTGGGGCTGAGAGACATAACAGGAAGACACGTGGCATTAAGTAACAACATAAAGCCACATGTCTCCACACATAACACAACAGAAACACGAAAGACGTGGCAATGTCATGACTCTGCCCAGGGAGCTAGAAAGCTCGAGACAGGAAGGACAGAGTCCTAACAGTTCTCTTCTCTATTAAACTGTCACATTTATTTGCAACCTTGCTTATTTCTTGCGTTTATACAATTATTCAATATATTTAAAATACAACACTTCTGTTTATCACATTAATTTAACCTGCTTATTGTTTAAAAGTGTAAACAAGAACGAACATAAGTGCTTTTAATCACACATTCTTGGTATTAACTGTCAGTGTCATCCAGCTGATCATGTGGTCGTCTCGTGTTGTATCATGGAATGTACACACAAAATCAGAGTGAATGGTGGGTAAAAAAAGAGTGAACGAATGTAGGGAAGAAAGAAGTTCACTCAGGTTCCGGACACCACTACAAAATGGCGGACACCTGATATAGTGCACTATGCAGGAGATAGAGAGTCGTTTCAGACACAGCTCAGTAAATGCCATCTTCCTTTCTGCATCTGGCATCTTTCTATCGCTGTTTTTAAAGCCACCTCAGGTTTTTTTTATGATAATAAAGTATGTTTATAATGACGACGTTTGAAGTGTTGCTTTTTTAAATGCACGTTTTCAGCGACTCAAACGTGCAGTGCTTCACAAACAAGCAGCGCATAAAACATAATCGCAGCCTTTGCGATTTTACAAATAAGGGCAACTGGATTCGGAGAATGACTGGACGGTTCCATCCATGTTTCACTGGGATATTCTAGCGAAAGACGCTTTAAAATGTCTGTGTACTGTATGAAATTGAGCGACATCTCCTTGTCTCTTTGTGTAATGGCTGGGATACCCTACAAGACTTTTAAAATCTGAACAGATTTTTCTTAAACTAGACTGGCAGATATTTGAAGCTAAAAACACACTAACTGATCAAATGTGCAGACTGGCACAGACTTGCAACAAGTCCAGACTGAAAATCTGGGCAAAATCTGAGCAAAAGTCTATTTTATGTGTATTTTAGCCTTAAGTAGATAGAAATAACTCATTCTAAGATCATTAAAACGTCAGCACAGAAAGACATTTTCTCGTACAGTTATTTATCAGATCTGTGGGATGTGATCCTGATGTCCTTATAAAACCAAAGCCGTTGAAAACAGAGTTGCGACACACTTTGATCTCGCTGCTGCGTGGTCACATGGTTCATGGAGCTCTCAATTATTGTAAAGTGTCAGTCTGTTTAAGCAGGAGAGACAGTGGAAGCAGGTGTATTTGCAACAAATCTCACTAAATACCAACACAATATATGCACTGATAACTAGGTTGATTCAATTTATAATAACATGTAGTTTGATGAGTGTTAGAGAGACCGTATTCATCAGTTGTCTGTGTTTAATTTGACTAGAAAGAATGCATAGTGTGCAGTGCATAACAGTATGTGTGCATTCATCTGTTTCTTATGCTTCTATGATCATCAGTACAAACAATTTCAGTCAGTAAGAGATTTTATTGTATGATTTATACAGGGAGAGGGTAGATAACGTTTTATTTAATGAGCAGTCTTTATAGAAAAGCATTCAACCTCTATACAGACACACAGAAAAGCCACTTTTATTTAGGAAAACAATATTTTGTTTCAAAAACATCCTTATCATAAAATACCAGTTTTACAGAGATGTATTTTATCAACTCGCCTCCGTATGTGTTTGGGAAACAGTGAAAGGACTGGACTTCAATGCCATGTTTTGAACTATAGAGCCCTCCATGACACGAGTTACCTCCGCATTACATTCTTGCAACGGACGTCTATGGGAGTGTCGCAACTCGGCTCTGCATAAAACGAAAGCATGCAGGATATTTACATTTCAAAGTTCATATAATTGCACAACGTTTCTGTTTTTAATGCTGAATTATACAGTGAGATAATAAAGCAATATTTTCCTGATAATCATATTTCACACGTGTGGATCGTAACCCCAGCGGAATAGGATTTGCATTCATGAATACCTTCACTGGAGGTTATAACAGTGTTTGTTTACAAAGCGAGTCCGGCCTACTTCATTTATAAGACTAAAATACATACTTTTAAATAAATTGTCTCAATGTCTACAATAACACATCTAGCACGTGCAATGCGCGACAGGAGAAGGCGGTGTCACTCTTTTGATATGACAAACAAATAAAAATAGCGAGATTAGGCTCTCCGTTTCTCTTAGTTCGAGTCGCTCTCTAGTGATAGTGATCTAGACCCCGAGCCACTTTTTGATGTCACCGAGCTTTCTTTTAATCCGGTGTTGTTTCTGGGCTACTCCTCTGATCTGTGTGTTCAGAGAGTTTCACCGTGTGTGTGTGTGTGTGTTCTGATCTCTCTTATAGGGTGCTTGCATGTTTCTACAAGCTGATCTTTGTCAGTGTGCGCCGTGGCACATGCGTGCTATCTCAAAGCTCCTGACAGCCCATTTACAAATCCAAACTTGAGTCAGATAAGATCTTTAATACCAGGTGTCTTCTCTCTCCCATGACACATCCCTGCAGGCCACCACATCGCAGCGTGCCTCTGAATTATTAAGAACCTGGAGGTGCCAGTCGGTCTTTATCAGCTCTCTAATAATGTTGATTTTCCAAAAAGTTTGCCACCGATGTGATTACTCAGATGATTAATGTGACAGGCGCTTGGTGGGAGATGTCATATTAGTTAGAGGAGAACGAACGTTGAGGTCTGTTCTCGCTCTCCCCTCTTCTCTTCTCTGATCTGAGAGGAGGTTTTTGAAGGCAGGTGTAATTCCAGTGGGTTTGTGACAGGAAGCTTCAGTTAAATTAACAGTCTGATCCAACATACGCACACATTGGCTATATCAGTGTCAAGCCTATTTCTGGTTACAGTTCTTATACAACACCATGATAAGTTCTGAAAACATTTTGAAGTGTGATACAGTATATGCCCTTGTATCAATTGCTTATTTGCCGTTTCCACACAGGAAACACCCTGAACCTGCTTGCTAGTCTTAGATGGCCATGTTCTAACTAGTCTAGTTTGATGGTTTTGGAAGAGTTCTGTGCATCTTTCCAACTGGTCTGGTTGGTAGATCCGACACAATCCAGAGACAAAATCAGACCTGACTGAGAGAGCTGATAAACCATAAGAAACTAGCTTAGACCATCAAACCACCTAAGGATGGTTTAAACAGGTTTAGATTTTTCTAGGTTTCTCAGTTTTGTTCTTCAGGCTACACTGGCCACACTGTCACGTAATGAAATCCGTTTGACGGTGCAGTCAGTATTTGGTGTGTGTAAAGCATTGCTACAGAGAGGATGTAAATAGTTGCCAGTGACGACAGAGGATGGAAAACTAGAAATGTCAGGGTTATCATGGCATCTCACTTCACAAGCCACATAAGAGAACAAGCCAGTTATAAATATACGTTCTATTAACGTTTTTCCAACATTCCTATTACGTTACGAAAACGTTGTGAATGGTCCAAACGTCCTAGTAACGAATAGCATTGTTATACTGACGTATTTAAAACGGTTAGCAACTTTTAATATTACTGCAAGAATGTAAGTAGCCGCAAGAACGTTACTAGGACGTTTGGACCATTTACAACGTTTTCGTAACGTAATAAGAATGTTAGAAAAACGTTTATAGAACGTATATATTTGTCAACTGGCAACTTTAAGAGAGCCTTCAGAGAATGTTTTTTTGTGTGTTCAACTACCATTCAGACCAAAACAGACTGCATATAAATCTGATTGTAATTCAATTTAGGATCTCAATGAATGTGATTTGCTCAAACTACAAAATAGTCAATGTCTCAATACTGGTCTCCACAAACCCCCAAATCTGAATTTAGCACAAGCAGGGCCGCGTTCACCATACACATTCATTTATACCTCAGCTGTGAGCGCAAGGGTCGTGGCTTGTTAATGAACATAATTTCCATTCATCTCTGCGGTCTGTTCTGTGTAGTTCAGGGATGATTACAAATGGTCTGGTAGGCGTGAAGTGGAGCTATGGAGACACCCCTAGAGTGAACCACGAATTTATCGTAATTATCTGTAAAATGTGGGTGCCGTGCTTCTGGAGACAGAACATCAGAGCAGATGGCTGAGGGGGCTCGGATAATGTATTACAGGGAGACAGGAGAGACACGTGAAGGTGCCGAGAGAATCTGGACCGTTTCCGTCGGGGAAAAAGTGTGTATGTGAGAGATTTTAGAGGTAGAGATAGACTTGAGCAGACAATGTAACATCTGTACACCGGTGTACTGTGTGGCGATGACTCCTACCATATTTTATCTTCACACACCGTTCTACACGCTTTACGAATCTCCTCTTCCTCCTTCCCAGGAGACCAAAGCAGACAAGAAACATCTGGCACTTGCAACTCCAGCTACGTGCTAAGCTGTATTAGGTTTACAGTTGTATTATAGATGTATTGTGTGTCATGAATGAATGATTTCTACCTGCACACATCCGGTAAATACTCTTTACGTTACATCTTGATGCTGCACTTCGGGTGAAAGTAGAACTTTACGGGTGTTTGGTCGACTTTTACAGACACGTTTGCAATATTTATCTGGGGTTGATATTAAAACTGATTTGTATTGGATTTGTATAAAAACATATTTTAAATAATAGAGTTTTGCCCTTGACACATGCTTGCAATATTAAACCACTAAAATCGATTGTAAAAGTATTACATAAAAACGTATACATAAAACAAAGAGTTCAGTTCTATTTTAATACGTAATTGTGTGAAAGATATTTACCGTATATAATTTATATAAACTACATTTAATCACCCTTAATATATTTCTTTTAAAGTAACATTGTTACTAAGGAGACAACAGTGTTAGTGAAGAACATGTTTGAGATAAAAGGAGACTTGTGTCACGTTTTATTATACTGTTTTTAGTATGAAAATATTTAGTTGTTTGTAATAAGAATCTATACAATATTAGCTTTGAGTTATGAATCAATTATTTTGTGAATAAATGAATGTAAAAGAAAAAAAATATTATCTGATGCATGTACAGCATGTCAACTTATAGTAGACTACATATATCAACTGATGCGAGTGAGAAAGTTTGTAGAAAGTTAGTTGTACCTCAAATTAGTGTCAATTGAATGAAATGCTGTGTGGTGGCTTTGCAAGCAATGATGTTTTTGTAGAAATCTGCACACATGTCAGAAAACGCTTACATCTCTGTGCTGCAGTAACTTACTAGTAAGACGCTTTTGTGTCATCCGTTTATTAACTGTCTACTTAAAAGCAAAGTGCGGCAAAGTAAAGCTTTTGCAATGGACAAAAAATAAGGTGAAGTTGTTGCTGTGGTTAACACAATACAGGAAATTGTAGACTAGGGGTTTTCAGACTTTATGATGCCAAGGACGTCCAAGAAAGACGCCCTTTTGTGAGGAACCATTTCAGTTTTTTTACATTTGTATGTATAAAGAAAGATTTTAACTTTGTTAGATAAATAGCTAACTATTTCCTAAATGAAATGGTCTTCTTCACTTGTTAAAGTACACAAAAAATCTCATAAAAAAGCTGCTTGGGCTTTCCTGTAAAATGAAATGTTTTTCCTGTTGCTGTCTTTTTCCGTAATTATACGTGTAAAATCTGTTAATAAATAACAACAGACAATTCTGTAAAATTATCATTTTTACCATGAAAAGACATTTTCAATTTGTACTGTGGAAACTTTTACTTTGAGTGTGTAAACAGAACTATATTGAGGACAGTGATGGGAATAACAGCGTTCTAAATAAACTGCGTTACTAACAGCGTTAGTTTTTTTCAGTAACAAGTAATCAAAAGAAAAGACTGTTTTCCCCGTTACTGACAATAAAATGCAGCGTTACTTGAGCTCACTGAAGCAGTTTTTATCCGAGTGGCTCACTCTCATCCAAAGGACCTGCTAAGTTTTTTTCAACTGAATTTGATTGGTGTGTGTGTGGGGCGGGACAACCACATAACTGATGCTGATTGGCTATGGTAAAGTGAATTGTCATCTTTTGCCAACCAGAGGCAGAGTAGGGCGGGTTTTCACGAACACAGTAGCACAGAAACCAATGCCTTGCCTAGGAGTCAGAGAGCGATGGCAAGAACAACAAGTTGTTGCTTTAGCGAACTGAAAATACAAGCACTACTTTTCACATTGACCCACAGCACCATTAAAATATAAGTGTACAATGTTTTATACAAATAATTTATTCTATTTACTTTCCATTTCATCTATTTAACATATTTCATATTGGGGGCATCAAAGTTATTTGACATACTGTATTTCAACATTAAAAAAATCAAACATTTTTAAAAGGTAATGCAATAGTGACATTCGTTGGTAATTAGATTCTTTTATAATGATGTAACTCAGTAACTAAGTCAATTACTATTTATCAGAAGTAACAAGTAACTACAATTTATTACTTTTTTTATCTAACATGCTCGACACTGATTGTGAACCTGGTCTGGAAACTATGCACTAACAATAATAATGTTCAGTAGACTTTTACAATTTTTGCTTTATTTTTTTTCAGCTTAGGGTTATGCACTATAATGTCATGATTCTGCTGCATCATGTCATGTTTCTCTTGGTTTAGTGGCAGGATCATGACAGAACCTCATGTTTTGTGTGGAGAGAGGCAGTTATGTCCCTCCATACTCTCTCTCCGGTCTCGTCTCTGTTCCCATCCTCTTGTTTCCTCGTTATTGATTAATGCCCTACACCTGTCCCTATCTTGATTTGCTCCCTTATTTAATGCCCTTGTGTCTTCTGTCTTGTGCTGGTTCATTGTGGTTTGTGTGGTGAGTGTCTAGTCTAGTCTAGTCTAGTCTAGTCTAGTCTAGTCCAGTCTAGTCTAGTCTAGTCCAGTCCAGTCCAGTCCAGTCCAGTCCAGTCCAGTCCAGTCCAGTCTAGTCTAGTCTAGCCTAGCTAAGTGTAGTTAGTGTTAGTCCTGTGTTATCCCTGATTTGTTATCTTACCCCCACGTGGGTCTTTGTTTTATTATTTATTAAATATATGTTAACCCCTTACCCGCTGTCTGCACCTGGGTGAAATATTGGACTGCTTCAAAAGAAACAAATAAGTAATTCATTTAAAATATAATCTTTAACAAATATAACACAATAGATGTATATGTGTTATACTTTTAAACGTATATTAGACTTATATGCTTTGCTTTAGGCTCAATAGGTCACATGACTTAAAATGTCTAAATGACTAAAACATAGGTTTATAAATAGCTCTATTTTCACAGTCCACACTGTGATGAGAACATGCATTTTCAAATTGATCTACTTTGGAGAACATTTGCTTTGCTTTTATTGACAAAATGCCGTCTCAATGTGAATGTAATGTCAAACCGAGTTATTGAACTTAAAAAGCAGGAATAGCAGGAGAAGTTATCCTGCTTAATAAACTGCTTAAACCTGTCTTAGATTAGCTGGTCTCCTGGCCTGTCAAACCTGGTCTGACTTGATTTAAGAAGGGCTTTTGACACAGACTATTATACAAATTAGCTGACCCCCTAAACATCCGCAAGGCCAGGCCAGGCTTGACCATTTTCTTCTAGTAGTGGTAATGTAAAATCACATCTTGCCACTTTATAACAAACTGAAGCTGAAGTCGAGCTGTTTAATCAATATTCTCCCGGCTGGCAAACGCCCACTGAAGGCCAGCATTCACATGCCCCACCAGCTCATTAGAAAGTTTGGAGGGTGCGGTCAACCGATGGTGTCAGGAGAAGGAGGGTGTTACGGGAAGATCTGACCTCGAGGGATCAGCTCACTGGGGAAACGGGGACCTGCTGATGGCCTCACGTATTTACAGCCTGTCAGAGAGCAGATGAAGGGATGGATGATGGTTTATCGCTGCACTGGTCGTATCGGAGAAAAACAATAACAGTTAAAGAGAGGAATGAGGAGAATTCTAATGAGAGAGAGTTATGATAGCAGGACTGACTTGAGGAATGGGTCACGAGAGTCGTCTACCAATCAATCCATGGTGGTCCCATAATGTTTATTCACATTTGTGAATCGGTGACATCCAGGCTGAAGTATCATAACCTTATTGTGAGATCAGAAGTATCAAAGTTTGATTTCAAGAACTCATTTTATTAGGGTTGGGCGATGTCTATCAAATCGGCATCGTGCAACATCACGATGGACGGTGACATGGCGGTGGTCCAACGGTCCAGCGTGTTTTCTAACTAATCTACCGTCTTAAACCGATTACTGTCATTGTTGTCTACTGTATGTGCCCAAACACCCTTTTTCAACCAACATGTTGTGTTTCATTCTAATTCCTTTGGATATGTTTGAGCTTAATGACTAAGAACCGTGTCGATTGGTCAAGGCATCATATGACTAAAGCTGATTCCAGAACTATTCCAGGTACGGCTGATGCCCTTTGAGAAGAAATGATTTCTGGGAAAAAACACTGTTGGGGATGAGGGGAAGGTTGGTGCCTGTTTGCTGGGCGTTCGTAATGCAAAACAATAAATCAGAAGCAAACAAGATAAAGAAAATTGAATTTTAAAGCGACTGTGGGGGGAAAATGTGTGTCGGGAGGTGGCGGTCCCCTCAGTTTCAGCGCTGTAGCTCCGAGGTGCAAACGTAATGCAGATCTATATGGCCATTATTCTGTTTTCATAGCCTGAAAGGCTAAAGGGGTCGCGTGGCGTCTCTTACTCTGGGCCCTACGGGAATTTCTGTAGTCAGGCAGGTTGTAAAGGGGCCCAGCATTGTACAGAAAGCTTAGTGAGGTAATGAGAGGCTTTTTCTTATAGATTTTCTCCAGCTCCCCTTTTTCAGGATAAATGTTAAACAGATGGGCATTGACAAGACTTGTCTAATGATGCTTTAACGCCACGGAAAGAAACTTGCTCCACCAGGAGAAGAAACACACACGGGGAGACGTTCCTCATCACTCAGATCCTCAGAAGACAGCAGCATCTATCAGGTGTACGGCAGGCTTTATCAATCATCACGGCTCACCTGCTCTCACCTGAGTCACTTTGAAAAGTCAAAGGACAAGTAAACAACTTGTTAATGTTGTGGGGACTAAACCTCTTAATTTTGACAGATATCTGTTCTAGGACATCTGGCATGGCACAGAGGTACAAATTGAAGCGCTAAAGATCTCACATTCATGTCAAAGAATTGTCTTAAATGGCCCGTTTACACCAAAGAACACTAACTATTAGCATCCACACCAAAGACGAATATGCTATGTTCATTCTTGTGCACTGCAGTTTTACATTTTGAATGCTAGGGTAAGGTGACCAGCTTTTGTTTATGAAAACCAGAGACATTTTCTAGTTAAATGGCCAAATTATGATGGAAATCTCATTTGTTATAATCTTTCAATTAAAAAATGGGAATAAATAATTTTGATCTTTTTTGTTGCACAGAATTATTAATGGCAATTAGTCTTTACAATAGTATAATATTGTTTGCAGATCAAACCGACCATATCTGGTTTTAATAAAGTTTACCAAAACTCTGAAAATAGTAAATACTAACCATTGCAAATGATCAAAACAGTATTGCATGCATTAGCACAAAATTCAGTAACACCACAAAAATATAACAAATATGAAAACATATGACAAATAATACTGTATTTAAAAATTTTAACATTCTCGAATTGCATTTCATATTTGTATCTTTTCAAACAGTACAGTCACTACAACCAGTGATCTTCTTTAAACTAACTTTCTGTGTTGGTGCTTTTGGAAATTGACATTGTTTATTTGCATTTTAGGCTCACTTTGAGCACAGATGTCCTTTGTGCAAATGCAAGAGTTAGTAAGTGTAATTGCTGTTGCTTAGATAAATAAAAACGTTACTGCGCATGCGTGCGTTCGTGGACTGCGCTTAACCTCCAGTACACATTCACAAACAATAGAGCGCCTATAGATTATTTCTGATAACAAGCAAAAGAGAAGAACCGTTACTTGGCTAAACTTGTCTCTCCAATTTTTTGAACTTAGACTGTGATACCAAGCTCATCCGCTAGATGTCAATGTACCATACAGTTTCTTTAAATGCGTCAACAAATTGTTTATTTAATCAAATGTATATACAACTAAATTCAGCAAATAGTTTATTTAATACAATTATTGTACAATACATAATTGTATAATATAGTTTATAATAATTATATATAATATATATAATAAATATTAACATAAATGTAATATAAATCATAATTTAATTAACCAGACCGATAATCACAGACCGGAAGTTAACAGCAGTCCAGGCATGCATGTCTGATGAAATACGTCTATATGATTCTTTTTTTCTGTCGGACACAAAAGAAAGACATTTGAGAAACGGTTTTGTATACGTACAATGGAAGTCAATTGGCGTCTTTCGGTGTTCTGCAGAATAAAGAAAGTCACACAGGTTTGAAATTACAAGAAGGTGAATAATAATTATAATTTTCCATTTTGGGTGAATTATCCCCAAAACCATCCTAAATTGAAAAAAAGAATATAATTGTTGTCTAAAACCTTTTATCTACAAAACCACTACTTTTTAATTAAAAGACAAAACACTGTATTTTAAATGAAACACCATTTTTTTTATTAAACATTAGACAAGCATGAAGGCTGACTAATAGAAATCATAAAATACGGAGATATGAGTGTAATACAGTTCCATGCAAGGAAGGAGGCGAGAACCCGCAAATGTAAAACCAACTTTTAATCAAATAAATAAACAGACAGAAAGTAAAAGAACACACAAACATAATAAAACAGAACATAAAGTCCAGGCCTGGTCCTCTCTCGCGCTTCCCTGTAGTCGCTCCTCTCATATGCTTCCGGAGCTCCTTCGTGAGAGATGCGAGACCGGTGCACTCGCATCACCGGCCTCGCACCGTTCCCTCGTGGCTCTCAAAACTCCAGTGTAATGGAGGAACGTCCAACACTGCAGCGATTGACAGATTCTGGCCTGCTCGTGACCAATCAGCTCTTAGCTTCATTAATACCCATTAGTGCTCTACACTCATAATGCGAGGATGACAGTTTGAGTAATCGGAATGAACTGCTGTTGTCGTCTGTTGGTAAGATGCATCACATCTGTCATGCGATGGTCAGAATCTTGTCTCGATGGTGTGAGCCACGTTGCATGTATTTGGACAGATTGCTTCAGAATACGACAAACGAAAAGCTGTTTTCAAGATTCTGCTTTTCATCCGCCTTCAAATTAATGAGCTGACTTTGTTGGTGACAAAGACAATTATCAAGCGTGTTTGTGAAATGAGAACGAGACCCCGCTGTCACGCAAGGTTAAATAGTTCACAAACAGAGAGAGGAAACGATGACAGGGTCATTTGTGGACTAGCCGTATATATTTATAATTTCTTAGTTACATATTTACTCATTGTTTACTTTACAAATGTAGTGGGATGTCAAATAATATCAGAGGGGATGCAAACATTACACTGAAAAGCAATCGATTTTTGTATTTCTAGAGAATGAGCTGTTGTAGCACGTTGCTATGGTGTTGCTAGGTGGATACTTCAATGGCAATTTTGATGTCTCCTTTATATTCTAATCTCTAGAAATTGCTCCAGTCCGACATTTAGTCCATTTGCCTTGTACGATTTGTGCAATGGACACGATGTACAGTATAATCCAAAGCAAAAATGTTCAATTCCTAACCCCTATACATTATGAGTACTAAGTACTGGGTTTGCCTTTCTAGGGACAGTTGAAAACCAGTAAAACAACATTTATCTTGCTTTTTAAAGCCACGCCCAGTATACTAAAACATTAACAATTTCTTTTCCACTTGTACCACATGCTGGCTAACACCTGTGCTTTTTTACAGTACATACAATCTTCACATCCCCGTGAGATCCAGAGCACAGGAGGCAATAATCTCCCTAACTCATTAACTCCCAAATTAATTGATAAGCATGTGGGCTGGTGGGCATGTAGGTGTCTTATTAAAGTTCTTCAAAGCCTGAGAGATGTGCTTTGACGCTAACTTTGATCAGTAATTGTTGAGTACTTTTGCACAATTAATTGATGACTCTCGGGAGCGTGCGTTTGCCTAGTTTCCAGTAATTTGCCAGTTTCTTTTCTTTCAGCCGTAGAACGTTGCGGTAGAAACAGAAGAATAGTTATTATTGCCCCTCATTTTTCTGTCCTTTTGCTTTGTCTTCGTTAAAAAGCTTACTTGGCTTCTTCTTTCCTCTTAACCATTATGGAAATGATAAAGTCATTTTGAATTGGCAATTGGCAGAAAAGGATTTTTCTTTGCCAGAGGCCATCTGATTCCTTAAGTGCACTGCACTTGCTGAAGTGGACTTTTGAAAGCGTTCCAAGGGAAGTTAACTAAAATATATAATACAAAAACCTAAACGTTCCCCCAAACAAATTTCTGTAACTTACCGTCATCCTAAAATCCAACGAGAAATGTAAAAAACTGTGAATTTAAAGGTGGGGTTACAAACGGTTTCATGCATTCTGACTTCTTTACACTGTTAAATGCGTTGTCTTCTCATGCTCGACATTGTCAACTTGTCAAAAAACGAGTTGGACGTATGACATAGTATATCTGTGCTTGATTCACAACACCAAGGGTCGTACAGGTTTCGGAAAGTTTTATCGAACATGAATTCCCGTTTCGTAACAAGGCTCGGAATCCAGCGAGCGAAAGAACACACCCATGTGTCGACCAGCCAGTAAGAGCACACCCATCTATGCCGCTTCACTCAGCTGACAGAAGTTCAGCTGTGTTTGTTTGTTCACTGCATTTCAGTGATGGATGTTATATAAACTCTTAATATAATGCTGGATTTGGAGATTGTTTGAAACCGATAGATGGCGCGGTCATAGCGTTTAAATTAGCCAGACATGAACTGCAGGCGGTAAGTCAATCCGAGTCATATGTCTGTGTTTTGTTTGCAATCGGCGTGCACGTGAATAATATAACAAAAACCAAGGGATTAATGTGATGATGTATTGTGTTCACGTGCTGTAGTTCCGCCCCTGAACACCTCGAGCAGCTCGTCTTTTTCCGGAAATGATCGTACAGCTTTATCTGTCTTTTATCAATGTGATCCAACTAAGTACTCCTCAAAGATACCAAGCATGCAATACTACTGTATAGGTTTATCAAGATTAATATGAGATCGGCAGAAACTGTCTGTGTTACATCATGTTTAAATCATATGACTTTCTTTCCTCCTTGGAACACAACGTCTCATACAGTGAAGTAGACGTTGACCACACAAGTGGAAAAAAACCCATACAACTTTATTATAAGATCAACTAAAGCAGTACAACAGATTTGTATGAAAAACAGACTGAAATTGAATTTGCCATTCAGTAAAAATCATGCCCTCTGCCACAGCTTGCAAATCTTGTTTTACATTTTCAGAATCATTTACAAGAGGCGCGAGGACTAATCTGATCTTTATGCATTAAGTTTGAATAAGTGCACGCTGTATGTGAATGAGATTTGGGAGCTGTGCCCGAGGGGTTTTCAGCAAATGACAAACTTCAGGCGGTTTTAGAAGAATACATTTCGAAATATATATTTTTTGTTAAGAATAAATTGGGACGTATTGTATTTGTTATGGTTGGGTAGCCAGTGGTCAAGTGCACGTGCTTTCTTTGTAAAACATCTCTTTTTGAAAGGCAGATAACAATGACACGCATGTGAAGACATCGAGACAGACTTTTAGTTCTTGATTTCCTTCTTAATTATCTCCCCGTGAAATAAAGTTCTTAAGGTCACGAGAAAGACTCCTTCACTCATCATCACAACTGTTTTGGATGCTTAACTTATGTCCTGTAATGATCTCCTGGAAATATCACCTTTAATGAACTCCCAGACCTCCCTGCTTGTGTTCATCCTGTTGTGGATGAGGTGACTAATGGCCCTCATACATTAAGTAAATGAGTTTTGCTCAACTAGTGGAATTACAATGACTGAAGTCTAATGAGCTCGCGTGTGTTTCCAGGGCTTTTTGCTGCACAGAGGGAAGTCAATGTGTCATACCTTAATCACTTCAACTATAAACTCTCTAATGTGATTGCTTTGTAAGCTACAGGTCACGATACACTAACAACTGCTCCTAACTCATTTGCAAACGGGTTGACGCCCTGCCGAGCCATTGGCATAATTTATGGACATTGTCTTTGATGATAATGTGGGGTTATGCAAATGTATTAAAATACTTAAGATTGACATGCGCGATGTGACTGGGGCTAGTTGTCACACTTGCTACTCTATTCAACATGTCTAATTTTAAGTTTGAAGATCAGTTTGTGTTTTAGCACAACCGCAAACTTCACCATCACTGCACAGGAAATAAATGTAGTTCATCGAAGACTTGGCTTTTGCTGCATCAAAGGTGGGGCATGTTGTCACACTGCATGAAGCCGATTTTATGGCACAAGATAATTATTGAAACACAAAAATACAGAATACCAAAAACATAGTTACGGCCATCAGATATTGCACCTAATAGATTTTGCAAATGCGTATCATTTAAAGCATAATATAGTTGATGTCCACTTTGTGTTCAAATTTTAAAATAGTTTGCAGGATACAATTCACAAAAATAATTTAAATAATAATAATAATTTCAGATTTCGAGTTCAGTACAAAACCTCCCCTATCAGTTGGAAGTTTGTTGTAATAGGGATCGGTGTCAAACCTAGCACCATATGATACAGAGGAGAGTATAGTTTGGAGTCCTCTGCAGTTTTGAACTGAAGAACTTTGATGGATGCCTTGGTTTTGACAGTGTCTTACAAACCTTTCAGAGTATCCCTCTGTCTCGCTTCGTTCTTTCTATTGTTTGACAGCTAGGATCTCATCTAGGATGAGCATGTTGCCCATTTAGTGTGGAATGAGCTTTGGTCAGCAGCTTCTTCTTTCATACCAAAGGCCATATGAAGTGATGCAGCTGTCACTCAAACTCTCTGTCACATCGATGTCACACACAAAAGAATGCACTGAATTTGGCGTTTTTGTGTTTGAAAATACCTTCCTATAAGAAGGGCTTGGCTTAATATATAAATATAATAAAACATATATAAATATAGTTACATATTTATGGTTATAGACCACTTCCTTCCGACCAGTGTTCGATCAGTGTTGTTTACGTCTTCCCATTTCGTCTGTGCTAAATGCACATAAGAATATTATTTTCACATGCATGCAATAAAATGTTTTTTAACCAAAATGTTTATATATCATTTTATCTCAAGCTGTTTTTAGACCCTGAGGAAACTTATATCTGAATGAATTCTTTATAAAGATCAACAAGAAAAGTGTGTATGTATGTGACCTTAGCACAACAGAAATACAAAGATATATCTTTAACTTATTTTATAATTATGATGTATTTAATATATCATTATATTTCTATTGTATCTATTCTGTTATACGTTCTTATTCTTATATTTCTATTGTGCAGTGTTTTCGTAGAAATGGTTCTATTTTACTAGTCTTGTAGTTGCTGAACATTGTCCCGCATGAGATGAAGTGTGTTGTGTGGAGTCTTCTCCAGGTGAAGTCACACCGTTGATGTAGTAGAGCTCAGGGATAGAGGGAGCATGAACGGAGGAGCCGATTGGATGAGATGTCTAATGCATGTGGGTTGTGTCCATAGAGAGAGAGAGAGATCTTTTGTGGTGGAGTCACGTTCTTGATTCTTGTGCGTGTAGGGAGCAGAAGCGAGAGACACACAAAGTTTCCGCTCCCTCACGTCTCCACCGTGGCACCAGTGAAGCTCTCTGATGAAAATTTCCGCCCTGCTTTGTGTTCATGTCAGATGTTCTTTGCTTCTGACGGTAGCAGATGCTTTTCACATAACGTTTAAATCATCGCTCGACCCAGCGCTGCCAGATGCATTCAGCATCGTCTCTCAAAGCTTTAGAACATCCCCAGGATCCCCAGAGATACACGGACAGATGCCAATATGCTTAAGGGCAACGTAAAATCAAAAATGATTTCGTACACATTCCGCCTTGTTGCAGATGAGCGGTGTTGACGTTCACTTTGTGAGTACGCTAACATAACCCATCCTGTGAAGTCAGATAACTGACCCCTACTAGGCTGTACTGCCTTGTCAGCGGAGGTCTGTCATACGGCAGAGGTAAAACCCAGATTTGAGACTTGACTCAAGGTGTTTTTTCTGTCCTGTTTCACAATTTTCCCATGAGCCCATGTTTATTTATAAAAAAATATCTTTAAGCTATTTAAGTTTAACACTGTTTGCATATACAGTACATAATGTACCGCCATGTTTTCCCGCCTTACATCTTTCTACCATTTGCCCATGCATTACAAATAAAAGACACATTTCTCACCAAAACTCAGGAGATGGATAGAAAAACAGCTTTGTGAAGTTCGTATCAGATTAAACATAATCAAGCTTGTTTAAAAATGCATTCTGAGGTTATTCTGCTCTCACTATAGATTGTATACACCAATGTATCTGCCTCCTTGCTGTTGACATTTCAACATCTGTTTTCTTAAGCACTACAGCTGCTGTCAGGATGTGTGGAACCATCCCAAACTTACTTTTCTCAAAGTGCGTATGTGTTTTTTTTTCTTCGCTTGCAAACAGCCATTTAAAGTGACGTGTGTGAAAGTGTAGTTTAGAGGTGCTGGAATGATTTCGAAAGTAAGTGTGATGCTCAACCCAATGTCAACTCTTGGACTTGTCAGTTTCACAAGGTTTATAATTCGGCATATGTTAGGAAGCACACGGATTATACATATTTTGGATTTTCTTGCTTTTTGTTGCGCAGGAGCAAGACCTATCACACTTTTGGGGTTTTAAAGTACACCGTTCGATTGTAGAACAATTAAATGTACATGGATAAATGAAATAGCTTTTTAAAGGCACAGTTCGCCCAAAAACTGAAATTCTCATGTCATTCCAAACATGTGTGACCAAACGACATATGATATGTTGATGAACGTTAAACAATACTGACCCCCATTGACTTCCGTTGTATGGACGCAAAACCACGGAGACATTTTATCTCATTATATTTTCTTTTGTGTTCCACAGAAAGAGTCGGATTTTGAACAACATGTCCGTGAATAAAAGAAGATCTCTGTTTTCATTTGGCACTTTTTAAAAATACTACAGCAAGTCACGTAGGGTAGTGATAATGGAAAGAATGCACATTGAGTTCTTTAAAGCACTTTTTGCTTTGCACCCTGTCAATATATTTTTCCTGGTGGACTGGTTGTATGCAGTATTCACCCTCACAAATTGCGAAGCTGCCAGCCAATAAGACGTCAGTCCATCTGGGGCTGAAACTTGGGGTTGACGGAATCAAGAATGGAGTAGTTCACTTCATGATTACATTATGATGAAGAAAATCTCTGTCTGAGACTGTACTGACAGACGTCCTTGACTGGACTCAATGTGAATGTTAATGATTGACCGCATGGCTCGTGCTTCACTGGCATTGCAGCATTATAAGGACATACATTTTAATTTGCTGTTTCACCGTTGCCTCTATGTGGCAGTTACTGGCTTTTGATTAATGGTGTTCTAATCTTGTTTCAATAATTCATGAATCATTTTACTTTATGGTCGTGAATAAGTGAAGTTCTGCAAAAATTATATTCTGCTGTATTAATATATATGAACTTGCGAAACAAGAAAGAGGCGGAAAAACCAACTTTATCTCATATGCTCAATAAATTGAAATGCTGGTCATCTGAGGCAAACCCAGAATGATAAATTCAAGAATGGTAGACAGACAAATAGATCGGCACACTCAATAAGTGATTAGACATGCACACCGTCTGGGTCAGAGACACAGGTCTCATTCTGCCAGACAGAAAGCGGATGAGACAGCGAGAGAGACTGACAGCGAGAGCTTGCTTGAGATGACATGAGCTTGACTTGAGGTTCTGTGATATGCGACCATCAGGGATGGATTGAATGTAGTGCTCCTGACCCTGTTGTCTTCTTATCCAGCTGTACAGAGGCTGACCCGGGGGTAGTGGATTGTCTGAAAGACTACATTTACACGTCTCTCATTTTGTTACTGAAACTTCTACGGAAGAAAAGCAAGAGAGGGCATGTGTTGTAAGAGTCATCGGATGGATTAATAAATGATTCAGCAGTGCTTGAAAGAATTAACGTGGGAGTGGAATGAATGGGATTTATTAAGAGCGCAAAAAAGAACTGGACTGAGCTGATACAACACTGTATGCTTCAGTTTAATGAAAAAGATTGCACTCAGTATGTACTGTTTTCAATGTTACTATTTGTAAGAACAAAAAAGAGGAGGTTGTGTCACATCAATGGCTTTAGTAGATGAAATGTATTCGAAACAGTCAATCAACGTGTAAGCTGTATTTATAAAGTAAGAAAAGCCACAATTACATGGAAATATTTTGGCTTTCATCGTCTGCCTGTCACTAAAATGGCGTTTATCTTCATTTGCACATTTAATCAGTATCACATAAATGTTTGACTTGCTATGTTTTCCAATAAATCTTATATTGTCTCAACTTTTTGAACATTTATGTAATTTGTGTGTGGATTTTTGGCTGGACGCTTAAAATGATGCTAAACCACACGAGATCTCTGTCCAACATGATGTTTACTTCCGACATAGACAAGTTGTCTTGTCTTCAAAGTCATATGATCATAAAATGACTGAATGAGAACACAAAAGTTTGTAAGCTGTATATTTATTCACCGCACAAATAGTGTCATGGTTCTGCCTCGTCTTGTCAAGTTTTTCTAGTCCTGGGGCAGGATCATGACAGTGCCACATGTTCTGTGAGGAAGCTTGTAGGCATTGCTGGGTTCGCCATGCCACGAGCTCGCCGGTCTCATCTATGTCCCGCCCTCTCGTTTCCTCGATTAGCTTCCCACCTGTGTCATTACCCACACCTGCCCATTGTTATCTGCCTTGTTAGGTCCCTTAATGCCCTGGTGTTTTCAGTATTGTGCTGTTTCTTTGGCCTAATATCCTGTCTCTGTCAAAGGAGTTAGTCGAGTTTAGTCTTGTTACCTTGTCTGTTGAATTGATAGTCTAGTCGAGACTGTTTTGTTCTCTGTCTAGTTTAAGTTAATTGTCTTATGATTTTGCCCCCTCGTGGGTTTTGTGTTCATTATATTAAAGGTATTTTGTTAACCCTTTCACTTTGAAAGTCTGCACTTTGGTTCTGTCCACACATCCTGACAAACATTGCATGCCGTCTCACGTGTCATAATCTCATAATCTTAAACTAAAAACATATTAGTTTAAGATTATCAACGCTAGAACATTGTTTTGGGTTAGTCTTGTGGTTGGTGGCCTTATTACAATATTTATTTCGGTTTGTGGTCTTATTTTTCTGATTCTTTATTTCATAATTCCACAAAAACTGTGCTCCCCCTGAATCCATCTTGGGGCCCCTTCAGTTTGAGAATCACTGCACTAATATACGTGTACCTAACAATACATATCATGCACATTTATTGGTTAAATCATTTCTTTAAGAGTAAACTCATCTAATCTATACAATCTCAGTATTAAATGAAATGTTGTCTATTGACGTATACATGTAAGTATTTAAATGCAGATTTACTCTCGACCCGTTCCATAACCCGTATTTTTCCTTTCTTAAGGGCAAAAGTGACGGCCACACTGGCAGTTATTTATGCACGGAGTGGAGTGGCGCTGCGTGTACATGCATGCAACAATGCAACCGATATTACCATGGACATCCAGTTGACATCACGTATAAAGTCCTAGCATTAATAAACCTGGTCGGATTTAAGATCCAACACATGCTATATTCAAGTCTCACAACACCATCCATTGGGCCCCAAAAAACAATATTTGGAAATGTTTGATCAATGCATATGTGGTGCGAAAGGTAGATTAGACCATATGGTTTGCTCAGTAATAGGCTTCCCATGGTAAATCACAAGAAGGCAAGGTGTGTGTTTTAATGCAGCACCAGATATTGCAGTGTTACATGTGGGAATTGGAGCCATCTTTGCTTCTGGGTGGCAGGTGGCCATCAGCTATTGTATGCCGTGTCTGGGGCCGAGCACACAAATACTTCATCCACAGAGCTAAATCCAGAGAAGGTAAAGGAGGTGTGTGAAATGTCGACGTTGTGAATGCCTGCTACGGCTTTCCGTATCAAAATAATGGATGCATTTAATGCGCCCTATATTCGGCAAGTTTCGTTTACGTTTCTTTTGTACTTGCATTTACCATCCTGCTTTTTATCTGAAAGTTACTGTATTCATTTGTTCGCTAGCACATATTGGGATTTAATGACAAAAGCTCGAGTAATTAAGTTTTCGGTAAATACCATTTTAAAGTGATCATTCACTTGTTCGCCATTACGTTCGAGCAACGAGGGAGTTTGATGACTTTTTGTTGTCCTCTGTGGAGACAATGATACAGGCGTTGCTTCTTTATCTTAAAATTATGCGCAACCATTAACCGGCTTCCTTCATTATCCTTACTCTGAGCACGGCAACTATCAAGCGGATTGTCTGGAACTAGTAATGACTTGCTCTTCTTTATCTTGATGGATTTCTCTTGGTTTTGATGAGGTAAACAAGCAGCTGCCAAGGAACGCCCAAGATTCTTGAATGCTATCTTAAACGTTTCTACAGCTCCCAGAGGAGCAACAGTGAAAACAGCCTCAGCCAAGCAACCAGCTTTAAGAACCGACTGAATAAGTATATTGTTGTGTTTCTGGAAATCAGGTTTTGTTCGTTAGTTAAAATCTTCTAATTTTTTTTTGATGTCAAGAACATCTCAGAAGACAGCTGCTAAGCTCTGAAAACAGATGAGGTGATAAACAAACCTCTGAGCCGCGCAGATAGTATTTCAGTCGTTCGATGCAGCGCCAATTTGCGGTGTGGAAATGACAGCATGGGCATCCTGAGAGGACGGACCAGCGTTAGGCTCGCAAAAACACATCTCTTGTCGGATCTCTGGAGAGTTCCTTACATAGGTAGCATGACCTGGGCATTTGGTAATTGAAACCAGAAATATTCAATTTGTACTGTACCCTTCCCTCCATTTGACCAAATTGAATTAGTGTACTGGGGGAAATCAAGCCAATCATGTGAGTCTTCCGAGACAAGAGGGAAAAGAGATGCATGCTCTCTGATGCCTGATTGGACGCACGTATTGAATGACATGAACGATTTCTTGGATGCTCTAGGTGTGAGAATTTAATAAGCACAGAGATAGAATTTGGGTTTTTAAATGACCTTCATATTTATTTATGTTAATAAAAACGAAAAGTTTCCACAGACTTAAAGTTCCAATCCGTAACTTTTACCTTTATATTGACTTCTCTTTGCAGTATAAAATAGGAGATTACTTTACGTACTTAACTTTATATGGTTTGAAGTCAAATGACATCAAACTAACATATCCTATGAAACCAGAGCCAATAGCTCAAAGTATAAATCTTTATTTTAAATCGTGGTAAAGTACACTGCAAAAAACTGTAATTGTACGTATTTTTGAAATGCGGTACTAAAGTGTTAAAATACAGAAATAAACCGCACACTCGCGATAATTTAGTTTTTAATTTAGTTTTTAATTTAATTTAAAACGTGTCATTTTACTTTACAAAAAACGTTTTTATTCCGTCAGCTTTAATTCTGGTGGAATGTTATCGTTTTTTTACATTAATTTAATTACATTAGAGATTTCTTGTTGTAGTTGTGCTTTAAAGAGAATTTTGAGATTGCTCATGTAATCAAATCTCAAAAATTTCAAAGCTATTATGTTCCGACCCTGAATATAATAAAAAAACATCTAGTATGCAGACAGTCATCTGTCTGTTCTGTGGGTGTGGCCTGTGAAGCCAAGTCTACCTGCTGACTAGCTGATTACTCTCATCCGCCTCACACACATCTTTCTCGAAAGAAAGTAATTTATTAGTGGAGCACGGTCAAAGCCGAGCAGCCATATGCATAAAAATGAGCCCTTACTTCTGCACAAGCCTCATCATCTGATCATAATAACACAGCAGATTTCACTGAGCTTTGCACTTGGCTACTTCTTTTTATTTGCTAGTGAACTGAATGATAATATGAATTAACAGACTCGGCATCTGCTGCAGCAGGTTGTGTTTTGAGGAGTGCTTTCAACGATGCTTTCGCTATCGATCAAGGCCCCAGCTCCGTTTAATCTATCAGAGTCGTAGCACGGTGAAAGCCGTGGGAGACGCAAGGCCCGGTTCATTTGATTACCTCTGATCAAGAGCGAACGCGTATCTCGGGCCTAATCCCCCTTTGGTTGCTCGCGTTGGTGAGGGCCTTGATCAGAGGCATGATGGGATTACGCACAGAGCTCTGGAAGGGAACGTATGGAGTGAGAGAGAGAGAGATGGAGGTGACGACAGATTTAAAGTCCTTTAGACACTGTTTTACAGCTGGCACTCTTCTCGAACCACCACAGATAGTCTGTTGCATTAGCAGAGAGATATGTTATGAACAAACAAAAAGTGCTAGTTTAAAATCTCAAATTGATGCATTATACCGTTTAAATTCTGTGGTGTTTTAGAGCCTAATGTAGATGTTTGTATTTAAACATGTTAAAAAAACAAATGTAAATTTTTTGTAAAACATTTTATAGAGAATTGCATTAAGTCAATTTCAGCCATAGACTGTATTAAATATGGACGATGCGTTCCCATTCACTTCCATTGTAGAAAAATGAAGCTAAACCTTGACGTCATTTGGAGTCAGAGTCTGCGCAGTTGTGAGCAGGAAGTGGGGCGCGGTATCAAGGTCCCTTCTGTATTCCCTGATGACGCAATCGCAATCCAAGAAATCATGTTACCACAACCCTTTTTATAACATCTTATACCTA
The DNA here is from genome assembly GCF_947034865.1 of Barbatula barbatula. NCBI lineage: Eukaryota > Metazoa > Chordata > Actinopteri > Cypriniformes > Nemacheilidae > Barbatula > Barbatula barbatula. The sequence continues at coordinate 7,095,507 of NC_136783.1, read as the reverse complement.
ACTAATACCAAACAAATCGAAAAAGATTACCTTTGGACATACATCAACGTAATGAAAACTGACATAAATAACAGAAAGCATCTTGGGACAAATATATTTGAAGTCTAATTAGATTTTGTAGCTTGGCTCTTGTCCCATTTGTTTACATGGAGAGGGCAGTATTTATGACCTCTACTAAAGCCAGACACCAGGGAGCAATAAAATAGCCAGTTGCTTTACTTTTTAGGACGTGTGAGGCACACCACGTTTAAGCAAAGGTGAAGGGGACTGGATTGTTTTGTGAAAACGAAGATGAAAGATGATTGGGGGCATAACATTATTGTTATTGTTAATGAATACCAGTGGCCTGTATCATCAAGCCGTTAGTTTGAGCATACTCGGTTTTCGGGCTCAAGACGGTGGATTGGTTTGGAAAATCAGCTCTGAGAAAAGTAAGGTATATTTGACGCAGTGATGCCACTCCCCTCCTATCTCTCTCTCTCCAAATTACAAAAAGTTATAAAATATTTTGCTGCTAAGTGTATATTTGTATTTTATATTTACATTTATTGATTAGAATACAAAAGACATTGATATAATAATTTAATGAGTTGATAATTCATATTTATTAATTAATATTAAACATAGCATTTAAATTAGTATTAAAACAAACTTTAATATATAAAGTATTCTAAAGTAATGAAGCATACATTTTATCTTTTGATCTTATTGTAAACCTATATAAATAATTTAAATTCTATTGATTCTGCATTGATATAGTCAGTAGCTGCCTTCTCAAACTTTCACTGCAGCAGTGTTTAATCCTGCCTTGTAAATGTTTTTCAATTCATAATTTCTTTTTCATTATGATCTTTTCATCTTCAACAGAAAAGTGAATTGGGCTGGTTCTCGCGAGATGTCAATCAAACTCAGGACGCTTTCCATGTTCCGCGTGATTGGCCGAGAACGTTTATACCAAGCGTTGCGCTAAAGCTGAATCTGATCTAAACCAGGTTCCCTTTCTGTCGGTCTCTCGACATTGTGTTGATAGAATGGGGTTTGTCTTGAAAACCTATCATCTCTGACTGACTTGAAATTGCCGAATGAAATTTGCATGCCGTGCTCGGCCACGGTGCAATTTTGCCCGGAAGATCATGAGGAGCTTAGTAAGACCTGGAACGCCCCCTTCTTGGTGCATTCCCATCACACTAGCTCGGTCACCCTTACTTCCATTGACGGCGGGGCAGCTAGAGGCATTTATGCCTGCAGACAGCCGCCACCTGGAAAGGGACGCCAAGAAAGTTCCCTTCCGACCGTCGAGGTCCCATGTGGCGTCTGCTCCCCCGCAGCCCCTCTTCGACATCGGCTTCAGCGCCCCCTATCCAAGCATCAAGTGCTACTAGTTGCCCCATTGTCTCTGAACTCCCCCCCTGGCTGATTCCCCTGACGAAAGACCTTCTTTTGCAGGGGAAGAGCACGTTGTGGCATCCTTTTGGGACCTCGATGAGGTGCTGGCGGGCCGCTAGAGGTCCCCTTTCGAGCCCCTGAGAGACGCCGCTCTTTCTCATCTCTCGATTAAGACAGCTCTCCTGCTGGCGCTCGCCTCTGTCAAGAGGGTAGGGGACCTACAAGCATTCTCTGTGTCCTCCGTGTATGTAACCTCCATTCCCCGATGGAGGGAATGAGATGTTGTGTCCATAATGCCACTCCTTCATGCTGCCCACCCACTGCAGCAGTAAAGAGACGATTCTCAGGCTCCTCAACCCAAAATGTGAATGAATGCAGCACGCCGTCTTCCCTTTATACCCGGATAACCGGGGCATTGGCCTTTTCAAGTCAGTCTGAGATTATAAATTCTCAAGTCAAACCCTATTCTGACGACACAATCATCAAGGACATGTAACGGAGGTTATAATTGAAGCCTGCTTTTGTTGAAACTAGTAACTTTGTATTAACACCTATCGTACTATTGCTCTTTATGACATATCGCTTATTGCTCCCTGAACTCTTTGTGAGTCACTTTGGATAAAAGCGTCTGCTAAATGACTAAATGTAAATGTGACTGAGACTTTGGGTTTGTCTGGTTTTGTCAACTTAAAACTTACTCTACAACTCAGTGTTCGTTCACCTCTCTTCGTGGTACAGGCTACAGGGGGCTATTCCAGAAAGCTAGTCATGTGACATACCTGGGTAAGTTTAAGATGCACACCTCACAATTTCCAACAGTTAATGGATCTTAATAGTGAAGTAGTTTAACTGCAGAGCAATTGCATATCATCTGCCTTGTCCACTTATTAGGCAATAATTGATGCATTGGTTCAATGATAGTTGTGGGCTAAGGGCTAGGGAGCAAGATTAAAAACTGAAAGGTTGCAAGCTGATTCCCATGCTGGCAGATTTCCAAGGCGTTATTATAGGTGACTTCCAATGGGAACTATGGCATACTGTTCACATATTTAAATTCTTATTATAACTTTAAAGCCATTTACATAAGAAATACATAAAATACTTAGACTTAAAGTTTTTAATACTGACTGTATTCCTTAAAATTGTCTTTCTGATCCTTAGCTTCCTGTTCAAAATAAAGCTGATACATTGCAAAGTCAGTTTTCACAAAACCAACTAAAAGTAAGTTTTTTAAAGAACAAATTAGAGGTTCAATATATAGCCTACACAATTTGCAATGTACTTAAATACATGTCAAATATACTGGTAGAAAACCATACTCTTGGTAAAATAAAGTTTACAAACATTTCAACCAATCTAACAGAGATAGCATTGAAGGATATTTATTTTAAATATCTTAGTATAAAAATACTACCGAATGTAGGCTACTATATATATCTAAACTATTTTTATCTTTAATTACGTTTATTTTATAAACGTATAAATTCAATTACACATTTTACAACATTTATGTTTTTTAATTTTACACAGATATCAATTTTTGTCTTTTTATCAAAATAAACCCCTGATTTATAACGTTTCACAGTTAAAAACGTTAAGCTTCTTAGCCGTTTCCATGGTGACCGGTGAAATCTGTGATCCATTGACAATGTCTTCATGGTGTTCCTTTGAGCGAGCGTTAACTCTGGAGGTTGATTAAACTTACTCTTCAAACGTGTTCAGAACCGACATACCGAGTAAGCAAGGATTGGGTTAACCAACCCAGAGTTCAGTTGAATTCAGTTAATCATTCTGATCTAAATATTTTGTGGCATTGCTTTTGTTCAGATTGTTTTATATCCAGGCATAAACCCATGCTTTACAAAGCAGAATTAGAGATCCCAAAGTTAGATCTAACCGTGGCTTCTCTATCCTCTGACCTTGTGACGCATAATGAGACTTACCATCGACCTTGGCCAGAGCGCTGTTGCAACTCAAACCTGTGTTTTATTTTAAAGGTGGATGGGTAGGAGCAAACATCTCCGGGGTTCATTGGCTCCAAGGCAGAGGTAATTGTAATGCATTGAGTGAAAGATGTAGGCAGTACAGTACAGGCAGTGCTGACAGACATTATAGTTAGTGTGCACATAGTGTTTGAACATCTGTAGTTTTGCGTATGTTAATCACAGGTAAAGCTCACTGACTTTTAGATAAACAGTTTGTGTCCCGTGCGAAGTACACAATGCAAAATAACACAATGAAATCCTGCTGCACGCTGTCTCAAAGCAACTCCATTTAGCTGCAATGGATTTGAATTGCTGATGGAGAATGATTGATATGTTAATGAAGCAGTTGGGAGTGGCTAACTAAATAAAATATGAATCCAAAAATCATATTTCATCAAATCAAATCGGACCTGCATCTACAGGTATATGCCCAGTCTCTCCGGGGAATTCCTGCACCGTAACAAGTTCAACCAACAGTTGTTTTCTTTGGAATAAAGTGTCATTTATGGGTCCGATTCCATCTGTGGATCGTATTTATATGTCCTGTCAGCTTCCAAGATGCAGTGCTTTGAAGAAACATTTTTATTCAGGCCATCGGGCTGCTTTCGACCAGCTCTCAATACTGTAAAGCTGAACTTGGCCTTGTGCTTTTCCAAGCCTTCATTTTTGTTTAAACAGTCAGTTTTTTACAATTATGGGCACCATCATTATTTACACCAGTGGCTCAGAGGAGAGGAGGGGTATAATGAGCTACCTGCTGATTGAATTAAGCAGTTTTTACTAGAAATGTGTCTCTGCGCTTTGATGACTGCTGCTATTTCGTACTGTATCTGTAAGTATATCCTACAGAATGTCGAGTTCTGCATATTTCTTTTTATTACAAATGAATTCATATTGAATCGTCCAATATAAAATATATCTCACGCTGAATGTTTAACTTTCAGTGGAGGTAGTTTTATTTTTTTTATTAAAAAATGCTTAAATAAAGACATCCTTATTACCTGAGCCACCCATATATACTGTATATACTGATTTAGTATATACTGTATAGTTACAGTGCCGTCCCCATGTCTTATACAGCCACATATATTGTAAACCCTGACTTCTGAAGCCACTGTTATTAAGACTGACTTATAGAGGCACTCTTATATATCCCTAATTACTGGAGCCATTCATATACTGTATATACTGACTTATAGAGCCACCCATATATATTCTGACCTAGAGCCAATCATATATATCCTGACTTATAGAGCCACTCGTGTATATTGTGACCTATAGAGCCACTCGTGTATATTGTGACCTATAGAGCAACTCATACATATCCTGACCTATAGAGCCACTCGTTTTTATCCTGACTTATAGAGCCACTCATATATATTGTGACCTATAGAGCCACTCATTTTTATCCTGACTTATAGAGCCACTCGTGTATATTGTGACCTATAGAGCAACTCATACATATCCTGACCTATAGAGCCACTCATTTTTATCCTGACTTATAGAGCCACTCATATATATTGTGACCTATAGAGCCACTCATTTTTATCCTGACTTATAGAGCCACTCGTTTATATTGTGACCTATAGAGCAACTCATACATATCCTGACCTATAGAGCCACTCATTTTTATCCTGACTTATAGAGCCACTCATATATATTCTGACCTATAGAGCCACTCATTTTTATCCTGACTTATAGAGCCACTCATATATATTCTGACCTATAGAGCCACTCATTTTTATCCTGACTTATAGAGCCACTCATATATATTGTGACCTATAGAGCCACTCATTTTTATCCTGACTTATAGAGCCACTCATATATATTCTGACCTATAGAGCCACTCATTTTTATCCTGACTTATAGAGCCACTCATATATATTCTGACCTTATAGAGCCACAAATTTTTATCCTGACTTATTATAGAGCCACTCGTGTATTGTATATCCTAATTACTCGAGCCATTCATATACTGTATGTCCTAACCTATAGAGGCACTCATATAAATCCTGACTTATAGAGCCATTCATACTGTATGTACAGTATATCCTGACATCTGATATCCTGATGTCTGAAACCAACCTAGCCTAACTGAGCTGCTGTGTGTTTAATGCAGTTTCTTAAGGTTGTTTACTTGTTTCTGATGTAAAGTTCCTCCCCGTTTTGTTACTAGCTGTGAGTGTCTGGGAGATGTTCAGCTAACGTTTCCCCCCCCCAATCTGGAGCTGAAATGCAGAGGGTACGGTCTACCTTTTATTCTGCCGTTCACAGACCCATTAACCACCACATCAGCAATCTCGCTGAATTCGAGAGTTTAATTTAGGACATTTAAGATTTATGACACACTGTTTTCTCAAACACACTCACTCCCTTGGTTTCACTCCCACAGAGACGCAATCGCTTGTTGCTCATGGTGTGTAAACACGGCAATAAAAGACAGAACATTTAGGGAGTGTGGTTAAGAATTTATTTGCATTTAATATATTGTGCTATTAGATCTGAAAACTCAAGAACTTTTATGTGCCGTAGGGTGAATTCAGGTTAATTCGGTCGCTTTATTACATTTTAATTCCTTTAGTGGCCAAAATTACCTAAACTCACCCCTGTAGATAAAGTTATCATAACAACCGTAACTTTATTAAATGTAACATTAAAAATGAATCCACCTTTTTTCTTTTTTACATGCTTTTGCATTTTTTTATTTGTGACGTTGTAGCTACATTCACACAACATCAGAATGTGGTAGTCATTTCTGTTTGGAGTGTTAAATACATTCACACGCAGTTCAGTTATAAAAGAAAGTGATTCCATCACCAAAAAAGTATCTGTCATGTATTTCAAACTCTGCATATAAGATGTTGTCTGTGTTATTCTGGTTCATCACTAATGTTAGCGGACTAGCTTGTTAGTTGACTATCTGTCAACCTTTCTCAGGTCATAATAAAACAGAACATATTTTGTGGTAGTCAAAATAGACAAAAACTTGGGGCAAGTTAAATCAAGTCAAGTCAACTTTATTTACAATTTCCATTGTTACAAAGCAGCTGTACAAGAAAACATTGACTATAAGCAAAACATATAAGGTTATACAAGTCAAAACACAGGTCAAATATCAGACAGACTATACATTCCTATATGCAGTGTTAATTAAATAAAAATAAAAAAAAATAAAAGAACCTCAGAGGGAAACCAGGCCTAACCAGGGGATTCCAGTTTACCATCTGACAAAACCTTAATTATCATTAATAATCAAGTAGCGGCTGAAGTTTTGTAGAGTCGCCACGTCCTTTGTTCAGCTCTATCATCACAGCATTTGTCAGCTCTGGTTACCTTGGACTGCGTCCTTCCCATTGGAACAATGAGACAAGACTGGCTGAGAGTAGAGTACTGTTCTGCACTCTCTGATGCAACAAATGCATCAGTTGTTATTAGAAGTGTTCCTGGTTCCGGTTGATCTAACTAGTGCAGCCTAGACCGTCGGAATATGTATATTATGATAGTGTAGTCTATGCAAGATTAAAAAGATACGTCCTTAGACTAGATTTAAACTGACAGAGTGTGTCTGCCTCCTGGGCAGTGCAGGGAAGACTGTTCCAAAGTTTAGGTGCTAGATAGGAAAAGGATCTGCCGCCTGCACTTGATTTTGAAATTCTAGGTATTACCAACTGACCGGACACCTGAGAGCGTAGTGCACGTGATGGACTATAATACGTTAGAAGTTCTCAAGTAGTGAGGAGCTAAACCATGCAAGGCTTTATAGGTAATAAGCAAGATTTTAAAGTTAATGCAATGCTTTACAGGTAACCAGTGCAAGATTGACAGAACCGGGCTAATATGCTCATACTTTTTAGATATGTGTAAGAACTCGAGCCGCTGCATTTTGGACCAGTTGGAGGGAAACCACCTATTAGTGCATTACAGTAATCTAGTCTTGATGTCATAAAGGCATGAATTAACTTCTCTGCATCTGATGGTGACAGCATATGACGTAGTTTAGATATATTTTTAAGATGGAAAAACACAATTTTACAGGTGTTGGTGACCTGGTTCTCAAATGACAGAGTACTATTGAATAAAACGGCAAGATTCTTAGCTGAAGATGAGGGTTTTATGGAACATCCATCAATAGTTAAGCAGTATTCTTGGTTGTTACGTAGGGCGGTTTTCGGTCCAATAAGTGACACTTCAGTTTGGTCCGAGATAAGTAATAAGAAATTGTTACTCATCCACTTTTTTATATCGACTATGCATTCCATAATTCTGCTTTTCTGCAAAACAGAAAAAAACTAAACTGGACAGATTGAAAGCTTTCAGCCACATTTCTTTGGGTAGCGGAGCTTGAAATCCCAAGACTCAACACAAAGTCTGGATATTTACTCTCCCGTCACTATGGTTACAAGCATTACTCAAGGCTATTGCAAGATGGAGAATGGGATTTACTTTTTTTTCATACAGACATTATTTGATCCGCTTCTGTCTACCATCATATGTACAGCTCAATCTGATAGTCACACGTGGTAGTAAAGAAAGTTTCAGTCCCAAATACTGACTGTGTGAGTATAGCCTATAAACACAAGATTATGACCAATATTTTGTATTCTGTCTTTCTGGAATAAAGTTGTACTTTAACCCTCTCATTGTGAATCTTAGAATCACTGGTCTTTGTGAGCGTGGTGGATTTTGAGGTCACGGTGTTGAGGCAATGTGTGGACTTGAAACACAATGAAGCAGGCTGATTCAATGCATGTTAATGCAGGTAATGAGAAAGAGATGAGATCAGGTCTAACCGACACACTCAGGGTAATGATTGATCCTCTGCTGACCTTGACTGAGTAGGATTGATATCTGCGAATGGATTTGTTAGTTCCAATATTCAAATACGCAGGATGATATGTAGACGGGATCTTTGGCCCACCTTCATCTTCCCTTCATCCACTGCAGATAACAGCATTCATCCTCGTGTCCTCCTGATCTGCCACTTTCTGATTGGCTGATGCTATCAGAGACGCTCTTATCTTGCTGCACTACAGCCAGTGTTTCTTTTAAATGATTTATCAACATGACTGTATATATAACATTGACTAAGACACGCATTACAGCAGAGATCCGAAAATAACAAAAATAAAATAAGAGGACAGTACAGTATATCTCATTTACATATCTATATATCTGTATAAGTATCTATATGCAGCGCAATATATCCAAACCATTTCAGTGTCTAATCTGGGGAAAAAAGCTAAACCAACCAGAGCAAATAAAGAAAAAACATCTTTGCATTTTGAATGTGTAGACGGGGTAAAGCATTCTCATGAAAATAAATAGAATATCATCTGACTTCAAACCAGGTGTCCTCCAAGTATGCATAGAAAGACACATCACTTAACCTTCATCTTGATAGAATATTTTAAACCACTTTTTGTATTCTAAGAAATAAATCATAAGACGCCTTTTTAGCCTTTAGGGTTCTCGCCAACTTTTGTCAGTGCAAACATTGTAAGTATTCTGATAACTAGACTGTAAAATGTGTCTCAGCTGGGGGCGGCACTGAATTTATGAGCGTTCGTTTGGTTTTCGGCTTCTTTTAGAGCTGTGCAGCTGTCGCTGCATTTTCAGGATCGTTCCGATCGATGGAGGAAAACGCCACGAGTGAGTTGGATATTTGGCCAGTGCACCTCCACACATTAATGAGCTGCCTAATTGATTTATAGTAGTTTCTCGCTTCACTCCTCCCTAAAGAGAAGATAAAACTCACTCTGACACGCTGAGCTACGTGAAACGGTGTTGATCATATTTGACCGATTTGATTTGTGCCCTCTGTTTTGACTTTTGTTTTTAAAAACGACCCTCCATTGCCTTCAGAGCCGCCTCTTGAACTGGCTTTAGTCTGATAATGGGCTACTAGGACAGTAATACTAGGGCAAAATGACAAATTCCTTAAAGACCGGGTAAAGAGAAATCAGAAATTTTATTCTAAACACATCATAAATGTTAGAAATATATTGCTGAAACACCTTACAAAGACTCAGTTGAATGCAGTACTGAATTGTGGCATTAAACCGTTTAACAGATTTTCACCAATTCTGTGTTCAGGATTTTCTGGGCGGGCCTAAAACGGTTACTCGATGACGAAACGATTGTCCGAGCATGCATGTCCCCGCCCCTAGCTGTATTTGACAGTTAAGAAAGGGTGTTCATGACAACGGCCGCTTTACCGTGAGTGGCCCCCAAGTTTGAGAGCAAGTGATATTTGAATGTCACTTTGCTCTGAGTTTTAATTTTTTTTGTTTTAGTAGCATCAAAGTAGTCATAGCCGTAAAATGACAAACATTTATAAATGTTGTAATGAAAGATAACAATTGAAAATAGATATGATTATATTTGAGAAAATGATAAATTTTAGATTAGATTGTTTTATCTGATTAGTTTACAAAAACATACTAGAATGGCCTTACTCAGTCAAAATAGAGGATATCAAAGTTATATCACAAATAAAAATGTTACTTAAGCTGGGTTTTCATTTGTGTTCAGGGTCACAAATGTGTTAACATGAAACTAGAGCAATTACATCACTTACTAACCTTGTCTGTACAAAATAATTCATTGAATAGTAGATTCATCTACCTTGAAGTGTAGTCTCACTACTACCAAAAGAAAAAGTTTACAGCTCAAATCGCACCGGAATAGACTTACATACTGTATACATCCTTGATGTTGGATGATGCCTGATTTTATTGGAGTTTATAACTACAGTATTTCATGAGAAGAATTGTGCATTAGACTATTAGAAAAAAGCAATAATGAAACCGCAACCCCATCCCTAAACCCCACACAACTGGTGCAATAGCAGATCTGACAAATTCATACAAATTAGCCACCTCGTAAAAAGGGACCAGAGGGATTCGACACACACCGCTTCAAAATGTTGAAGGTTTCTTCCTCATTGACAAAGTTAATTAGCCATTCTTTTATCCACATGATAATGAGCCATAACAGGAAGTGGTCATTATTGTTTTTTGTTTCAGTCTTACACTATCACCTGAGGTCTCGTCTGTTGCTGGAGTCCTTCAGAGAGCGAAAGACTGAAGTGTTTAAATGTCGGCTAATTGATGTAAATGTTTAAGCAGAATTGCACAAAGAACGGACTTTCTTGAAATAAGCTGTTTTCCATTTAAATGGTGCTGTTTTAGATCTTTTTGCAAGGGTTTGATGTGATGCAGTCCAAAGCAAAAAGTATGGGAATGTAACAGATGTTCTGTTCTCTTACTTGCTTTGACTGCTGCAAGGTACACAGCAAGCACATTAATCTCAGGTGGAAAATCTATAGCAATTAGACAAATGTAGCAGTTGTCAGCATTAATGTTAGTACAGTGAAAGTCCCCCTGTGGTGAAAATCACACTTTCAATGTTGTTCATATGCGTATGTGGTGTTTTGAATGCGCTTAAACACAAACCAATCGCAAATCAGTCAACACCACGAGTACCGTCTCCTAAAACTGCACCAAATCGTAGCTACAAATGCATGGACAGCTTTACACACGGCATGTTGCATGACTCATGTTGGATCTCAACAGATCATTCTGAGGAGAGTGGACATGAGTCTGTGTGCGTAAGAGAGAAGTCGGTACGCACAAAGAGAGAAGTTCAAGCTCAAATATTAGGCCTTGACCGCAGGAGCTCTCAGAGTCGCTCACCCTCCTGGAGGCAGAGATCTCAATTACCGTCACACTTAACATGGTCCAGGTTTAAAAGACCGTTTGGCCCCACCACGAGGTTAATTTACAGTCCGGTGAGGAGAGCTGTGCGGTATGAAGCGTGGAATACATGAGGCTCGGAGAGCAGGTCTCGGCTCAGTTGGGTCATTTTTATGGCGGTGAGCAAAGAGCCGTGAACTCGCAGCAAAACTCGTTTAACTCCTCGAGGAGAAGCTAAAGTTGTTAGAGGAAACCGGATGAGCTGAAATTAGTGTAACTCAAGTGAGAGTGGATATATAAATACAGAGTTATGGAGAGTGGAAACCAAGTCAGAGACTTGCTTCTGTTCAGGCCCCGGTACTAGGCTGGATCATAGTTCATTACATGCATCATTTTCACCTTTTTCTGTGACGGATCATAATTTATAAGAATTTCATATTTTCTATTTGTCAGCTGGACATTTTAGGGGAGTCCTAGTGAAATCCCCCTCTTATCCCCCTTCATTCTGGCCCGCACCTACTTTGTGTTTTCACTTCAGCATTGTTTTTTATTTATTTATTTATGTTATGATCGATGACCTATTGATATATACAGTTGATAGATGCAAATTCATTACAGAATTCGACAAGTATTTGAGCCATAATTTGAGAATGTTTCAAAGAGCATCTTGTTTGTTTTAATGGGGGTCCGGTTTCTTGCTGATTAGTAAATATGTGTATATGAGTTTAATTCATTTACTTTCTTATTTTCATTCCATACAGCTCGCTTTATTGTGCTGCGACCTTGATGAAAAACATTACTTCATTTCCTTTGGCCTACTAGCCATTGGATGAATATATGAATAAAGGCTTGGTTTTTGTCTTTTTTGATCGAATCTATCACACAAATTGAACGCAAACTTTATGACCTCTGATGTTTTGAAACAAATGCTGCAAATCTTACAGCTAGCTTGTCTGTTTCTGCGACCACGTAAAACAGGGAGGGTGAACGCAATTTTCAGTGAGGAAAATAATACTTCTAAATAAAAAAATCCAATGAATATTTTCCCTCTAGTGATTTTGTAGTGACAGTCGCTATTAACACACCCAAGGACGACGGCCGGCAGAACAATAAAGCTAAAGTGTCGCCCCAGTCGAGTTGTAAGCAGATGAAAACTCTAATTCCTTGTTCTGCTGACAAAGAGGAAAAGCTACATGTTCCATATTACAGCGCAAATGTGTGAGATTACATTTGTAGAAATGCGATCCCAGCAAGACCAAAGAACAAGCAAATGAAATGCAAAAGCTGCAGGACAGTAGAAAATGCCGAAATTGAGGTTCATCCCTTGGAGATGTGTTACGTTCATAAAACTGGGTCTCTAAAGTGGGTCGAAGGTGAATTACAGGATTTCTCGGTTGAAATGGAGGCAGACTTGCCTTCTGGACTTTGAGAAGAACATATCTGTTTTGTAAGTTTGTCATTATCAAACTTCAGAGTTTTCCCGTGTATGGTGCCTTAATAATGGGTTTTGTCTCAGTCCTATTTTTTTGCATTATAAATGTTCCAATAACAGCTCTGCCTTTAGAATATTGCACGGCAGAGGAGACGTTTAGCCCTGGGGAGTACATTTTCCATTTTTAGATTTTTCATGAGTGTTGCTATCTTTTCCTGTCTGTGCTGTTATGATGACTGTCTTCCCTTTACCCTGTAGCTCGTATATTCCATAGAATGTAATATCTTCTGATTTTTTCCATTTATTGATAATTATATCCATCTGTTTACAAACCATATGGACGATCTTAGTCTTTTGCATTTGGAAAAAATGCATTGACATAGAAAATGAGATTTAAGGGCGTACAGTTCATTGCAAGAAATGCATGCGTATATATGTGCTCGCATGCACATAACCATTCCATAAGCATTTACTGCTGTCAGAAGTCAGCACGTTTCACATTTCCCACAATGCACGGGGGGTTTAACTGTTGCTTTAGGCCCTAGGGAGAGAGAAAGGCTCTGCTGGGCTCCGTCAGCCCCTCACTGGGCACGGGAACGCACATCACCGTTCTATAAGCATAAGTAAGCAGAACAATATAGAGGAGACCAATGGTAATCACACAGTTTGGTTTATTTTTGAAAATTGCTTTTTTGAAAGATGTTTGTGTATGAAAGAACATTTTGAGAGTCATGCGAAGAAGAAAAACTGTTCACTGCGCACTTTGAGCTGACATTGCGGGGCAAATTCACACTATATGGGGCAACCTGTCATAATTAAGGCCTATTTGAAGTTTCTGAGTGAAACGAATAACACACAAATGCTGTGAAACAACAATGTAAAAGGATTTTTGTTGAATATTGTTATTAGCTAGTAACATTTTAAACTCATCCAATACCCCAATAAGTAGATGTGAAAGCATGCCCTGACCCTGATAAAAGGGATAGTTCACCCAAAAACAAAAGACTCTGACATTTATTCATCTTTATGTCATTCAAAATCTCAGTGGAACACAAAAGAAGATATTTGGAGAAATGTTTCAGTGGTTTTGTGTTCATACAATGGAAGTCAATGGGGGTCAATGTTGTTTGGGTACCAACATTCTTCAAAATATCAAAATAAGTTACACAGGCTTGAAATGACACGAGGGAGAGTAAATGATGACATCATTTTCATTTTTGTGCAAACTATGCAGCACATCCTTAGAACTGCACATCCTTCTGCTCTTACTGGTGCACTAGTCCAACAATACCTGCGGGTACCCAATAGGGCATGGAGAGGAGCATTGCACAGTTACACACGCACACTTACTTTATATGCCCTGTGGAGTCCTCTTAAGTGGTCTTTGAAACTGATCTGCTCTGAAACAATTAAATTGAAACGGCAAAAGAACACATAAGAAGCTGACAAACTCCTTCCCACTGATGTCGTACCGACGCTAATGAGGGCCGACACACCAGACCACAGGCAAACCGTTAGATAACCACCATCATTAGCTTACCATTGCGCTTCTGTTCCTATGTCTGTGTACACAAACTGAACAACAGGGTGTCAGTTCCAACATATCTGTATACATGCACAAACATACATCAGTTTTCCAAACCTTTGATGCACAGGAAGGCTTGAGTCTACCCAGCATCATGGGCACACACCAGATGGACGGTCAGTCCATCTCAGGGCACTCACAGACACAACCCAAACATACAGCATTTCTTATTATATTAACTAAAGCACGCTAAGTGTGTGACATCGTGGAGGATTGACTAGCCCTCTGGCTAAACATGTCTTAATTCGCCCCTCTTAATGAACTTGGTAATTAAATCAAATTAAGGCCCATTAGTCTAGTGATTTTTCAAGCTGATAATGTGCATCCTCTTGCAAAAACTTGGTTTCCTGCAATTAGAGAAGCTCGAACAGAGACAAATTGAAGCTATTAATTGGTTACTCATGTCTAGATTCTGACAATAAACATTTTAAATGATGGGGAGGGACAGCCCAACGTGGCTGAAGAAATAGAGAAAATGGAGAAAATGCTTGCAGCGGCACAAGTATAAGGTGTAAACCAAACCAAGAAGTTTTTTTTACAATCATTAAGCAGATGCTTTTATCCAAATCGATTTACAAAGAATTCAGGGAGCAATAAGCGATATATCATACAAAACACATACTACTACAGAAAGTCTTTCATAAAGAACTTTGAACAATCGCAAAATGATCCTGTTTCACAAAAGTGTCTAAAGGTTTTCAGTAGGATTACTTGGAATGACGCGAAAGACATCGCACGATGGGTTAGTACTGGAAAAAGGTTCTTTCAACTATTAGAATTCCAGAAAGATATTATTATATTACCTTTTAATTAACGGTTCTTTTGTAGACCCAAAATGGTTCCTCTATGGCATCTCAAGTGGCTTTCTCAACGCAGGAAGGATTTCATAGTTCCGGGGCGATTTGCTGGAAGTACCCACTTTTTGTTGTATTCACACCGCAGGAACCATGGATTTTCAGTTCCAGAGAACCTTTTTGGAGGAACACTTTAGCTCCTTTCCGAGGCATGGTCAGGGTTCGTGTAAGCAGACGGTCATTGGCGGAACTATTGTTGTTTGGTTGTTTGTCGTTGTTCGACAGACACGCTTACATGACGTTGCTGTTGACCGGCTTACCTCACTAAATAGTTCCTTTGGTATGCAATCGGGGCAAAAGCCTGAGGGAAAACTTAGTTCACGAATGACGCCCTCTTTACTCGTTCCAGGACCTTGTTCCTGAACATATCCGGTCGGAAAGCGCCTTCGGTGAAAAGTGAAGTCATTGTTTCTTCATATAACTAATTTCAAACACTCTAGTACTCAAAACAGTCTGATAACAGAAGTTTCGAACGTTAAAGAGCACAAGAACCACTGCACTATAACATTTTAAAATGTATATAAAGGCTTTTACAGTTTATTATGTTTCAATGTCTTTTACATGCAAAAAGGTTTGGCCTTAACTCTTGCATGAGTCCCTGGCCTTGGAACCATCTCAGCCGCATACAGTAGAACTGAAAAGCATTCAATTCAGATCTACTGCGAAGTAAATGTTGGACTGTATTAGTTTTGGCTTTATGGATGTCACTGAACATGTGACATATGGTACGGCCGGTATTCTGTTCCTCTGGCTCTTATTTAACACGCATGCTATCCAATCATCTCTCCGCGCCCCTCGCAAAATGCCCCGATCATCTCCAGGAACAGATTGTACTGCGCTTTTTCATTTGTCTCGTCTTTTCTCCCAAGCTGATTTTTACGTTTCACTTTCCCTTGGAATGAATTTCCACATTCGCTTGCTAATTTTATGGATTTATACAAGATTGAAATGAATCACATTTTGGGCTGTACAACTGCTTAAGACGTACCCACGAGAAGGAAAATAAGAAACAGACATTCCTCCATGATTTATTCATGAGGAGTTTAATTCAACGTTTCTAAAATGTTGCGATCACCAATTAAACCAGATACCTTTTAGACAATGACATCCATTCTCATGCTAATAACGCAAGTTGCCGATCGCGCTTATCTTGATTGAAAGTGCTGCCCACTGTGTCGACATCAACCCGATCTGCAAAGTTGCTGGATGCCGGTTTAAAAAAAGTTTGCCGAGTTGTCAACGCGGGATGGCATCCATAATATCATCATCATCTTGCAAACCGCACCGCACAAGCTTAATCCTCCACAAATCATTTGACTTTTAAATTTAATCTAGCCCTGTGCTCCAATTTAACAGTGTACACGATTACATGGCAAATTAAAAATCCTGTCCGCATGGGGGTCGTCCTTCATAAATAGCCGAGACTGAGGGGAACTGATTAAGCGGTTATCAGGGGTGGTCCAGCGCTCTGTCGGCTTTCCCCAGGTGAGGGATGCTGCAGATAAGTGTCAACCGAGGCTTTCATTTCCGCCCGAGATTGGGCTTCGGCGGCCTGCTGAACGAACACCATTCTCTCTCTCCTGCACACACACACGTATACAAATTAGCATTCGTCCATTCGAGTGAGTTAAACCAGACAGCGTTTTAGATTTATGCAAATTCTGTTCCATAGGGTGGGCAGCATGGCTGTGCTATATCTGTCATGAAATAATAATCTCATAACACCTTATAATAATCATGTAACATTTACATTTGTATACCTGTAGTATGTTTCTGACATGAAATGTGTAGAATTCAGTCTAATTAAAATGTAAAACACTGTATATATTCCTCAATGATGTCATCACTGCTTTAATACAAACGGTCCGTACGGCAAGGACGTCCAAATTCTCCGATTAATATTAAACAGATTTGCCAACGAACAGAACAATCATTTTGTTCTTTCTCCGTCTTTCCATCTTCTTCAACATCCCTTTCAATTTAGCAAAGAGCGTAGAAGAATAAATTTGTAGATGGAACTTCAGTTTGAATAATAGATGAGCTGAAGTGGTTTATTTGAATCAGAGGTTGAGATCCCTTGATGAGAGGAACATTTCTGTAGCGAACGTTAATGGATTTCCACCGTGCATACATATTTCACTCACTTACCCACAAAATGCAATTTATTTCATTCTAAAAGGGAGTCATGGCAACACTGTTGTCTGTTAATTTCACAGATATTCAACGTTTATCCAGCATACATTTAATTATAAATCGCGTCAAGCCAGACGTCACTGCTCGGCGCTCGGGTCTGGCCAGTTGTCTGAAGTGCTTCACAGAAATGTCATACGGTGATATTCATATCACTAGAGGAAGGTATGAAACGAAGCTCATGAAACGACAGTAATGCATTTCTAATAGAAAATTAAATAAACTCAATTTCGTGTATGTGTTTGACATATACACTTTAATTTTCCAAACGTAAATCCAAGTTATACGTTGAATTAGTCTTACAATGATGGGATTCGTTATTAATATGTTATTAATATGGTATAACCTATTATCTTATAATAATACATATGTTTGGGGGTGGTTAGTTTATTGTGAAATATATAACACTGTAATATGGAGAGTTAACTATCCAAATGATGTCTAGCATCATTTACCCAAAAACAGGGTATTTTCTTATTTTATAACATCCTAGGGCTGTTTAGCTATTTCTGGCTTCGTTACACTGTTAAACGCGCTGACTTCTCAAGCTTAACATGCTCCTGTGCTCGATACACTCCCCCAGGGTCCGTACAGGTTTCGGAAAGTTATTTTATCGAACATTAAATAAACGTTTCGTAACAACTTTTCCCCTTCCAGCCAGTTCTCCCATAAAAAGCACGACCACGGGTCAACAGACGAGCGATAGGAAGACCTGCTTAATAAATAAATAAATGACAAAAGCATATTTAAAAAATATATTCATTCGACTTAAACTAAAGTCAAAACTATGATTACTCTAGGTAGAACTCACCAAAGATATTAAGTGTATATTCAAATTAAGAATTGTTTATTAAAAGTATTATACAACTTAAATTCATTACAATCATATCTTTAATACATAAACATTAGCCTTTAAAACATGCAAATAACAGAATATCCAATTTACTTACAATCCAGTGGATTTTACAAACAAGTAAGCCAAACATAGTGGTGCATTTAATAATGTTTAATACCATGTAAACAGAACTGTTATCACACAAATTCACTTTTTCTAGTATACAGTATTGCCTTTATGGATAAATACACAGTGTTGTTACAAACCTTGTTTGTCTGTTCGTGTCAAAACTACATTTGACCAAATAATGACTCTTGAGGGACATTTGTTTAAATGTGTTGCACATTAAGGATAAATATTTAGCTTTTTAAAATATTCACATAATGTATTTGCAGACAACCTAATATCTCATAAGGTCACCTAAGTCTATCAAATGAGTGACATGCTGTGTACTACAAGCAAGAAACTGGCTGGAAGACAAGCTCAATTTAAACCTGGAAACCATCTGAAGCCTGTTTGAGGCGTTTTATTCCAGCAGGGATTACCAGCGGTAACACAATATACCAAAGATTATTGTAAAGCTTAGTAGGAGACAGGAGAGGAGATTGTAGGGTCGCATTCTCAAAACCTCCACAACCATCATTACATCTAGCTCAGAGGATTTATGTTTTACCTTTTATCCAATTTCTTGCTTTCTGTTCTCTTATTCTCTTCTTGCAACCTTTGTTCTTTTACTCTTTTGCTTTAGGATAAACAGGCTACCACTTTTTACGTCGGCGTTTCAACGTTTCCTGCTTTTAACTATAAGGGTTCTTTTGAAATCATTATCTGGAAGGAATATAGGCTGGTTTCCGGAGCTCAGGGCTCGTGAGATTTCACGTCACAGACTTAGATGAGGATGACAGGGATCCAGAGGGGAGGATATGATGTTTCACCATTAACGTTGTTTTTATCCATCCGGGACGTTGTGCAACAGAGAACATGGGCTGCACCACGGGGACCTTTAGCGTTTTATGATCGCTTGCTGAACGCTTTGATCTGCATCACGGTCCCTGGTGGTTTTGTCCTCCTTGGGGCCAAAGAATGTTGTTGCAATCAACAAAAAACATGAAGTTTCTTTTTAAAAATGATTATTTTAAGTCCGTAGGTATACAATGGTCTCGTTGCTATAATATAATTCATTCCATTCCATGTCCGGTAAAGATAAACAACTTGGGGGGAAATCACAGAAAGATTCACAAACAATCTGATCAATGGCTTTCTTATTTTTCCTCTATTGCATGGAGTATCTCAAACTTTTTACTGTCTGATGTATATAACTTTCTCAACTATAATAACCACTGCTTTTTATATTCTGTTTTTGTCGCACAATTGTGTGGTCGTTTACAAAACTCCAGCGAGGATTGACCCATTTGTCAATGGTACATCATTGTTTAGAGAAAGCTACACTTTTATTGCTCGTGAACATTTACAAATCCGTATTTTATGCCGCGATCGTCAAAGCTTTTTCCAGGCATCACAGAGGAGGATCTCGAAGGAACTAAACAACCAGTCTGTGCTGCGCTGTTTCTTTTCTTTGTATTGTTTGTTGAAAGCACTCAGGAAGTGGTGTTGCAGTAAAAGCACAATGTTGTCGTAGAAGATACAAACTCTCGAAAAATGTTTTACATTTGTCATTTCAAAATACTGGAAACATAGATTGTTCATAACGCTTCTTTCTATATTCATTTTCAAGCTATGTTCTTATAAAAATCTGTAAATATTAGGTTACAGGTTCAAAGTGATGCTGAGAAGAGGAATTGGAAATAGGAGA
Source organism: Barbatula barbatula (assembly GCF_947034865.1). Classification (NCBI taxonomy): domain Eukaryota; kingdom Metazoa; phylum Chordata; class Actinopteri; order Cypriniformes; family Nemacheilidae; genus Barbatula; species Barbatula barbatula. The sequence continues at coordinate 7,075,733 of NC_136783.1, read as the reverse complement.
TAGTTGTGCTATTTTACAAAATAAAGGCAATATTTCTCCTCTTAGTGCTGGACCAGATGGCCGAAGACAGAATACACAAAGAACATTTTGTCATGCCTCTCGATAATCATGAAAAAACAAACACAAACATTGTCCCAGCAGTCTATTAACTTCAAACGGCTGAGGATGTTTTTTTCCTGTGCAGTCATGGATAGGCAGTGCCGTAATCTCACCGCGCTCTTCTGCTTTTCCAACAAAGCTTTTAAGAACAAACAACTTTGCTGGCGGTCTTATACCCCGAAGCTTCCCCTCAGGGACCTGCTAAACACAGCTCAAGGTCTCGCCTCACCTTACCTGCCTAGCAGTCTAATAATCGTATCATCTCTTTCCTTGCTGTACATCTAGTGCTTAGTATACAAAGCACAATAGCTTTGTTTCGTACTCCTACTTGGACATATTCTTGTCTTCAGCCTTCACAGGGAACTGCTTTTCAAGCAGCGTGGGGATTTAACTCTGTTTCATGTATCCTGACTTCTTTACAATGTTAAACGTGCTGGCTTCTCATGCTTAACATTGTCAACTAGTCAAAGAACGAGTTGGACGCATTACATAGTATTCCTGTGCTCGATGCACTCCCCCAAGGTTTGTATAGGTTTTGGAATGTTGTGCGTAACAACTTATAACTTACTTTTCTCTTACAACTTTTCCTTTCCTGTAAAAGCTTGCCCACGGCAAGGCGAAATAAATAGCCCACCAAAATGTAAACCTAGGAGCGATAGGAAGACTAACCATCAAGATTGGCTGCGCTACGTCAAAATTAGCTGCACTGTGGGCCCTGCAGCTTGTTACTCTTGCGATAGTGAGAGAAGTTGAGGTGTGTTTGTTTACTGCATCTCATTGATGGATGTTATATAAATGGTGGATATAACGCTGTATTTGGAGATCATTTGAAACTGATAGATGGCGCGGTCTCAGTGCTAAAAGATGCCGGACATGAACCGCATGTGGTAAGTCAAACTAAGTCATGTGTTTTGTTGACAATCGGAGTGTACGTGTAATATTATTTACAGCACAAGCTTATGCTGAATCAAAACAGTTATGCAGGGACAAAGGCGACTATAAAACATCTCAACAAACAGAATGAAGAGACTATCAGCAAATGCGGTCTGGTTAGGTCCTCGGTAATGTTGTGTCCCTCGTGCTGTCTTTTCCTTATGGAACACACACACATTACGCAAAAGAATCGGCTAAACTTCCCATTCAACAATTGTTTATTCAATTAAATTAATTTTATACAATAAAATTCAACAAATTGTTTATTTAATTGAGTTATTATACAATAAAATATTGATATAAAATAATATATGAATATAAATTGATTCAATATAAATAGATATATTATTAGCCTTTAGACAGATCGCAAGTTATCTTCGGGCCAGATGCGTACATCCAATAAAACCGTCACACTACCAGATCTTTACTTAAAGTCCCCATGTGGTCGAAAATGTTATCACTTAAAACTAATCGCAGACCATCAAAATGACATATTTAAAAGCCTTTTCCTGTGAATATTTTGTCCTGCCTTAAAACAGCTTGAATGTAACTCTACACCTTAGTTTCATTACGTATACGCAGATACATGAATATGCAAATGAGCTCCACCTCCACTCAATCGCACTTGGCAGTTCCAGACGTTGCTAAAACTGAAAGTGAAACCGAGAGCTACTTACTTTTTGCAATGGTCGAATGTGACTAAAATACCCATAGGCTCACAAGGTTTTCGAACTGAGTTAATACGCTAATAATACAACCTGGCAAAGTTACAGAAAGCGGCAGGGACCTCTGGTTTTCTCTTCACTACACGTCTGTAAAGCTCTGATGTTTAGAATATTCTGAAATGTTCTTACTGACACCAGCACCTGACCCTTTCATCGGGCCGTGGAGAGAGGCCATTTTAGAGTGGTCCTATAAGATATTTGACAGTCGAGACTTAATGCTTCGACATCTCGCTGTCTCCAAAGTCCCCGCTTGTTCGTCCCCTTTAACCTTGAGATCCATAAATGCTGCCGAGCTGCTCTTGTGGTGAGTGGTGCTATTCAGAGAAGAAAGAGTGAGACAGCCTTCTAGAAGTGCTCTGATTTCATGTCTTGGATGACGCTCTACTTGGAAGCATTTACCGCAGTTTATTGATTCAGGCGCATGTCAACCCCCCCGTCCGCTTCTTGTTTAATCATATCAGATTTATAAGATGCTTCTGGATTGATGCTATTGATTGCGTCAGGCACAACTGTCAATTCCTGTCTGTTGGCTTGTTTTTTTTGCGGTAGAATGTTTTTATGGAGGGCTTGTTGGGAATTTAAATGAAGGTGGCAGAATCAATGTGCTTTTGAGAGCACAAGAATTTGAGAATCTTTGATCTGATTTCGTATAATTTTAACAATGAACAAGGATTTACAAGAACAAGCACTATTCCCTCTTTAAGTATTGTTACAAAACACCAAACATTCACAAATGAATTCAATTCAGCTTTCTTCAATGCATCCTACAATAAAAGCTCTGAATTCTGCTGACGTGCCTGTTGACAAGTTCAGAACTTTATTTCACATGCCCCTCACAACTCTCTTTTCTTGTCGAAGAAGCAACTCTTTTATGGGGTTATTAAAGCCTCTACATCCGTACTTTGTATCCCGGAAGCTTACAGTGATCCTGGTGAGAGAGGTTTTGTAAAGGAAAGGTTGTATTCACAATCCTAGCAGGTTCCCGAGGATTTTCCTTACTGCCTGCCTACCCTTCATTTCAGGTCCTGGATTGGTCCGGATATCTCCGGGGCTTTTTCTTTCAGGTGCTGATCGCTCACAGAAGCTTACGAGCCTCTAATCCTACCTGACAGTTTAATGATAATTGCGCGGGGAAGTTCACCCAAGACACTCACTATCAAATGAGCGGAGCGGCGGCCATTGAAGGAATCGAAGGCCAGCTCTTTATTCAGACCGTGAGAAATAACCCTAATGATTTTTCTGTCCTTCACAGTGCAAATAAATTATTTTTTGTCCGTTTTTTATTGTTTTTAAGTGAAATTATGTAAATTTTTAAAGTAAAGGTCTGCACATAAAGGTGCTTAAAGGTTCTTCACAGCAATGTCATAGAAGATCCATTTTTGAAGGTTCTTCAGATGTTAAAGGGTCTTTATGGAACCAAAATAATCCTTTGAAGCACCTTTTTTTAGGAGTGTAGAGGAGAATCTGTTTAATACTTTTTAAAATTAAAACATTCAATTAATTATATTTTTAAAATAAAAAAATATTTAGACTAGATTTTTGTATTTAAACATTTAGTTTATTTAAAAAAAACTAAATATCTGCAATTAGTTGTTTTTAGGCAACATATTAATTTCAAGCCCAAATATACAGTATATTTAGGATGTTTAGATATTAAAGAAATATAAGTTTAAGATTTAATCAATTTAATCAACGTATATGATTAAAATATTATTAAAATTATGATAAATAGAACGATTTACAATTCTTTTTCTTTTTTTAAAAAGCGGTTTAAGAATCCCTAACGCAAAGATATTGGACCACTTGCTTTACATTTAAGAACAAGGTTCTCTGTTACTTGCTCATGCTGGTGTCTTAGGCTCAAATCCGGCTTGCAACATTCATCGATCCCCCTCTTCACTTCATCACCTCACATCCTATTCATCACTTTCAATACAAATGTCAAGACATCCAAAAATAAAAGAGACTTTGTTGTGATAAAGAACCCGAGAAGAATCAGAAGACAGGTTTACAATGCAAATACCCAAGGTGTGTTACTCGAAGAAAGGCCCCGGATATACAGTAGATGTTTCACTGTAACGCCGGCTGTAAATTCACAGCGCATTTAAAGAGCTCGCGTCAGGTTTATGTGGCAAATATGGAGTCATGTGCGCATAATTTCAACCACTGGCCGTGTGTTTATTCACCCTTCAGGTGTGTCTTCGGGTGAGTGATATCCTTTGCTATATATCACAGCGAGCAAACATTCGCTCTTGAATATTTCATCACAAGGCCTTTACTTCTAGCGGTGGACTCGCCGTGATTGATTCAGAAAGACAATAAATCACATTCTAATTGTGGGCTTGTTTTCCGCCTCGCATTGAAAACGTCTCGCGCGTAGATGCTCTTTTCTGCGCACAAGTGCAATCAAAAGACAAATGCCACCTTGATGGATCATTCATTGTAAAAGACAATTATTTATTTCATTTTTTACTGGAAGAGTGAAACGGTGATAAGTCAGTCAAGAGAGGCGTTCTCCTGGAGAAATGAAAGGACATGGAACGGTGCCCTTGCTCAAACACACCAGTGTCCTCCTCTGAATCTATCAAATGGAAAACAGATGCTTTTCGCAAACAAGTGGATATGTCAAAACGAGATGCACGATTTTTCCCTCGGTCTCGCCATTCCTGCACATCTCCAGATGATGTACGATCGGGTCTGGAAGTTACGATGGCAAGACGTTTTGTTCTTGTTGTAGAGAGACAGGCTTTGTGTTTTCTGTGAAAGTAGCTTGATGGGTGGTGTAGATTTGTGTGTTGTGTACGTCGTATTGTCTTGTTGCGGCTGTTACAGCGCTGACTGGCCTACTGATGCCAGTCTTCATCACGGCAGCGCTCGCTGATTCTCTGCCACTCAACGTGCTGATGGGAATTCAGTCTTCGAGCAAGCTGTGAAGTGTCACTTAAAGACAGTTTGAGGTTTTCACAGCCACAAAAGTAAGAGTGCAGTAAACCAGCAAGGTGCCGTTGTGCACACTGTGCTTTTAAAACGTTTAGTCAATATAAAAATTGTATTTGCAGTTGATGTTAAAATTGAGACAATCAAATGCAAATTTCTTTTACATTTTGGCAGGCTTCATACGTGACGGAGAGAAAGTGAATAGTAGAGAAGTAATGGCTATTGCAATCTTAACACGACAGGGTCTTAAAGGGATAAAAGTCATCATTTAGTCATCCTCAAGTTGTGTCAAACCTGAGTTAATGTCTTTGTTCTGTTGAACACAAAGAAGAATATTTGAAAGAATGTTAGCGACTGAAATGTCTGTGAAATCCTTGACTACCATTGTAGAAAAATATTGTATATGGGCCATTCTACAGAATTGGTGCAAAATCACAGTTTTTTCCCAGATTTGGTTTATGTATTCAAATTGTATAATATCAAAGTTACACATTTCCAGTAATTGTACAGTTTTTTTCTTATATTGGAATTAGCTAGAAAATGTTACCTTCCCCCGAATCTTCTCAATACCGAAACAATGATATACTGTATCATTTAATAAGAAGGGTTATATTTACATATTAAGGTTTTGTTCAAATCTACTTTTGAAATATATTTTTTGCTGTCTTTTAAAATGTTTCCACATGTAAATTAACAACAGTTACAATTTAATTTATGAGATTTGTTATATTTTCAATCCAATCTTTCTTTGTAAAAGGCATACAATTGATCATACCGATTTCAAAGTTACGGATTCATTAGTTTATATACATTGAACCAAACACTATCATAACAAAGTTGATAATTGAATACACTTTATTTTTGACAAAACATCTCATGTTTTAGTCGTGACACACACGTTTTCAGTACTGATGGTAATAATTTGGTAGTGATCACAATATTTAATTTGCACAGCTGAATCAGACTTTCTTACTAAAATACTTATGATTTGCTTAACTGTATGGAGTTTTATCTATTTCCCCAAATAAAGGATTACGTGTCGCTTTTTTCTCTCTGTCCCTATCGAAACAATGATACCCAGTGATACGTTTCGGTCAAGGCACATGGTTTCTGAACAGATGTACGAAATTTGCATAAAAACGACATTTAATGGAATAACTCCCCAAAACAAAAATATGTTTGGAAGTGACCATTCTTGAAGTTAAACAATGATTTTCAGACTTTTAAATGCATAAACTTCAAAATGATAAGACCGATCTGATCACCGTGTAGCTATTAGAGAGAGGGACACAGTAATGATTCTTGATCAAAAATGTAGGGCTGTGACTTAAATCAAACACACACTGTTTCGGTAGTGACATGAAAATCCGGGACATATTTTTTTTTACATAAAGACAATAATTTAAAAATAAAATATTTAAAATAAAATTTTCCTAAGTTGAAATTTAGTGGTTAGTGATCGGGTCAACCATTTCCCAAGTGAAAGTACTCAATAAATGATGATAATATATATATATATATATATATATATATATATATATATATACAGTATAAAGCTTACTGATATTTGTAATATTATTGTGGGTTCCGAAAGATTATAGAATGATCTTAGTTAACAACTAAGATTTGAAAACTTGTGTTTTTTTATGTGAGAGAGCAGTTTACACGAATGCTGTAGAATGGCCCTTATATTTTTTATATTCTTCCAAATATCTTCCTTTGTGTTCATCAGAACAAAGACATTTATACAGGTTTGGAACAACTTGAGGCTGAGTAAATGATGAAAGACTTGCATTTTTGGTAGGAGTTACCCCTTTAACTCACCGTACATGAAATAACAAAATGCTAATTTGAATGAACAACTTACGATTATTGGAAAAAGCAAGAATGAAGCCCAGAAATGAGCTCAAAGTATATTAGTTAAAACAGTCAGCAGTTAAAGCAGATTTTAGTAGACTAAATATAATATAGATTTAGTCAACTACACTTTTTTTCAATAATTTGTAGACTAAAACAATGGGGATGACTGAAATATGCATTTCTTTGTCAAAAGACTATGACTTAAACTAAATCAAAATGTGTTGTCAAAATGAACACTGGTCAATGCAGAGCCTAATGAACACAGGAAGTCCTTCTGTCATGAGGCCATTTACAGAACGACTGCAGCCTTTGACTCCGACATGCAGTGGATGGGTATATTTTATGTCCTTGTTGTGACACAGCCCAGTGTGCCTGTTTTTTATTTGTTCGCGTGTATTTTTATCTATGTCTTTTGTCAAAAATGAAATGATAGAAGAATAGTTTTGCAAGTGTCAAGTGTCTTTTTTTTCTTGCTCCAGGTTTGACACTTAAAGGGGCTTTTTCGGTCACAAAAGCAGAACGCAGACTGAGCGATACAGACAGTCTTTTAGCCTGTGAAAAACCCAGCGGGGGAAAAATGAATTGAACTGCCTTTATTCGCTTCACAGCCTAACTACAGGACTGTCAGAACAAAAAGATCTGACACACAGCTACCAATCCAGCCCGTCGGCCTTATTACAGGGCTGCTAAAACCCACCAAAACAACACCAGACGCCCGCTGGAGTGACAGAACTGCTGCCATAGGGGTTTTCCTTAAGAAAGGCATAACGAAACCCAGAAAGATGTCTAGAATCGTGTGTGTGACCAACATGAGTGTTTAATATGCCAATTGAACCCCTGTAAGTTTAATCAAATCCAGTTGTTCTCATTGCAAAAGCATAGTCACGCAGATAAATGGCTTTTAAATTATCATAAGATTCCCAGCCGTCGCCAGCTCAAACTTTTATTGCATCAATCATCTGAACGGTTTAATATAGGCTGATGTGGTGGTCAAGTTTATGTGCCATTCACAGAGCTTTGTGTACTCGCTGCACAGATGCAAACACCGGCGCACAAACAGCAATTAAACCTATCAAAATCAACCAGGACAATTAAATTGCATGCCAGGCAAAAGATAGACTGTGAATGTTCTGGCAGGGGTTGTGTATTTCATTTCAGCTTCGGGGGAGGACAACAAACAGGACGTATTTTTACAATATTGATTATAATATTGACATTGATGTTTGGGTAAACTGTCTGCTGGACCCCCGGGATCTGGCTGCAGGCCCCTAAGATTTACAAGAACAACTTTGTTGTTTAAGGATCTTAAACAAATAGACACCTGGCTATTTGAACGACATAGTAAATATTGATACGTGCTGTGATTAAGGGATTCGTAACCAGATGGGTGGAACATTTAGTTTGAAAGATTTGTCAAGATTTAGTTTTATATAATCCACCTGCAAGAGACTCAAGGCCTACCGTATAAGCAGACGCAATATCATTTTATCCCGAGACAGCACACCCACCGACTGTTACTAAAACGTATGATGCTGTTGTTTATTCAATTGTAAAAGTTGATAAAAAACGATTGTTCATTTTCAACAATAAATGAGAATAAATAAAACGCAAATGGAAACGTTTGCTTACTTTAGCTGTATGTCTCCTGTGTCTCAGATATTTCTCCTGATAAAAAACAAACATCGAAAATCTCACGAATGTCTTTATACGTTTCAGATGAAGGAGGTCTCAAAATGGTCACAAACCGAGTTCAGATTTTTTCAAAAGTCGATAATATTGATGATTTTAATATGAACTCACTGAGTTCAACTCTGACATTTCTCATCAGATCCAGATTATTTTTCCTCTACAATACAGTTACATCTCCATGCGTATTTTAGCAATTTAGCTGGAAACATATGAGACATCTGATCTTAAATAGAGCCATAACATCTTTCATCATCATAAACCATGTACCGCGTATATTCATATACCTCCGCGTATGATGCAGTAGCCATAAATGACCTTTATCATCTAATAAAGCATAATATATGAGAGTGCATATGGACGCATCTGCATGTCTGAACTATTAGCAAAAGAGAAGACAAAGCTGAACTATAGCATTCGACTCCGACAGCAATACCGACGGTGTCACTGCCTTTCTCCGTCGCACATGTGACACTGAAATTCAGCACCCTGCAATTCTTTTTTGAGTCTCTGATCCATGAAACGTGCTCATCATTGCTCTACACACGGTGTTGCACCTTCAGGTTAATGGCAGTTTTCACACACAGGTCCATCCGCATGTCTGTGTCTTATTATGATGTGACAGACGCTCTCTCTGCGGCCTGCAGAATCATCCTTCACACTTGATTAGCAAGGCAAATAGGCAGGAACGGGAGCGTACGGTATCATAGGAGAAAGACTCCGCGTGTGACACCTCGAAATGGACGCGGCCGACCCGAGGGAGAGTTGGATGTGAACGCAACCTGCTTTTCTGTGACACAGAGGAAAAGCAATTAAAAGGGAAGGTTATCATAATGACACAATATGATTTATTTCGATAGGTTAGAACGAAGAACAATCATCATTCGGCGAAACTGAAATGTTACTGACAGCCGGCGGATCCCGAACGACTGGACGCAAATGAAAAAGAAATGCTTTGTATTCTTTAGACAAAATTAGTTTAAAACTGAAGCAATATGTATATACATGTTTCATGATCTCTCTGTGTTTGTATGGATTGAAACGTACGCTCTGTGAAGATGATCGACCCACAGCTCAGCAATACTTCACGCACCGACTCCTCAATTGAACGGTAACTTCCCGCCAAATAGAGCCATTTTCTTCTCATTCCTCCTCTGCTCTCGTCGTCTTTGTTGAAGCAAAGGCTGATTTGAAATCCCCAGCGATGTGTGTGTGAGACGGGTGTGTGTTGGGAAGAAACGCATCAGTTAATATGATATGGGATAGCATTCCAGTGGACCGCACATGAAAACTGAAGAAACACATCACGCGTTGCCCCTCGCGGAATCTGCCGGGATGAATTTTGCACGGTGCACTCGTTCAAGGTCTAGCATCAGATGCTTTGATATTTTGATATATAATGCAATGATTCACACATTTTGAAGTGCGACCTGACTTTCGGTAATATGTGAGGAATGCAGGTAGATGTGTTGCTCATTTATTATTGCTGTATTTTAGATCTCCATATTTAATATCCACCCTAATACACTTGTTCAAACTCGTAAGGTTTGCTGAGTGTTTGTGAAAACCCGGTAGACCGCCATCGATCTCATGGGCCTAGAGAGGCAGGCAACGTGTTTTTCATCCTGTGGACATTTACTGTTTAAGAGCCGGAGTACCACCTGCCACCCAGTGTTTCCTGAAATAGACACAGAGTTTGATTACTTTTCTGCCTGCCGTTTCAATGTGTTTCATGGGCTGTTGAGCTTCTTTCTACAATACGTTTCGTGACCTCTCTGACTTGAAAGATTTTGAGTCCTCCGGAGAGCCGATAAGGGTCCTGCTAAGCATTCATCTTTGCATGTCAATCTGAGAGTTAAACATTTGGGCTCTTTTATTTGCGATAGTAGCGTTTCTTTATTTTGGTTTCCATAATGGAACCTCATGTTGATTTTGTACACATGAATAATATATCTTCAGCGCTGGCAAAGTTTTTTCAGTTTTGCGAAGACATTATTACGCAGGCACATTTTGTCAAAATTGAAGGCATTTAGGTGTTAAGCATTTAAGCGAAAAAAGACAAGAAAAACGTTCTCTTCATGCAAAGGGGAGCAGCAAATACCAGCCAACAGAGATCCAAATATTGATCATGTTTTTCCACCAGCAGCTGTTTTCATAGCTCATTCAGCAGGTGTGCACATGTGCTGTGCCATATTTTGCTTTCTGAAAGGTGAACCTTTAACCAACGCTCCTTACACACTTACGCACACACTAAAAACTAAATAGACTCATGTGTATTAGTAAGTAAATAAGCATTTTAATATAAAGTGTGCAGGTGTGAAAAATAGAGACCATTTAACATTTTAATTCAGTTCACATTTCTAGATGCATTGTGGCCGTTCCAGTCCAGTGTTTGTTGAATTTCAACTAAATCAAATCTCAGGAGTGACAATGTCAGCAATGTGAAACACAAGACACATGAAAACTGATAAAATCAAGGTTATCACTATTTTTTATAAATGTATTTATTATTTTTTTATATTCCTAAGTATCCTAAATACAAGTACAAATATTACATTTGCTTGAAAGTGAATCTGAATCTGAATTTTTTTGCAGTATTTCAGGTCCTGTTTCTCCAGTTTTCATTTTTTCTGCAAATAAATGAAAATAGAAAAATCTTTTTTATTTGAAATTTGTGAGAAATATTGTTGGTAGTACACAGAATGAAACAAAAATGATTATTTTACCTAAACAAATGCATATAAATAGTAAATTCAACAAAACTGAACAAACTTATATACTGCAATCAGGCAACATTGTGCCAAAACTGATCACAGTTTTGTCTACGTATAACATTCAGAGGAAAAGAGATAAGCATTAAGTTATAAGCTGAAAAAAAAATACATATGTTTGTCACTGTGTATAAAACATCTATAATAATGCATAGAGGGTTTAAGGTAACCAATAGACCAATACATTCAGTCAAACTTTTATCCGGTGGTAGATGTTTTGATTTGTTGTGAAGGACGGGCGGTTCTAATGTAGGTGGATATGATATGGATATGGAGTTCTGATCTGATATGTGAATGTTGCTCGGCAAAAGGTGGATTCGATCTTGCACTCATATGTAGCGCTGTCACGACTCACTACGCCACAGAAGCTGCTGGGAGAATGGCGTTGTTTTTACACTCTAGATGTTTTTTTCCAAGAAGAAGGAACACTTACATGTGCCCATAGACACGCAAAAGACGCTAAATGTAAACGGACCCTAAGTGATTCGTACACGGCATGGTTATAAAACATTTGGGGCTTTACTGAAAACATTCGGGGCTTCAGCCCCTTAACCCACCCCTAGCGCCGCCACTAGTGAAGGACAGGAAAAGTAGAAGGGCCCATTTGTGAAGATGAAAGCGACAATCAAAAAACATGATATGATATGAGAGGTTTTATGAATCTTTTTTAATAAAAGCCGTTTGGTGGGCGAGAAGGAGGGCGGCTCTCTGAACGTTCTGTTTTGAGTGCTGATGCCTATCAGAATCATTCATCCATTTCCAATTCAAATTGGTCCTATCTTCCCTCCGTCAGAACCATTGATATTCCAATAATTTGTCTGGCATGGAGGTTCTTCTCTATTTTGGTTGTGTAGAGGGGTGTGGGTTTGTGCGCTTGAGTGTGTGTGATTGGTTCTACATCGGCGCGCGTGTGCAAGCGCTGGAGCTCATGTTATTAATATTCAGGGCAGAGAGAAAAATTCTGGGTCCAAAACTCATTCCGTCATTTATATGTTCAGTACGCTGCTGTTTCTGTAGTTATTATAGAGATTTTTATTCATCTGAATAAAGTGAGGGGACTTTGCCCACTGTGTAATGTTTGTCTTTATTGCGTGTGTGATGAAATATTTGTTCTCGTATTCGCCAGTCTCTTTCGATTGTCCGTCGAACATCAAAAAACGCTTTGTTTGCCGAAGGTGAGTTTGTTACAAAGCCTACAGATATTTTTCCAGAGTGCAAGACATCTTGAGATCTTTTGATGGAGTCTGAGATGCTTTCGATTAACAAAGAAAAATGATTTTGTATCAATCGACCTTCGGTTTGCATTCATGGTATTGCTTTTAGCCTACAATGGAAGTCTATAGGACGAGGCATTCCAGAAGGTTTTTCAATCAGAAATATTACATTTTTGTCAAAACACTGTATAACTTCTATACAACATTTTGTGTCACTTGAGCTATACATTTGAGTGGAACGCTCTATTCTAGGTAGGAGAACATAATACACGTGGGTTGAATTAGCTGAAAACAGTGCTTTTTGGCCTTATATCTCTGTATTTGATATATAGATATAATAGAATAATACGTGATTTTAAACATTACTGCTGTTATATTTTACAGTACAGGACAGTATGGATAATTCAGTGTTATAATTCACATGTTGATAAGGAGCCTTCCGAAGGCTTGGTTTTACAGGATGCGATACAAATTCTGTATATTGTTTTCAAATCAAATGTACTTTCCTTGACAAGCTTTCCCTAAAGATGTTTTAGTCTGCCCTCTTCGAGTCGTCGAGCGGTTTCGGGATCTTCGTCCCGAAGAAGTGTCAGATCTGTTCACGACCACACAGAGAGTGGCAGATGTTATTGAGAAACACTTTCAGGCGACATCTCTAACCATCGCTATACAGGTAAGAGAAAAATATCTACATTCTGACATTGTTGCTCAATATTGGATTTCAAATGTTGATATCATTTTAATTGGGCACAATGAGAACCACAACTTTTGCAAGTCGGAAATAATATTGTCTTCATTTCATACAGCAAATGTGTTGTTGTATCGATAAAACGTTCCGTCGGGAACTCTTTTGCTTGTAAAATGTATTAGACATCGTATACATAGTTTCTACTACAGTTCTTATTGTCGCCTTCTGAAACCTTGTACGTCCACATTTGTTATTTTAGGAAATGGAAAGAAATATTGCACTTTTTACACGAATAAATATGATGTTGTCAAAGTTGACAAGCCTTTTTTAATACTTTTTATCAGTTAGATATTTGCAAAACCCAGTGACAAACATAAAGGGCAACTAATAATGATGATTTATAACAAAAATAAAAATGTGTTTATTGGACTTAAATAGCCAAACACTTTTTTGAAGTACATTCCTCTACACTTTACTCATGTCATAAGACATTAGGTTTATTGAGTAATGAAGGAGAAAACTTTAAAATATCGCCATTGCCCTCAGTCTTGCCTAGTGTGTGCGTGACTTTAAATATTTGATATAATGCAAATTTCACTTCCCTGACAACCAACGAGAAAAACATATTTTTATTTGTCTGAAAAAAAGGAATAATCGATATCTCTGCCTCAAGAGCTGATATGAGATAAAAGATGAATGTACTTGCGATTCAAGAGACAGTTATTCTGTAAAAACTCTCCACAGAAAGGTGATGCATCTGAGGTGTTTAATATTCATGTGAAAATGAAAGAAAACGATAGAGCACTAAAAATATCTGTCTGTCTGTCTGTTTACATTTTTTGCACATGTATTAGACCTGTGAAATATTGCTATTACGATTTTTGATGTTATAAAACAGTGATTGTGACAGGATTCCTTTTGTCTTTGATTTGAGTTTCAAAGACCAGCTATTATTTTAAATATTCTTTAAATATAACACCTCCTTATATTCACCTCCTTTTTCAGTCTATGCACAAAAACACAAATACTGACCATATTACCTTAGTTTGATGCATATAGTCATATAACTGCTACATATTCAGTCTCTTGAGTCCAAGCATTTAAACATAACTGAATGTTCAAGTACCCCTCGGTTCAAGATCACGAACAGGCACATCAAGGTAAAATAAAAAATAGAGAAAAATAATCCACTTTGACATTCACGCGGTCACATGACAGCACAGCGATTCATTTGAAATTTAAATGCTGTTGAATTATTGACGGATATATTCCTGAATTCCCAACTAATTATCCGCTTCTGTTCCCTATAGGACGGACCTGAGGCGGGACAGACAGTCAAGGTACAGTCTTAATAAGCGCTCCCTATAAATTTATCATGAGGCTCCTGTGACACTTATCTGGTGTTAAATAATAATAGTATTTCATTTATTGCACTAAACCCTTTGAGTATGTCAATTATGCATGTTTCTTTGTCCATATCTTGTGGGCATATAGTGACGGTGACTTTGAAATGCCTGACTTCACGTTTAGAGGGTTCTTTGCTTTTCTGACTTTGCCTAAAGCTGTGTAGAAGTGTGATCATTTTTCCCAGTTTGTGCTTTCAGTGGATTCTAGTACATGTGTTTCATAGACTACATTTATTGCATTGAATAACCGTACTGCAATTTGATTTCTAGTTCATTGGAATTCAAATGTTTCTGGACTTTACACTGAATATAAAATATATTACTACACTTGTGTATCATGCACGAGTAATGCATGTAAATATAACGTATTATATTATGAAAATATTCAAGTGCAGCATGACTTTCATAATAAGATGCGTTTCCAAGTAAAATACGTGGTCGTCACCGAGCAATGTAACTTTCACCCATTGGGAATGAATCGGATTGTGAGTAGTGTTCTCTGTGGTTGCAATGGAGGTTTCCAACATAAAAGGCCATAATAAATGAAAACAACCTTTTATTTGTCACCACGCAGCCCAACTCGCTTATTTTGAGTGATTTTTGTGCCCTTTCTGCGTTTCTCCGTGCTAATTATTTTACCGGGTACATCGGTTATATTGTCTTTCATGTGTGAAGTCATGTTTAATTGCATGTGGTATGAAGTATTAATTATGCATGTGTAGCAGCCCGTGGCCTGAGGTGTGGAAATGTATTGAAACGGAAGTGCTGTTAAATATGATGATTGTGGCGAGATGAAAACGCACAGAATTCCAATGCTTCTGTCTCTTTTGGAGAGTAATGTGAGATTTGGCCGTCAAAGTGACGTTGATGGTCATTTAAAGCTACGGTCGGTTACTTCTGTCTCTCTGTTGCCACCTCTGTTTGAAACATAAGATTGCAGGTTGCTTTACGAACTTATCCTCACGTCATATGATGTCAAACGTACATTTCCTGTGAAATCTGGAGCAACTTATTAAAATTATTATCAGCCTACCGTTGCGGATCAAGATACGGAGACAGTTTTGAACATTAATATATGTGCTCGCTCAAGAACCGATGTTTTGCTTAAATGGTAAATCAAAACGAATGAACTAAATGAAGGAAGAACCATGACCTCCCTCTCTTTCCCTCTCCGGCAGAAAACTTGTCTTTTAATTATTCCACGTTTGAAGAGTCACTTGAAGCACCACCGAAAAATGGCTTTTC
Source organism: Barbatula barbatula (assembly GCF_947034865.1). NCBI lineage: Eukaryota > Metazoa > Chordata > Actinopteri > Cypriniformes > Nemacheilidae > Barbatula > Barbatula barbatula. The sequence goes on along the minus strand of NC_136783.1, from coordinate 7,060,169 downwards.
ATTTTTAATGTTTATCGTAGAGGTTTGAAGAGGTCTTGAAATAAACAAGTGCCTTGTTTTCCACAGTCGGAGCGACGGCACTTCAGAAAATGAACGCGCTGTTAGAATTTCTCCTTAACAAGCACATTTAAGTCAATATCATAGCATTTCTGTTATAATCATCCATTTACAAGCGCCGGTGTGTATTTATACTGATCTTTCAGGAGTGAGTCGGAGAGTTCAGCGTACTCGATGAGAGGTCTAGTTTTGTTGAACGGAAAGGCCAGTGACACTCTGTAGTCTGCAAGCTTTTAAAGTGAACTGATGTAAAACTCTCCGGACACAACACTATTTCCATCAAGGATCAAGTATTTAAACATATTTTCGTTCTTATGCTATTGATTTTGTTTTACTACTACCAGTATAATTAAAAAGCAGATTAAAGGTTATGTTGTCTTAATTGAATTACGTCAGTCTACCCAGCATTCATAGCTGGTCAGTTGGTGTGTCGCTACTTCAGTTTCCTCAAGGTCACGCGACTCATCAATAGGAATTTGTGTAAACAGAGACGGATGCACGCTGACAATGGCAGTGCAGCTTAACCAGCAGAGAATCGTGTAAGCGGCACATAGGTCATGGGTTCGATGCCCAGGGAACACACATACTGATAAAATAGCTCGAGTCAAACTCTGGATGTACTTCGAATAAAAGCGAACTGTCAAGTAATTGGGGAACTGCTTGCAACACTATGACCTCCAGTTTTTACTCTGGAACAGGCAGTGATGTTTTATTCTGTAGGTGCACCTTTAGTGCAGGTTGGAGGAAGATGTCCTACTCGTAAAAGTAGGGGTTGGAGTTATAGAACACCTTTTTACAGAATACAAAGAACAGAACATTTATAACCCAATCAAATGTTAAACACAAATATAGTTAAGATCCAACTAGATGTGTAAGATAATACAAAAAAACTAAAAGTAACTGGAAGTTCTGGTGGATCAAGTGTTTACATTTTGGCTGTGGTCCACGGTTGGGCATGCCACGTAACATCATTCTGGGAGTGCTTGCAACACTCTAAACAAGGATCTTGTTCAGGATCATTGCTGTTCGGCCAATAGAACCTTTTAAGTACTTTGTGTCTTTAAGTCACCATGGAATTGAATCTGAATTTTTTATAAATGACTTGTGCTTCGTTGTTTTTTATTCATGTGCCCTCATAATCTTCTTGTCATGAGTAATGGCGTGAGTGACGGGCTATCAGAGACTCGCCTACGAATAGATCGCTGCAATTAGCAATTACACTGTAAAAAACAACTAGGAAGATTTACACGTTTTCTTTGTAAATGTGCGCAACATATGCACACAGTTTTTAAGTAAATATTACTAAACTTACCTTATCACAAAAATGAAGTTAATCCTATAGTTGGTGTTTTCAGTGTAGCATCCCATCAGTTCTCGATGGATGAAATCTAGTCATTTTGTTCTCTCTTCAGAAGCCATTTCACTCGGATATACATCACGATACAGAAAAAAAGACAATCGCTGCTAACATCTTATGCAGACTTCAATTTAGCCTGTGTGGTGTTTTGTAAATGTGACATCTTTAAATCTCAGGTAAATACCTTTTTTACAATTCAGCGTCCATGATCATTTGAATCATTATCGGAAACATTTCTATTAAGTGAGCGTCACTCGGGTTGGTCACGTTTGAGATGTCCATTCAAGTACTCTCTCTCCGTCGCCTCCAAGGGCACAGAAATGTTCTCTGATGATTGAAATTCATCCACAGCCTTAGCAGTGAAACTTCTGTTGTGTATCTTTTGATAGACAGTGCTTTGCATCCTAATGTTTTGATTGAATGCATAGCACTTGCTTTCTGGTGTGCAACAACTGTTTGTTGTAGGCAAAGATTTATGTTGCTGTTTGCTTTCAGGAAAGGTTATTAAAGCCACACCATTAAGCCTTTGCTCACGGGTTCCCCCATGCGGTTGATAAGCGCAGTTGTGTCGTAAATAATGTCTCTGTATAAGCTTCCCCGTGGGCACGCAAAACTTGTGATTTCGATGACTAAATTGTTGAAATTGGCGAATATAGAAACTTTGGTGTTTTTTTTCTATTACCTTATAAACGCATTAGCATTAGCCTACTTTGAGTTAGGTTTAGGTTAATTTCTTTCATTTATGACGAACGTATTAAAAATAACTGTAACATGCACACAGCACAAAGTATTTTATTTGAGGTGTTTTAAGTTGTTTATAAAGACTTTCATGATCGTCTTGCGATGAATTATTCCATATTCGAGGCAGTGCTTTGAAGCAAGACCCTTTTAAGCACCAAAAGACAAAATAGATGAAAAACAGGAAAGAGGGAGGTGGGCAGTGCCATAAATATTCACTAGCGCTTAATGGATGGCTTTGGAAGCAGTTGGTTCTCTTGTCTATTTGTTGGTGTTGTTAATGTTGCTTTTTCCCCCTACGTATCATCTTCCTCAAGCTCATTAGCCCCACACAGCATGCTGGGAACATCAATTCTCCCCAGCCGAGAAAAACAGCGTCGCTGTCTTTCGATTAATGGAAATGCTCGAGTTCCAGTTCGCCGCCAAAGACCCGTTCTAAATCGGCACTTCTGGCCACAGCTGCATCACGGAGCAGGATTCAGACCCGCGGCATTCCGGACTCTTCCAATGGTGTCCGTATGTTACGCTTGATATGGGATGTAGATGGTGAAAGAGACACATCAGATCTCTAAACCGTCCCAGAGAACGGCGGAAGTTTCACAGTCAGGACAGTTTAGAGGCCGACGTGATGTGCTTTGAAAAATGCTCCCAAACAGAGCTGCCGTAAAAATGTTGGGGAAAAAGCCGCAGTTGTCCCCCTGGAGCCTCTTTTAATCTTTATTTTTATTTGCCAATTTATTAACTATGGCTTATAACTTCATCTATTTTTCAGCAGGGCCTGCGCTCGCAATAAGACGTGTCGGTTTGTCAATACAAAAGTGGTCTAAGAGAAATGGATTTCGTATTTTAAATTTTATGTTCACATGGACGAACTCACAAAGCCGGTATTGTACATGCCTGCAGGGTTTGACATAAAATATTCAGCCTCTGTGAAATCATAAAACATGGGCTGTGTCTGAAATCACCCATTCGGTTGCATATCCACTACTCCCTGTATAGTCAATGACACAGTATAGTAAGTTTTCACGTGCAAGATTATATGTACTTTATAAATGTTTAAAATCAACTTTATAAAATGATTATTAATAACGATTATTTAATATATTCTTTTGATGTTCACTTATATTGTTAACTCATGATGCACTTTTTATTTCACAATGATTATACCTACAGAAGATGAGAAAACATTTAAAAATCTAAACTTCTTTGTTTTTTCCCAATATCACACATTATAGAAGTCAGTTTCAAACTTACTATAATATAATAGTAAACTAACATTGAAAAGTGGAAGACTTGCATTGTGGAAAAACTAAATTGGAAAAGCTCAGCGTATTTTCTACATTGAGATAAAAGGCAAAAGTATACACATGCACTTTAAATCAGAATGCATTATGGGTAAAAAGGGAACTGTGAAATGAAATTGTTTACTCAGATGATACTACAATTATAGATGACATTCCATATGGTGCACTACTGTATGTATAGAATAGTGTATGTAGTGAATTTCGATCCAGCTACAATCCTTCATCCCGACGTCTGGGAAATGCTCCACATCTCTATGGACCTCGCAAAAAAAGAATCCATTTTTTTCAATCTTCCTAAACCAAGTAGCGCGGTTTCCATAATTTATAAACTAATTTGGAACATGGAGTTACTCTAAATTAGAACCCTGCCTAGTCATTTTATGAAAACAGATTATCCCTTGCATATAGCACACCTGCTATGCCACAGCACTGGATCCATTTATCACTCACATTATTGCAATCAGGTGCCTGGTGCTGGAAGTACATGGAGGACGAAAGAATGGATCTATGATTGAATAAAAGAGCTGCACTCTATAGAAGCGAATACATTTTTACTAACCTCTCTGCCTAGAGCTATATGAAGACAGAAGACAGATCTAAGTATTCATACGGTGAAATTGGGTTTCCTTATTCTCTATCTAGCAGAAAACCAGGGAGTGACTCAGGAATTTAGTCATTTGTCTTGCTTTGGATGGTGATTTATCTCGCCCGCGGTGCGTGAGGGTTTGCAGTTAAAAACTCCTGAACATATTCATCATTACCAACATAACTGAGTTGCGTTTCTATGTATGGACTGTTTTGAACAACGCCTCACCATTTGTGATGGATTTAAAGCGGGTTTGGTCATGGTTTGCGCAGGAGGACGTCCGTGTTCTAGTTTTCTGCTTTTTGAACATTGCAATCGGTCCATTATGATGTCACAGACCAACAGACTGTTGCAGGAATATTTTTGACGGTGTACAGACTGAACTGGACGTATCCTGTGAGATGGCACGTATTGCGTATTTTCTGTAGGTTCCTGTTATTATAGTTATTATGTTGTTTTGCACCCATGAGAAAACACTACAAAATTTAGCCCAATGTATGATTGAAGCTAAATCTGTTTTGCGTCTAACCAGAAGACATGAAATTGTTGCATTTACGTAGATCAGATGTTGCTTGTTTATGTCCTGTACCCTTATGTGGCCTTTTAAACCAAGTGTTATTTAAAGGGACAGTTCACCCAAAAATGAAAATTCTGTCCTCATTTACTCAATCTGTAGACATTTCTTTGTTCTGATAAATACAGAGAAAGATACTTGGACAAATGATTGTAACCAAACAGTTCTTGGCTCCATTGACATGAAATACCTTATTAGAAAAAATGACAATGGTAGTTAAAAGTGCCCCAGAACTTTATAACGTTCTTCAAAATATCTTCTTTTGTGTTCAACAGAACAAAGAAATAAATAAAAAATCCCACTATGGAAGAAAAATGAACAACCATCAAAAAACATACAGATAGTCACTGATCACCCATGTAACTATTTCGGTAAATTCCTTATGGTCGCAACTGTTCCTCTTACACTAAACATTTCTTTATATATACTATTTCTGTATATATTTATACTTAATATGTTGGTAGACTATTTGTATCAGCATGTTTATGATGGCTAAAAATGCTGTCCAGCTAGGAAGCACACTAGGTTTTGAGACCCAGCCAATGCAGCTCTCCAGTGGACGACTTGGGGAAAGATCTATCTTCCTCTAATCTGTAGTTTGCGCTGTGAGGCTATATAGCTTTTGACCCCCCGTGTCTTTATTGGTGGCCAGCTGTTGGTAACAAAACGCATTTGTCTGGCTGTCTAACTGGATTTAACCTAAACAATATAAATAGCAGATCGGCCATTTTGCACATTTGTTCATGGTCAGAAGCTATTTAAAATACATCTGTTTTAATTTGAGGAAAGGACACACCTTTTATTCCTGTAGAAGTTGGTTGCAGCTGGAGATTTTTGGCCGAGAAGAACGTGTTTCAAGTTTACTCGGTTGGTTGAAATGTAAAATAACAACTTGATCAGCTGCTGAGTGGATTTACGCCCTCGACAAAAGTTGATTAAAAGCAGATTTAAGTACCACTTAACTCAGTGATTATAGGCTGTTCAGCTTTTAGCCATCATCATAATACTTATGCTGGATTTCAGAAGAACAGAGAATGTTTAATTGCAATTTAAGCGGAGGTAACAAGCTATTTCATGCATTCTGACTTCTTCACACTGTTAAACGTGATGGCTTCTCAAGCTTGACATGGTCCAAAAATAAGTTGGACATATGACGTAGTATTTCTGTCCTCGATTCTCTCCGCCAGGTTTCATACAGGTTTCAGAAAGTCTTTTTTTCTGAAACGGATTCCCTTTTCGTAACTAGGGTTCTCAGTCCCTTATTGGACGATTCCCCCCGAAAAGCATGCCCACCCGTCATCCAGGGTGTGAAAGGGAACACCCACTTCAACCAGCCAGCGTGAGTAAGGGTGCTTTCAGATTGGGCTTGTTTGCTGCGGTCCGAACTTCAGTGCGATTGTTCACGGCCCCCCCTGCAGCGTTGGTTTGGTTTCACCAGGGTAGGTCAAACTAAGTCATATGTCTGTGTTTTGTTGGCAATCTGCGTGTATGTGCTTAATGTAAACAACACAAACTTATCAAAGCTATGATTTTTTGTGCTTGTAGTGCTGCCCCCTTGCACTTTGGGCCTTCGTCTTTTTCCAGAAATAATTGTACAGCTGTATCTCTCTTGTAAATTTGATCAAACTAAATACTATTCGAAGATACGAAGTTCTACTGTATAAGTACTCAAGATGAATATGAGTTGGCAGAAACTGTGTGTGTTACTTCATCTTTAAGCAATGAGATACAGTACAATAGACAATACAACCGTTATAGTGTAGAGATACTGTTTAAGGGGATTGTTGGACAAAATCCCTCCCGGTGTGAATGAAAGTTATTTGTGACTATTTTAAGAGCATTTTTGCAACAACCATGTTCACATATTTCCATTAAAACATTATTATTACTACGCAAATGCGTAGAAAACAGAAAATATAGTCCCTGAAATAAAACAGAGCATTTTCCTGTGCAGAACTTTACATTTTAATGCTTGGATACTTAATATAAAACAAGGGAAGTAAAATCCTTTACAAGGTAATCCATGGTCTATATCATGTCATATTTGCAACAATGAATGTCAGACTCTGACCCCAAAGTCTCGCTCGTATTTCACCGCACCTTGTCAGATTGCTCTTAAAATCACCCATTTTTATCCGTCCAATTTTCTGCACCGTTCAGTCGGTGGCCCTTTGCCACTTGCTCCAGTCTGCCGAGCTTTCCTTCTCCATACTAAGCACCCCCGGTAAAAAGTCTTCTTGATGAAATGGCGCTCTCGTGTATGCGTGTGTGTTTTTGTACTTTTCTCAAGGTAGGCAAATTTAATAATGCAGACATTATGCAAATGAACTCATTAAATGGAAAACACATTGCAACAAAGCAGATGCCTCCAAACATGTTATCTTGTTTGTAACATTTATAAATACTTATTCACCAAGCCTGAGCTGTTTATCGCAACAGCATAATGAAAAATGAATTAAAAAGCATGGTAATTAGGTTATTATACCCTGGTAGGGTTCAACACAGTGTGAAAACCTTCTAATGCCTGACGGTTTGAAAGATAGGTGATTATATTTGTTTGTTTGTCCCGGGTTGTGATTTATGTTATGCTAAAGATATGCTCTTGGTGATTGGACAAAGCAATCAGAGCCTGGCTTATCATACGCTCAAAGTTTGTGACTTCAAGGTGACACCAAAAGCATTAAGATGTCATGTGATGTGGTTGGGATGTCAGAACCCCTCTCTTCTCACATTCACTTTTTATATTTAAGTTTGTACGTGTCCTATCCACATAAAAAATCATGTCCTTTTATAGAAAGAGCTTTGTTACAATGACAGTGAATGATCAGACACAAAACTGTTGGTGATGATGGTGACAGGGACTTTTTTGCGTTTTATTTTAACTTTGAAATGAAACAAAACAAACATCCCAAATAATGTTAAACTTTCATTGTTATATTTTTTTAAAGTTTTGAAATGAATGTGTCTCAACATGACTTACCTTATTTGTAATACCTAAAAGAGCAATTTGTTGATAGCGGTATCTTTTAAAGGGGAGGTAACATGCTATATCATGCATTCAGACTTTACACTGTGAAACGTGCTGGCTTAACAAGGTCTACTTGTCATAGAACGAGTTGGACGTATGAAGCAGTATTTCTGTGCTCGATTCGGTCAGCCAGGGTTCATACAGGTTTCGGAATGTGTTTTTCCGAACATTGATTCCCGTTTCGTAACAAGGGTTCTTGGTCCCTTATTGGACGATTCTCTCAGAAAAGCACGCCCACACGTCATCCTGCGAGCGTCAGAAAGTGCACGCTCATGAATGCTGCTTTACTCGGCTGACGGAAGTTCAGCTGTGTTTGTTTGTTCACTGCATTTGGGTGAGACACTGCGTTAGGGCTTCTCAGGAGTGGAACACCATTCGGTCATCAATCAGAGATATGAATACATATAGCATTTTTCCATCACATCTGAAACGTTGGCTTATTAGTAATCAGACACAACATTGAAGTTTTGTTGTTACCCGCTTGTGTAACAGTTATGAATGTGTGTCTTTTTGTTTTTGTTAATCATAATTACTGTATTATTGTAAGATCCTGCTAATTATATCTTTATATCCATCTAACAAATGTTTCTATACAGTTGCATGCTATAGGACGCTAATGCTTGTACGTATAATTATGCTGTTTTTTATAAGTTACAAGATTTTACATTTTCACAATTCTTGTATACTGTAGCTATGCTGTAGCAGACCAATATAGCCGTATCTATATGCAAAATTTTAAAATTGGACTTTCCTTAGGGTGCCAATGTACAACTGGCAGACAGGACTACAAATTAAAATTAGCCATTGGCTAACTCTGACATGTTACAGGTGTACTGTTGTTAATATGCATTGTCCTGTTGAATAGATAAAGTAAGAAATGAATGTTACATAAACGGGGGATATAGCGTTGGATTTGGATATGGTTTGAAACTGATAGATGGCGCGGTGCCAGTGCTAAAAGATGCCGGACACAAACAGCACGCGGGAGGAGCTCGGAGTAGAGCCGCTGCTCCTCCACATCGAGAGGGGTCAGCTGAGGTGGCTTGGGCATCTGTTACGGATGCCTACTGGACGCCTTCCCAGGAAGGTGCTCCGGGCCCGTCCTACCGGGAGGAGACCCCGGGGAAGACCTAGGACACGCTGGTGGGACTATGTCTCCCGGCTGGCCTAGGAACGCCTCGGTGTCCCCCCGGAAGAGCTTGAGGAAGTGTCTAGGGTGAGGGATGTCTGGGCATCTCTGCTTAGACTGCTGCCCCCAGCGACCCGGCCCCGGATAAGCGGAAGAAAATGAATGAATGAAAGCAAACGAACGGAAGCATATGAACTTATGAACTCAAATATAAACTAACCGAAATATAAATCATGATACAAATCTCGACCTATACCTCTCTCTCCATCCCTGAACTGCATATTTGAACTGCATTTTAAGGACGATTGTTTTAAATAATGCATAATAACCAGAACAGGAGAGAAGAGGAATGAAGTGAGCAGTGGAACAGGTGCATTTTTATCATCTTCACACAAACTGCTCTGACAGGAATCAAAAGGTGGAAAGTCACAGAACCGTCCACGTGTGACCTACATGATACATAATCCATCCCCGAAGAACAAACAAAAACTAGGATTAAAAATGCACTGTACACACGATGCGTAATTTTCTGTTCTGCTGGGACTGGAATTACGTGGCTAATGTGCACCCGAGGAAAGCACAATTTCACAAACTAACCGTGCAGATGGCCAAGTTTGTGACAGCATATTGCGGAGGGAATTTGCAGAGGACATCTGACAAAGTCAATTTAAGTTTTAAAAGTCTTTCAGGTTTACAGATGCACGCTTAGTGGAATTTACAGTAACAATTTCCTGATGTGGGAAAGCTGTCGTGGAAAACAGCTCAAGCTGCCAGACGATTGTGTTGTAATGAAGGAAGTGATGTGGAGGGTGGTGAAGCGTACCTGCCTCACTTTCTCTGCCTGTGAACTCGGCTTTACTGAGTGAACCAGCTTTCCATTAAACGTTTCTCTCCTGGTTTTCTTGTAATTACAGCATGTCCACGTCCACGTGCTGCCGAGGAAGACCGGAGACTTCGAGAGGAACGACAGCATCTACGATGAGGTGAGGGTTACATGCCGTACACGTTACGGTTCACGAGGCTTGGTGCTGTCGAGACGTCATTGCAGGTATCTGTCGATGTGTTCTTAAAGGGGTAGTTCACCCATAAATAAAGATGATGTCATCATTTACCAAGCCTCATAAAATATTCTGCCAAAGTACTCCTAAAAAAGGAATGCAGGTTTGAAAGCCATTACAAAATGTTTGTGTTTTGTGACATACACTACACTTTCATGGTTTAATTATCTATCTGAACTTTTCAAAGTAAATGATATATCATGCTGGGAATATGTTTTATTTCCCGTTTCTTTACGTGTGACATTTTATATCCAATTAAAATATGTACTTTGTAATGCCAGGCTGAATATCAGCAAAGTCAGTTTATATGAATATTCCTCTCAGCCTGTTTATTAACAGCTTTGCCTTTCTAATTCCCAAAAGTGCTTGGAGAAAAATGAAGGGTCTCGTCACCAGTGGTCGACCAACGCATTATAAATAAGCTTGTTTTTAATTTGCATTTGGTCGTGAGGGTTATTCTGGAATTTTTCCATTTATATTTCCTCTGTGCTGCACAGCAAATGAGGGAGTTTTTCCTCCGAGCTGTTTTTGCCTTCCTATAAATAATCGTTGGCCATTTATTTAGACTGTTAAATGTTTTATAAGCTAAACTAGATGCATTTACGTGCTCATAAAGCCTATTTAGGTGGAGACAGGGTTATAACATCTCACTGAAACGGGCTTTCTAACGTCGAGTTCGCTTTGTAGTAATTGTTAGTGGCAGGAGTGTGAGTGTTGTGCTCGTATGAAGGGTCATAATGTTACGTTTCAGGTTTTCTTGTATGTGATATTAAAAAGAAACACACATGCTGCGTTATTTTCTTGCACTGTAGATTCGAGGGTGGATTTTTACAGTATACACTGTAAAAACAACTATATGACTTTTTTATGGAGGAATTTTTTTGTGTACATTTGTGCATGTTTTTAAAGTAAATTTATTTTTTGTCGAGTTTTTAAGCACACCTTTCTAAAGTACAATTTTAATAAAATAAATAATAAATATAAAATCGTACTATTTGTATTTTACGGTGCAGGTCAAAGGTATAAGTCAGAAGAAACACAAGAACACATCTTTATAATTATACTTATGGTTCCATAGCACTTTGGTATTGAGGTTATTATCGTAATGATCAAAATATTTATTTATTTAACAGCATCACAGTTCATTATTATCGGTTTATTTAACAGTATTGATAATATACTCTATTAAACACATTAATTACACAGTAACATTCTGATTACAGTATCTTATTGTAAGGAATGTATTTCTTACAAATATATTGAAGCATCTATTTATATGTCCAGACATCAGAAAGATATCAGTCTACACACGTTGTAACATCCCCTTTTCTATTTAGGTGTTACACTGAGGAGGTTTGACAGAAATTAAACTAGTACTGAGAAAATAAAACTACTTCATTCAACAAATATTCCTTTTTTATTCAACAAGTGCATACTATATAATTCCTCCAACAATAAACCAATATACTGTAACAAACAGTCTTTATCTTTGAGTTGCTGTGACAAAATAATAAAGGAAACTTAACGTCAATGACCAGTCAAGGTTATTTGAGAACGACGCAATGATATACTCCAATAATCCAAATGAAGGTGAGGTGAAGTTAGTCAATGGCTACAGTGTGGTAACCCCCAGATCCCTACCTCTCGTTTCTCAGAGATGTATAGTAGATCCTCCAAACTTACTGCATTCTGAGCACAAACTCTAAGAGTTCTCAGAAATGGACTTCCAACAGCTAGCAGGTAGCATAAGAGTTAACCATGCGGTTTCCTTCTACCAAACTGAACTGCCTTGTTCATGGGTGTTTCCAGGTTTATATATGGTAGCCCTCTTGCACTAGTGCCCTCAAGCGGCTTGTAGTGGCATTACGTTAAACCCAACTACTCATTTTTATTCACCAGCCAGAGGAAAATAGAAAATAAAAAACACAGGTAACGTTTTATACTGTTACAACGTTTTATTTAAGATGAAGGAAATAATAATTCCTCTACAGTAATAAATAATCTACTGTAACTACTGTAAAATCCTTGCAATTATTTGTCCGAATATGCTAGCGTCTCTCGTTCACTTTGAGAACGTTGTATAGATGGTTTCATCTCAACAACATAAGCGAACATTACTGCGCATGCGCACTTTTGTGACCCCAAATGAACTTCTGGTACTACATTCACAAACAATAGAGTTCCTGTAGATTATCTCTGAATAATTAGCCAAGTAGAAGCGTTACTTGATAGAAGCGTTACTTGGCTAAACTTGTCTCTCCAGTTTTTTTTATTTCGACTGCGATACCGAGTTCGACCGCTAGATTTCAATGTACCATACCTTTTCTATAAATGCGACAGAACTACAGGACCCATTCAACAAATTGTTTAATTAATACAAATGAACACACAAACAAATTCAACAAATAATTTATTTAATACAATTATTATACAGTCAAGTAATGATACACATTAAAGCTACAGTTTGTAAAAAACGCCGCTAGAAGGCGCACGATCAAAAAAACAACAATGGCGTAACTTGATGACGCTGTGAAGGAGCGTGAAATGATGGGGTTTGTTGTCTTCAACTCCACCGCTGATGGCCATCAATCAGACGGGGAACGAGAAATCATATTAGCCGACGAGGTAAAGTAATAAAGTTTTATAAATATTGCGTATACTTGCGGTCTATAAATAAGTGACTACTCGAAACAAGCTAGTGGCTTTCTAGACGCTAAACATTATTTCCGCAGTTGTCATGCAGTTTCTACGTCAGTAAAGGCGGTATCATAGGGTAACATGGATATAACGCCATTGACCGCCGACTGCGCAGCCCTGTGTCACTGTTTGGAATGGCGATTTTCTCATGATTTACAAGTAGTTGGAAACTTTTCAGATATTGTAAGTACTCATCTGAACAAAATATATTTCACTTGCCTAGTGGTTTTGGGATATGTTACTGCAAAATTGTTACAAACTGCACAAACTTTAATATTAGCGTGAATTAAATAAAATATACATAGTTATATCATTAGACACTAGCCAAACACAGACTTGAAGTTAACTGGGGGTCGATGAAACGCTCTATAATGTTCAAAGAGGATATTAACAGCCATTGGGCGGTAAACATTTTCAATTGCACATCCCCGAATCATTTGGGCTTTGTGCATTTATTAATTAACCATATTTAGGGAATCCTGTTGCTTTATCATACTGTACAATACGCTGCAAAAGCAGACCAAACATGATTAAATCTTGTCCCCAAAGCACCAGCTTACTGTGCTGATAAAGAGCATTATTACACATCCTCGTCCGTATGGTAAAGTCCCTTAGGATGAATTACTTGTAGCGTTCCTCATTTAAAAGTTACTTTAGATAAAAGCTAAATGAATCAGTGGTGAAGAGTAACTAACTGAAAGAATGATGTTCAGTAGTGTAACAGTAGCTCAGCTGTTTTATAACTGTGTACAGTAGCTTTTACATGAACAAACTGATTTTTCTAACAATGAAAACTGAGAAATCTGATTCATTTCAGCAAATAAAATGCACAATGCAACCCTAAACTTTATCTGTTCACATGAGTATATACAGTATATATTTTTTAATATTTCATAATCAAATATGGAATTATTATAAACACAGTAGTTTCATAACATTATATTTGAAATTGTAATTTTTGTGGTAATGTATTTATTGGTCTGTGCAAATGCACCCCTTTATTGCATTTAATCCGTTTTCACATGCAAATCTCGGAGTGTGCCGAAAGCAAAAGTTGCATCACACACAAGCCAAGTGGGCATCATATGGATAACAATGGCATTCCAGTGTGTGTTTGCGTTTGTCACTTTATTGAGACGACGTGACATGCAACAGTAAACTCCTGCGGCGCGGTCACGAACAGCCTGACAGCACCTGCGAGACAGATACGGTCTTCAGCAGAGCTCTTGTGCAGCTTCTCAGTCTCATGTACCTGCTGCCGTTTCCACTTTCCTTTACAGTGTCTCAAGTCTGTCACTGCGTATCATATCTGTGTGCATTGCTGCGTTATACCCCTTTCTCTCTTTCGCAGATATTCTTTTTATTCTTCTTTTAAATATTCTCATCAGCAGACATTAATGGCAGTGGAAAGCATTGTATTGTCCATTTGGACAACTTAATAAGTCAAGTTTCATCAAACCCCATCGCTGCTTTAGAAGTATTGAATCCGACGTCTGCTTCTGCTCTGAAGTAATGCAGAATTTTGCCATTCTTTGTTTCTCATCCCCATTATTATACAAGCATTTGCTAAATGGTGTGTTAAAAGATGCCACTGTACTCACAGAGAAAGAAAGAAGCTACTAGAATGGTTTCTGGTTCCATGATGCACTTTCTAATCTTGCCAACTCCATCCTCTCCATAAAGGTCAGTGATTTTAAAAAATGAGTGTTCTGACCTTTTTTAATCATTTGAAGAGAAGCAGAAGCGTCGCTGTTTATCACTTGAAATAGAACCTTTCAAACTTTTTTTCCCGTAAAGGCTCATTTACTCGCCTTTGTATCATTGCAAGATTGAATACAAAAAATTTATTTTCTAGATAAAATTGTTTTGGAGGGGCGGCCAACGCATGAAAATGAAAAATCAAATCTCATGAACAGGAAGTTGCTTTGCATTGATGGTGAAGAGACGGCCATCTTGTCCGTGCAGTTATGAAACGAACTCTGGCATGAAAGTTTTTTTAAGCTACTTACTTTTAATGGCTTTGCTGTCAAGAGGAGATCGGCATTGTTCAGGGACAGAAAGAGCACTCAGGGCTTCTTAATGAGGAGATATTAAAAAGACAGAGAAATATAATCACACTCCTGCCAATCTGACAGTGGAGCAATGCTAAAGATGGTGCTGGGATGAGACGACCGTGTCAGTTATATTCTGCTCGGAGAAATCTAAATTGAATCTTCATTATTTTAATTCTCAGGCTCTAGATGGAAAAAGAATCTGATGATGAAATAAATGAAGCTGCGTCACATAAAGCAAAAACTTTTAGTGTGTTTCGCATCACTAGAACAAAGGGGACTAGAGGTCCTTTATTGGGTTCTGCAATTGTGGCAACTGAAGACCTCAAATGGTGCATCCAGGATGAGTAAATAAAATACATTTTAATTGAAAAGCAAAAGTCCCAAAAATGTGATCGCATTTTGAATGCATGACCTCAAAAGTCTACTCCTTATGCAAGATGGGCCAGTTTTAACTTTTTTAACACCATTATCAAGATTTTTTATTGGTTTACACGATTTTTACACCACACAAGATAAATATTTATGATATAGAATCCATTGTAGTTGTTACAGCTGGTGTGAACAAAAAATGCATCAACATATCTGCCAATAATCAGTATCAGTCGATAAAAGCACATTTCACACCATCCGTAAGGGATATAAAGATTCACTCAGCTCACGATGTGATTCATGATACGTATACATATTTCATGATATACGTATATTATTTTTACAAAATGATATGGGACAAATTTTAAACGAACAACTGTCTTTGAATTATTTCTCAAATGCTGCACATTGCTTTGTAAATAAAAAATATATTTTAGGTCAAATATCGAAACTAGACTGCAATTTTAAAACATATTTTTCAAATCCTTTTTTTTACATTTAAAGGAGCCGTACGTAACATTGACAACTAGCGGTTGAGCTTGGTATCGCAGTCCAAAAGGAAAATATGGGCGAGGGTTTTCCCCGCCCCGCTCCTCCTCAGACTCGACGCTCACAGGACACTTACAGGAGTGTAATGGAAAGTAGCGACTCTTACACTGCAAGTTTATCTTATCTGAAGTTTATATGCTTGCAGTGGTTTTGTTGTTTGCAAACATAACTCAATCAGCAGCTTGTTTCAGAGGTTGAGTCCTCCTGAGATCGCATTTACTGTGTCGTTTTAATAACCGTGTCAAATAATATAGTAGTTAATATTAGTAAATATATATAAGTAATAGTAAATAATAATTATGAATAATTATAAAGTTTGCAACGTAAAATGAATAAATGAACTTAGCATGTTTCTTAAATATCTACGAACATATTAAGGAATCGTTCTGATTTAATACAGTGAAATTATTACATACAGCTCCTTTAAGAAATATCAGCATGTCCACGTTTAAGTTCGCAGTAATCACAGCGCCCCCTGCGATTCAAAACACGTATTGCGATTCAGTTAACATCTCAGGCGGCTTGAATCTTCACACATTATAATCGATTTTCTATAGGCTCATGGTGAATCTATACACTATTCTGATGATCAGGGCCGATATATCCTGTCAATCAAAAGAGGGCATGGAAATGCTATGGATTTGTGCTGCGTATATAGAAAACGTCAAGAAACATCACTAATTTGATGTTCAATATTAATAGTCATTAAATGAATTAATAACATTCAGAGATTTAAGAAATATGAATGTAATCTTTGCAATCGGTATCGGCAAATATCACTCTGAATAATCGGCTATCGGAGAAATTTAGTATGACCAAAAACGAAAAGTGTTCAAAATAAACAAATGTAGCACAACATGTTTATGTTCATGAATTGAACTGATTTATTTGAATTAAATGGATGTTAGCCGTGTGGAACACACGGTCACAGTCTACATGTGATATCAGTGATTGGTTTTTGTATCCGGTTAAAAAACACTCCTGCACATAATGTCTCATCATAGAATAGGTCTCACTTATTAATCTCTCTTATTGTCCTATATCTTTCCGATTTTCCTCTTCTTTTCGTTATCTGCCTACACAATTAATGAATCAGTCCCCATGCTTCTCACATTTGCTGAGAGATCTTCGCCGATCCGCCGTGCGACTTTGAAAACCAGCCATCTCGTACTTCCTTGCTTTCTCTTTTCTCTACCCTGATGTCGTCTGATAGCTTTGTTCATTAGATCCTAATCGATGGCTCCTCCTCGCAAAGTACGATGGTACAGGGAGCAGGCGAACATATTCTCGACGGTGGCGGGAGGGGACGTGGGCGGCTCGGTTGTTATTTGGGGCGTGATTTATAGGCAGGCCCTCCTTCCTCCTTGCCAACAATTCGGCGGCAAAACAAAGATGGGGAGTAAGCAACGTAATGAGAAATATCAACGCGTTCTCATGTTTCTGCTCGGTGTGACAGGACCCAATCCATCTCTCTGACACTCACCTAGTTAACATTTTTATCAGAGGGCCAAGATTCGTCATTTTTTACCCCCTTCCTCTAGACAAGTGTATAAGTCTCCACTAATAGTTTTGATAAAGATGAACAACCAGAAACGTAGCCGCACAGCTCCTCTTGAGAATGATAAACAATGGAGCCGGCGGTCGGCTTCATATTTTACCCCCGTATAGCTGTTGTACTGCTGAGCGTAACAGGGTGTAGACAGAGATTGCTTTAGCGACCTGACGCTTTGTGTTTTTGAGCTGTGTATGTGTTTTTTTCTGACTATGCAAGGAAAATGCCCTCATGATTTGATCTGTCTGGTTGTGATCTAAATGTTTTATATCTAAATGCTGTGTTGCAAATTTGAGTTATATGCACATGATTGAACAAGTGAAGTTATGTTTACTAGTTATGTTTACTAAGATGTGAGATACTTAAATATGACACTATAAACTACTAACTTAACCGAGTAGCTCAATGTTGTCGGAAAACCGCGGACTTGGCAACCCTGATGTTTTTACGCATTACACACAAATTATAGTAGTAATCATAAACACTGTGTGTTTTCGTCAAGTTTATCTTACCGTGTAATTGACACAAAATGAACAAAATCCGTCTACCTCTAACTTATGGATTTAAAAAGTACCCCAATTTTATGGGAAACTTTTAGACTTTGCAATCCTGATTTTTACATAGTTTATTTAAATGATATTTCAGTTGTTAGTCAATAATTTTTTTGGCAAAATACTTATTGAAATGGTAACATATTTTTGACTGTTTAAAATGTTTTGTTGCTTACACACAGAAAATCAGTAAATCTTTTCACATTCATCTTATCCCGAATTTACTTCCTATATTTTCCTCATCATTTCCTGCCCTCTCTGTTCGAGTCCTTAAATGTAGAGAAAAATAATCACCAAATATACAGTGAGGTTATTTTTCACGACGCTGCTAATATAAAAGCAAGCGTTAGCTCTGGTAATTGCTTCTTCCAAAATAAATGTACTTTCTTGTAAGTTGCTTTTGTAAGAAAGAGTCAGCCGGGACGATACAGTTGTTTTCAAACACTAGTAAAGAGAGCAAAGCATGAAAAATGATATTCAGAGAAAGTTATTTCCGAGACTCAATTCTATTTCAGTAGCAAATAGACATTTATATTACAGGATGAATTTTATTCATAGGTAATCACACAGATGGCGTCAGTCTTCTTTCCTCAGCTCTTTCTCTCTCAGTGCCAGGTGTTCATCTAAGAGAATAGAGAACAGTGCACAGTCGAACACAGGCTATTAGTAACTAACTAGCTAGTCTTGACTTTCTCTACCGCAAACTTTTCTTTTAAAACCTTCAACCTTGAAAAATGACCTCTTTGGTATTTGAGCTGTCCGCCGCAGTGCTTCCCAGATAAATGAAACACAGATACACTCAATATCCATAATGGTTTGTCTGCTGTAATATTTGCCCTTTTGCTTTTTTTTGTCATCCTTCCAACCGGGAGAAGAAACAAACAAAACGTTCTTGTAAATGGTTCTGCTCAGGAATCTGTCATGTTGTAGAGTCTAGCATCAGAGCTAAGTCCTATATATTGATTTTAGCATTCATGTTCTTTTTCTACAGCTTTCTGACTTTGATCTTTGCCCCGTGTAGTTGTGACTTTTTTCTTAAATCTCTGCGAGTCTTCCATTTGCCAACTCTGTGAAGAACGCGGACGGGTTGTTTCTCAAAATAGATGCATGTTCTGTTTTAAAAAGCTCATGTTGCTTTAAGGTTTTCGACATACAGAACTGTACTCAGGGAATATACTGTATGACTAACAGGGTTGACGCATATTAGGAAATATATCAAACATCAACATGCTAAGTTGCAGAATTTTTGTATATGAAAATACAATACATAATAACACACACACTAACAAAAGTTGTCAGCTTTCATTGATGAAGTCAATGTTCGCATTACATTACATTTACGCATCTGGCAGCAGATGCTTTCACTGTATTCAGACTACAATGCATTCAATGTAAACATGTCATCTGTATGTATCTGTGTGTCTGGACTACACGTGTTCACACATACTGGGGACAGTGAAATCTTTTTTTCATGGACTGACCCAGACATATTGACGTTCAAAAGTGTTTGAGCATGTTTTGCTGTAATCTTATTTTGATGATGCCTATAATCGGTGACTGCTGAATGGATTTTGTTTCAATAGAGGAGCGTGTGGAATAGGCCATTGAGTAAATTTAACATTTATGTATCTGAATGCACTGTGGCAAACTGCAGTTCATTGGCCATTGAAATGTGTTAATTATGAATATTTAAACACGACTGCATGTGTGTTTGCAAGTTAATGTCAGTTAAGTGTATGTCTGGCATGGGTTCAGCAGGGGTGACCTATGACCTTACTGCAAACATTAGTTTAAATGGTAAGATTGGAATTCTCAGGTACAGTATGAGTGAACAGTTTACTTAGGAACATTATTAATTCATAATAGATCCTTTTAAAGGAATATTCTACTTGTTTTGTTCTGTTAATGCTGGTGAACTGTTATCTATTTATGTTTGAAGAAAATAAAAACCTAGTTAAGCTAGTTTGTCATGATTCCGCTATCATGTCATGTTTATTTTTGGTCTTGCAGCGGAGTCATGGCATAGCCTTAGGTTTTGTGTGAGAAAGCCATGTGCTTTCTCGTGTCTCGTCAGTGTTTCCCGCCATCTCGTTTCCTCGTTAACCTTCCCTGAGTGTTTCCGTACCCTGTTTCGCCGTGTCTGCCTGCAATTGGGTTCTCCCCTCACAATTCACAACAGAACGAACCAGCCAGAACTGAACCCAGCAGGCAGCTATGACCTCGGCACGATCCCGGAAGCCTCGTCTACTCTGCGGCATCCAGCAAGGGAACTCAAACCTGCAGGACTATTTTGGGAGATTCCTGGATGTCGCAGTTGATGTGGACATGGGAGAAGAGGAGCTGGCGGTGCTCTTTAATGCCGGTCTGAGGGACCCACTTTCGCGGGCGGAGATGAGGTCATTGGGACCTCCGGAACTCGACGACCTGTGGCGGTACGTCAATGCTCGCTCTGAGTCCGGGGTCTCACCCCAACCGATCTCCCCGCTGGCCGCCATCCCCGAGGGCCGTACCCTGCGAATCGGGGCTGTGGGCCTCTCCTCGCCCTCTGCACCCTTCGACTCCTCCAGCATGGAGCTAGTCATGCTCCCCACCGCTTCTCCACAACCGGCTACACCCACCGTGAGCCGGTCGAAGAAGAAGCCGAGGAGGGGCGTAATGTCCAAGCCGAAGCTCCAGCCAGAGGAGGAGACCGGGACTCAGCCCAAATATTTTTTGGGGGGGCGCCATACGAGCAGGAGGGCCCGATCGTCCAGCGGGCCTCCTGAGGTCCCGTCAAGTCCGGTGGTCCCGTCAAGTCCGGTGGTCCCGTCAAGTCCGGTGGTCCCGTCAAGTCCGGTGGTCCCGTCAAGTCCGGTGGTCCCGTCAAGTCCGGTGGTCCCGAGTCCGGTGGTCCCGAGTCCGGTGGTCCCGAGTCCGGTGGTCCCGAGTCCGGTGGTCCCGAGTCCGGTGGTCCCGAGTCCGGTGGTCCCAAGTCCGGTGGTCCCAAGTCCGGTGGTCCCAAGTCCGGTGGTCCCAAGTCCGGTGGTCCCAAGTCCGGCCCAGGCGTCCACTCCAGCGTCAAGTCCTGCACCCAGTCCTGCCCTGCCGGCCTTCCAGCCGGCGTCAAGTCCTGCACCCAGTCCTGCCCTGCCGGCCTTCCAGCCGGCGTCAAGTCCTGCACCCAGTCCTGCCCTGCCGGCCTTCCAGCCGGCGTCAAGTCCTGCACCCAGTCCTGCCCTGCCGGCCTTCCAGCCGGCGTCAAGTCCTGCACCCAGTCCTGCCCTGCCGGCCTTCCAGCCGGCGTCAAGTCCTGCACCCAGTCCTGCCCTGCCGGCCTTCCAGCCGGCGTCAAGTCCTGCACCCAGTCCTGCCCTGCCGGCCTTCCAGCCGGCGTCAAGTCCTGCACCCAGTCCTGCCCTGCCGGCCTTCCAGCCGGCGTCAAGTCCTGCACCCAGTCCTGCCCTGCCGGCCTTCCAGCCGGCGTCAAGTCCTGCACCCAGTCCTGCCCTGCCGGCCTTCCAGCCGGCGTCAAGTCCTGCACCCAGTCCTGCCCTGCCGGCCTTCCAGCCGGCGGCTCAGCCGGCCTTCCAGCCTGCGGCTCAGCCGGCCTTCAAGCCGGGAACAAGAACAGTTCCCCCGAGGACTTCTCCCATCAAGTCCCCGGGGATTCCACGCTCGCGAGCGCCCCCGGGAACTAGGACTGTCCCACCCTATCCCTACCCTCTTGGACACCCTCCCGTGAACTTTGTTGTTCCCCCACCCCCCCTCCCATGTTTATTATTTTTATTGTCTCACCCCAACCCTGTGATTTTGCTTGCTTGTTTGCCCCTGATATTGTTTTCTTTGTTTTGCCTTGTATTGTCGTGTTCCCAGTCTGTCTTGTCTTGTTAGTCTACCCCTTGATGAACACCTGGAGGTGTTCATTTAAGGGGGGGCTTATGTCATGATTCCGCTATCATGTCATGTTTATTTTTGGTCTTGCAGCGGAGTCATGGCATAGCCTTAGGTTTTGTGTGAGAAAGCCATGTGCTTTCTCGTGTCTCGTCAGTGTTTCCCGCCATCTCGTTTCCTCGTTAACCTTCCCTGAGTGTTTCCGTACCCTGTTTCGCCGTGTCTGCCTGCAATTGGGTTCTCCCCTCACAATTCACAACACTAGTTAGTCTGGATGGGTAAGCCAGTAATTTATTGGATGCTTATATATATATATTTTTTTTAAATATATGAAAAATGTTTTAATATATTTGTTGTTTAAAAATATTGCAATATATTACCAATGTATTTTTAAATATATTACATGGTTTGATATAGTGACTGTAATATATTTTACATTGCGTGAAGTAAAGTGTTTTTGGGGGGTTTGCATGTGAACAATGATGGTGATTATGAAATAATTACTTTAACCAAAATGATGATTATATTCTAGCCTTTGTGTTATTTACTGATTCATTTTTTTATTTATGTTTCGCTGTGGAAAGAAAAACAGGGAATATTTGTCCCTCACAATACGATCATGTCATAAGACTTTATATTTTAGTGGAGCTTGACAGACATATTCTGCCAATATAAGCTGACCTTGTATAGAAAACAGAACTTTTGTTTATCCACCGATTAACAAAACAACAAAAAAAGCTCAAAAGTTTGCCTGTGTCATTTAACTCTCTTTTAAATACGAACCTTTGACAGAGTGCAGTCTTCCCGAAACAGACCGAATGTGTGCTGTCTGCATTGGCTGTGAATCATGTTATCTGCTCGTATGCAGAGTGACGGGCAGCAGCAGAAGCAGGTCGGGAGGATGACATCCGCTAACCTTTCGCAGAAATCATTTTTCATTTTCCTCAGCTGCGTCCACCGCCAGGGGAGGAGCGCACAACGCATCCAGCCGGCCGCAGAACAGTAATTTGATTCCAGAAAAACTCCACAGCCCGAGACACAAAGTCGCCGACTGTTTTCCTTTAAAAATCCCTAGTTATATATATATATATAACCTCTTGATATGAGCTGCTTTGACTTTTGGCATGATTTTATAATGAACCAAGGCTCTGTTGACAGAGTCCTGCGGGAACTTCCCTGGTCACATCTGAACATATCCACCTTTTAATTTCTACAGGGAATGGTTGCTTTGTATGTTCTCCCACAGCCGGCCCCTTTCGCAAGTATATGCAACTCTTTGATTGAAAGATATATATATACCATTAGATATTGCAATAGCACGTCCCTGCTGGCACAGTTTCGGGAATGGAAGATAACATGCGGTACGTGCGGGAGCTGCAGCCGTTGTCACCGATATGTTTATGTAGCATTTGCATAGATCTGTAACAGAACGCTGCTCTACAAATCTATACTCATGTGGCTCAATTATACAGAGAGTATGCAAATGAAGCCCGGAGCCCGAAATCAAATAAATTCAAGCCACGGCTATATTTAAATCTGAAGTGATGTGTGCGTCACTTGCGTCGGCAAAAATGATGATGGTTTTCCGACAAGTTTCCTGAACGTCACAACAATTTGCAGTTTTTATAGTGAATACGTATAGCTTTATGGGGTTGGGAAAAAGCTTTTAGATTTTTTTTATCTTGGATCAATAAGCTGATTTAAGAGTCGCTTTTATGTGTTATTTTCCGGGCTGTAAATTCAATTGCTATAACTTACCGTCACATTCTTTGATTCGATTAAGAGATCCAAATGTGTGCGCTTACCTGTTAACACCTTTTACTCCAAGTCGTAAATACTTAAGATTAATTACACTTTCAGGACCTTTCCCATCGCCTAACTGACTGTTAAATTACAAATATGTAAATGTGTAAACTCTGCATATGATTAAGGAGGAAAAGCCAGTATAGGTCCACTTTTTAAGGGTCTTGGGGTGGTCTTGATTTATGTAAATCGGGCTGGAAAAGCAAACGGTCCTCTATTAAAGAAAAAAAACGGGAGGCATTATCGTATACGGAGATAACACCTGCCGTGGACCGAGGGAAGTATTCTAATCACCTGACTTTTGACACTCCTTCTGCCAAGCGCAGCACTTACCTGACAGGGCTTTGTTCTGGAATGATGGCCGGCACTCGGAGGCATTTATAAACCTGCGGGTCACCAGAGTAAGAGCGCAGAGCTTTGAAGATGCCACATCCAAAGGATAACTCTGCATATGCACCATAATTATAAATAAGCCAAAAGGAGACAGCTTTTTTAATTTAATACGTCCTTTTTACGTATAAATATGGCAATAATGAATCTCCTTGTCTGGACTATTAGATGTATTACGCTCATACTAATTTAAATGGTGTAATTAAAGACGATTTAGCGTTTAAACCCGCGTGGCAGCAGAGACGGCGGTCTGGTCCGGGATAGTTTTTAAGAGCTGTGCGCAGAGAGGCATGAAGGTGCGGAAGCTGTTATCAGATCCGCTGCCTAATCGCACCGCTCGTATGTAGCCAACCTGCAATTAGGGCTTCATAATGGAGAAGGTGTTATCACTGCCAAAAGTACTTCATTTAAGGGCACATTTAGATTAAAGTTTTGCAAAGAATAGAGCAGGATTTTGTCAAATCATTGTTCAGATTTTTCCTCAACAAAAAGTATTACTATAGTATGATGGAAATAATGTAACATTTGGTTGTATATTCATTTAGAAGGAGCACTTTTTAGGAGGTTCATCAAATGAAAAAAACAAGTAAAAAAAGTGGTAACACTTTAAAAGAAATTTAACTGCTGTCATTCTAAAACCTTTTATATTCCATGATAGGTTTGTGAGGTAAGTTGTGTTTTTTAAACGTCTTTGCTTGTAAATAAATAAATCGGGTGAAGATTAATTTGATTTATTTCATTGATGTGATTGATATGAAAATTAAATTCTTTATTAGGACAATATTGGACAATAGTTTGGTGCTGTAAAATAATGAAGTTCACTGAAAGTAAACAAAATTGGTTAAAATGTTATTTTTGATAGTAATCAAGATGATGTTTAACAAGTTTATTATTATTATTATTTTCAGCAGCTGTTAATGCTATTTATTTTTTGTTTAGTTATGCAGGAGACATTATTACTATTTAATAACTAATATGTAACTAATTGTCACAAACTAGAAACATCTGGATGCTGTTACATACTGAATAGTTCATCTTTCTTCCTTATTAGTTATCAGTAATGATGTTAATGCAGCACTAACCATTTGTTCTGCATTAGTTAACTACCTATTAATTATGAAACATTCAAAAGTGTTAAATAGCTCATTCTAAGGTTATAAAAACTAAACGCTTCATTCTGTAAGGTCGTTGTACACCTCTGAACACATAGTTATGTATACATAGTTTATTGCATTTTTGTCAATAGACCCTCCAAAAACGTACCCACTGGGCCTAAAGTCAGAAGTAAGTAAATGTAAATGGTGAAACTACAGTGAACTAATATTATTCAATGCTATTGCTAAGTTATGTTACCTAAAGCACTTATGTTACCAAATACAACCTTATTGTAAAATGTTGCCACCGTGAGTGGCAACCTGTTATGGTTGTTGGCCGACTTGTCATTCCCGTACCCCGCTCATGGGGTCCTCGCAGAAGCCTCATCCCTGCTGAGTGAAATCTCCACCCAGCCCTAACCGTTTCCGACACCTGCCCTGACATGCCTTTAGTCTCAGCGTGGGGCCTGTCAGCATCCTCCTGCCCACCCTGGCCGCCACCCCATAGCCAGGCAAGTTAATCTGAATATCGGCCCCTGCCAATTAACTCCCCTACTGCCCACTGCTTTAGCAGAAATGCCAGCTTCTCTTTCTGCCTAAGGCCAGGCCGTCACAACCCTATAGCTGCTGGTTTCACAGCAGGGATGTGGTACAAAACTCCACCCCGGGCCAAGGGCATCGCAAGCGCTTTCATTTTATCAGAGCCTGATCCCTGACTCTGGGCATCCGTCCAGTGTGTGAATCTTTACTGTTTTGATTACTTTTAACACCTGTCTTTTTTCTGCTTGCTTGTTTGTTTGTTTGTTCGGAGGGATTTTGCATGTCTTTTCTCTTTGTGTCCCTTTGTTTGCATTGTCTGGCTTGGTTGCATATCTTTCGCATTTTTATCATCTGCTTGTTTTCATCTCATTGTGTTGCATATCTTCTTTTTCATTTGGTTGTTTTCAGCTGGTTTCGTTGCAGTTATTTTCCTTGTCATAGCATCATCATCTTTATTGACTCCCACAGCTTGCTCAGGCATCGCTGTTGGATAAATAAAAGAAGATTGTTGCATTCATGGAGGAAAAGCAGCAGTACTCTTTTTTTATTTGCTCACAGATCTGGCCATACTGTGTTTTCAATAATCAGTATCGCATAGATGTTGAATTGCTACAGCAAAACGACCATCGTTTACAACTCGTGTAGCCTACGTGTGTACTTGTGTATAGTTGAAAATCCAACAAAGCAAAAGATTCTTGTCGCGATGACTGACACTTTGAATTGATTGGTGTGAAATCTTGCAGACAATGTGAGGAGAGGAAAGGACAGGAAGATCTTGGATGTAGTGTCTCTCTTTGGCAGATGTGTTGAACAGGTGATAGCACCACAAACCAACCCAATCCCTTCGTCAATACAGTCCCCTGAATTAGCATGCTAATTAGCTGCTATCAGATCTCACAAACCGACAGAACATATCAGAAATAAAATCATGATCGAATGTGTCCTCTGTATCGTTGAATAAGTATAAAGTTGTGAGAGAACATTTTTGGGTATTATTTATCAAGTTTTTCAAGGTTTAATAATCAAGTACAGACATAACAAAGTAGATATATGTAGCTATAAACAAGATGATGCAGTTTGAATAAAGCTTATCTTGCACTAATCCAACAAACACAAACTTGAATGTAACAATTTGAATGTTGGTGTTTGTTGGCTTTTGTTGAAGCAGTGGCCTTAAACAGTAGCCTTTACTCAAAATCTGCTGTAGCGATTTATGAAAAAAGAACCATCACTTGTTAAAAACAAATACTTCTCTTGGGAGAGGCTATGCAGAGTGTTGTTAAGTACCCAGATAGCACAATCCATCTGGCTTACGTCTATTTGACTTCTGCATTTACATCTGCAAGACATCTACAATACATAGTTTGCTCATCTGTAATACGTCTCGGAAATGTCTGAACGTCTGTATTACGTCTGCTAAAGATTTGGAGCTTTGGAAACATCTGCAAAACATCTTAGAAAAAGCAGCTTTACATCCATTCTAAATCATAAACATCTTACAGACATCTTCTAGAAGTCTATATGACGTCTGACAGCAGACATCTCTGAGCGTACTGCAGATGAGCAAACGATGTATTGCAGATGTAAATGCAGACGTCAAATAGACGCAAGCCAGATGTATGTGCGCTATGAGGGTAGTGAAATATAGCAATAATGATAGTTATTATGTCATTAATAACTCTGATTATTATTAATATATCTGATATTATGTTAATACTACACATATGACTATATTGTAAACAACTGTTTTTCACCCTTTAAATATTATGCTTTAAGAGCCACAATAGTTGCAATTTCCAAGAAATAAATGCAAAATTAACCAAATTAAAGATATTTAAGAATTTATCCATGTGGCCATGATACTTGTACAGTGAAAATATGACAATGTCACAGCATAATTGTGAAGTGCTTGCCAACCTTTGCACATGTGCAGTTGCTGGAGCAACCTGGAAAAAGAAATTCTTCTATTATTTGAGCTCATAAAAAACACATTTAAGCATAATTTATGTCAGGGTTAATTGTTGGTGGGGGTTATTTTGTTTTATTGTGACTTGTAGCCAGTTTAGGAGATGTTGGTCTTGCTCCGTTCGAGTAGGGCCTACATAGACTGTAAAAATGAAAGGTTCTTTGAGGTACCATTTGGGGTTCTCCAATGATAGCCTAAGTAAATAGAGAAAGAAAACCTTGGGAGAAACCAGTATCAGCCGGGAAGGATGGCAGAAAGACAATTATTAGCATAGCTGCTGTTCATTAATTTATTCATTATTATTTATTTAGTATTTTTTTGCATTAAGTGAAGGCTTGGTTTAAAAGATGTGTCTTTAATCTAGATTTAAATTGGGCGAGTGTGTCTGACCCTCGAATAGTGTCGGGAAGGCTATTCCAGAGTTTTGAGATCTTAGAGAGCGTGATGGGTTGTAGTATGATAGAAGCTCTGTTAGGTAGGTAGGGGCTAAACCCTTAAATGCTTTATAAGTGATTAAAAGAACTTTAAAGTCAATACGATACTTAATGGGTAGCAAGTGAAGGGATGATAACATTGGGGTTATGTGACGGTATTTTCTGGACCTGGTAAGAACTCTGATAGCTGCGTTCTGAACTAACTGTAGTTTGTTTATTGATGATGCAGGACAAACACTAAGTAGTGCATTACAGTAGTCAAGTCTTGAGGTCACAAATGCACGAATAAGCTTCTCTGCGTCATCAACACATCGAATATTACATAATTTGGCAACATTTCTTAGGTGGAAAAATGCTGTTTTTGTGACATTTGAGATGTGATTTCGAAATGACAGGTTGCTGTCTAATATAACGCCTAGATCTCTTACTGTATTTGTTGAAGTACCAGTGTAGCCTTCAATTTGCAGGAAATAATCCGAAATATTCTTCTTATGTGTCTTTGGTCCGATAAGTAATATTTCTGTTTTATTAGTCTGAAAAAGTCAGATTTTCATGAAATGGCCCCTTTAAAAAAGGACTTTGGTCTCAACAAACAAAATAAACCATTATTATATCTTTATCTTTTCTTCAACATTATTGGTACATGCTTAAATAGCACACACAGAGTAACAATGATTGCCATAGAGTGCTTGTTATATTGTTACAGTAGCTCTGCAGAGAATGGATGGAGATATTTGGTTTGGAGATGTTCACTCGTAACCTTGAGAAATAAATCTCTTTAAAGGCCTCAAAGAGATCTTATCATATATTCATCGAGTGATAGAGTTTAAAATGTACGGTATTTAGTGATCGACCCGGAAACACTGTTGGACATCCTTTTAGTTACGCTCATTACTACAGGTTAACTAACTTCTGTACTTGAATGACAATTGTGTTGTGTGGATGCCGTTCTGTAGATTGGAGATCAATGTCTGCTCGGTACATTCGTTCTGAGAAGCGACATGCATACAAAGAGCAAGGTCACGACAAATCCTTGAATGCAGATGGTGTTAAAGAGAAAATAAATGAAGTGAATATAATCCAAATAGCTTGCGGTACGTGATTGTGACCAGAAAATCAATGGCACTTAATAAGTAAACAACATCCCTTAAATGTAGTCATTGACATCCTGACAGTTTAAATTTGAGGCAGGGCCCTCTCTCACACGCTGTTGCAGAAAATAGATTTGTTTTTTATGCTTGAAAACTGTTGTGCATGTCTTTATGCTTCTCTACCCAGCAAGTCAATGGTTTGAGGTGAAATGTGCAGTCTTTGTGCCACTGCCAGGTGAACACGACCAGTCTCCCATTAGTCCCGCCCTAAACTTATTTGATTGGTTGTTTTCTATGCACATAGAATTGTGGGATATCATTGCCTTCTGACATCTATGCATTCCTTGCAAAGACTAAACATTTTATCACCCTTTTAAAAATCACAAAATCCGGTATCTGTTTACAATAAGTTTGACACTGGGACGATGTTGCGGTTTGCATTGCAAACATCTTGACATGAAAAAATCTGAACAAAACCACAACTTTGTTTCTCGCCATACGTTAAAACAAATGGCAACAAGCCCATATTGTTCTGCCTTTCTGAACTTAAAAAAAAAGATTGTATTATTCATGTTATGCTCGGCGCATAGGGCAAAGATTGAACGTGGAATATTAAAACCACCCCCAGAGAAAAATGAGCTTTGAGAATGTAAGTGGCTTATTGAGACTGACACCAACCAGCCACCCACACGAGCATAGAGATATCACAACACACACACACACACACACACACACACACACACACACACACACACACACGCATCTGAGAAGCCTGCTGGGACAATTATTCACAATTAGCAGTCAGGGAAGAGCCCTACGAGACTCGCCTTTGAGTTTTACTGCTTTCTTAGACATCTTATACGTCTGAGCGAATGATTTACAGTTCTCTGAAACTTCATTTATCATGTGTTGATTCATTAATTCTGCTTATTATCTGAGACTCAGAATTACTGAAAGTATATCAGCTTTGAGGGAGTGTCCTGAAAGCAGTCCTGTTGGGCGCGATGAAATATGGCTGCCGAGACGGCGCTCTGTTGTTTTGAAGAAAAGAATAAATCAGTTTCAATTGGCCTGGTGTGGGTTTGGCTGAT
Source organism: Barbatula barbatula (assembly GCF_947034865.1). Taxonomy (NCBI): domain Eukaryota; kingdom Metazoa; phylum Chordata; class Actinopteri; order Cypriniformes; family Nemacheilidae; genus Barbatula; species Barbatula barbatula. Next base: position 7,030,287 of record NC_136783.1, on the reverse strand, counting down.
AATCCAGGTGCAGATTGGCTATACGCAGGAGTTTATGCCGTTTATATACAGTATATTAGATGCATAAACAGAATAAGAATATGGAAACATATCGGTGCTGTTTAATGTGTGGACGAAATGTTCTATGCTCTCCTACTTGTAAGTCGCTTTGGAGAAAAGCGTCTGCCAAACGAATTAATCTAAATGATGACACTTTATTTAACTTCAGACATTTTCCAAATTTGAAGTTCAAGTATTAGTAGACGGTCATTGTCAGTCAATACTTGAAATCTAAATTGTCAGAGAATATATACCAATATATTGAACTATTGTATTATATTGAACTATATAATATTAAATTGAACAATTTAATATTTTAAACATCAGAAAAATATCAGTCTGCATAGATTTTCTATTTTAAACGAGGGACAAAGCAAGTTATAGATGTGACCAACCAGACGCAATAATACCCAACTAATAGAGAAGCGATGGCTCTTTATAGAACATACATTTATTTACATGTTCATGTGCCCATGTATGAGGAATCTGGAGTGTTATGGCTGTGACAAGACTATGGAAGACTGTGCTTTGAAAACTCACAAACAATGCTTTAAAAACTTTAAGAGATACTTCACAAGAGCATTTAATCATACAAACCTTTGATGGAAACTTTTTTCTTCATCTTAAAGCGACAGTTCTCCCACAAATGAAAATTCTGTCATCACTGGCTCACCCCAGCTTGTTCCAAACCTGTAAATAAACGTGTGTTCTGCCAAACATAATTTTATAATAAAACATGAATTTGTACGCTGGTAGAGAAAAAAGTCTATAGCTTCATTGTGTTTTATTATTGATGATTATTAAGGATTTGAATCCGTACGAAAGTCGCAAAGTAATGTTTCATTGAATTATTCCCTGCAAGACACACTCATAGCTGAAATATCAACGCCATCAAAGTTGTTGCTTAAATCTAGCACATCTCCCTCGATAGATGCGTGAAATGCAAAAGTCAAGAAATCCAAAGTTGTTATAACAACTTAATTACTCAGACAACAGCAATCCGACGGTTCCCCATTGTGTGCCATTGCAGTGTTGACAGATTTCCTCGTGATGTTTAATTTAGAAATGTCAGTCTCCTTCATATTTATGAGCGGTAGCCAGTGAGAGGTGCGCAGGTACTGGTTGGCTTATTGCGAGCGCAGCCGTGTGACCTTTCTGACTCTATCAGTCGACACAGCGTTACATGTTTACCGCCGCAAAGCATGATGGGAATTTTGAGTGGGTAGGACGTGCAAGCCTCAAAACTAAAAAAGTGCGAAGGGCAAGGCGAGTTCAGGGGTTAAGAAGTTTGTGTACGAGTGTGTGTATAAGGTGTGAACCCATCTGCATTGTGAGTACTTGCTTTTCGCTTCAGCACCATATGGACAGTGTTTATGCAAACAAATCTTATGAATATTCACACTGAAGTAATATCTTTTCTTCGTTTTTCCCCACAGTCGGTAAATCATCAGCTTTTCCTCGCACCGTAATAATCTATAACGCTGCGCTTTTGCACTTTCCTCCCGTTACGATACACATCAGGGAGTGAGATATAATTTCATTTCTCATACTTGTGAGTGGCGAGGGTTTGTTTTCCGTGATTCTCTCTTATCGACAGCTCTGAGGCTCTCGAGTCTGTATTCCAGCACTGTGATTAAAGTCCTTGTGTTGCTACTCAAACCCCCTTAAAGATCTCCTCTCCTCTCCTGTAGCATCAATTAAATCCAAAGTGTTAGAGAGCGTGTGCATGCGGGGGAGCACTTCAATCCATAGATATTCAGTGATCCCTTCCCTAGGTTTCTCATCTGTCCGGACATCTGGTGTTTATCCTGAGGCGTCTATCATAACAGCTATTCAGGCATTTTATTAGAAAATTAGCGGCCGACTCAAATGTCACTCCTAATAGCGCTGCTTAGTTTTTCTCATAATCGTCCCGCGCCGCGTGCCAGTCTTGGGATTTGGGTCCATTAGAAACACATTTTTTCGCAACTCTCACGTTGCTGGCAAGGGCAAGGCTGTTTGTATTGGCTCTCGAGGACGATGGATCTGCCAATCACGAGGCCTACTGTACTGTACAGAGTTGATAGTTCTGCGGTCATCTGATGTCCTTTCATGGCTTTTAAATGCCGCTGAAAAGGTTAATTGAAGCATTTCGCTCCCTGAGGGGAGCTAGTGAGGGGGGCGTAAGATATGTTCATCCACATTGTGTTTGTTTCATGTTGCTGACCTTGAGCGGAGGGCCGTTTGTTTTGTCATCTTATTAAACACCTAATGTACCACTAAAGTTGACCAGTATATACATATTTCAAGTTAAAATAAATGGTTGTGGTTGTTAGATCTGGCCAACTTGTCTAGGTGCAGTTGAGAAGCATGGATATTTTAGTTTGCGTAAAATCTAATAACATTAATTAAATTAACAAGCGATACATTATGCGAAAGGTCTAAGGGTCTAGTTCCAGTATTTTGGTCCAGTATAACATCAATCGTTATATCGTTATTTGCGACAGAAGTGCAAACAACAACAAGCCAAATAAAAAGGGACTTCATACCTTTGTTTTGATATAACCATCACGAGTCAAATCCAATCTTGTCGCAGCTGTGTAAAATTTGATTTGCTGTCACAAAAAATGATTATATATCTTTATAATATCTTATATAATATCTTTATTTCAATGTTCTTCAGCCTCGCTAACTGTTTTATTTTCTTACTTATAACAATTTTAAGACATATAGCCCAAAGTGTCTTCTTTAAATGATACCACAACTGTGCTCATATTCGAAAGGGTTCAAGAAAAATAGTGAAGGTAGGTTATTTTCATGTGTTGGGCCTAGAGGGGGGGTGCGCTTTAACTTATAGACCACATCACTAAATGTAAATATGGGTTCAGAAGCACTTCCAGTATTCATTTAATCTATTTTACCTATGTGACCCTGGACAATCAATTTGTCTTATGGGTCAACTTTTCAAAATTTGGTTTTGTTTTGTGTTTTGTTTTGTGTTTTACTTTGCTTTGCCTGGTCAGGTCTGGTCCGGTCGTCCGTTCCGTTCATTCATTCATTCATTCATTCATTCATTCATTCATTCATTCATTCATTCATTCATTCATTCATTCATTCATTCATTCATTCATTCATTCATATTTTATTTATGTGCCTTTTGAAAAACTCACCCTGATTAATATTTTGTGAAGTCAAGTGTGACAACCAGCCCCGCTCCCCCTTAATTAGGTAGAAGTCATGTTTCCCAGTTGAATTTCTTATCATCACGATTCAGCATCTTGTAGGGCGTGACCAATTCAATCCCAACTCCCGTTTATGAAATATGGAGTCTAGAGTCGACATTAAAATGACAAATAAAACAGGCTGTCATTAAACTCCATTCCCCTCTGTTCATTGGAGGTGTATGGCGCAATCTGGGAAGGAGAGAGGGGAAGAAAGGAAACAGGAGACATGTTGTCATACTGATTAATTAGTCTCTGTTGGGCAAGAAAGCGTCTGGATATTGTTACACACACCAGATTGTCCTCCAGTCCACTGAGAGACCCTGTCATCAGCCCGTGGGCCTGTCCGGGGATGATACACACAACACACGCTGCCTTTTTCTTAAACTTCAGAAGGTTTGGCTGCCATCCAGCACACACATTGTGGATTTGGGGTGAAAGTCATTTATGTAGTCTGAGGTTCATATTTTACTCTTTTTCATTATGAGCCACTCAATCCTGCAGCTCAACTACAGTAGAACGTGATGCTGACAACGTGCTGGTGCAAAGTTATGCTTTTGATTCCAAGGGAACATACAATATGCTAATATGTTCACCTTCTATTTCCTTTTTTAGTGTGGTTTGGATGACGCAAGGTTCCATTATATAGCCTACATCTTGCTATAGCATTGTCCTCACTGGTTGTACTGTATGTTGTAACAGTACAGTATTGAGTTGAATCAGTATTCCTATTAAATGATTGTTTACATTTACTAAAAACACATTCTTTTATGAAAATAAACTTTTTAAAAGATATCAAACATTGCAAAGTAAATACCTGTTTATATAACGTGAAACGAATAATGCAGCTGTATGTTATAAATTGTTGTTGTTTATTATTCACTTTCTTTTTCAAAAGCACTTAAAGAATCATTAAGAAAATTGTAAAGTAACAAAGTAACAAAAACGGCAAATGCATAGTGTCAATGTACATTTAAATATTTTATCCATGATACCTTTACAGTTGCTGTTTTCATCTTTTGGTCCAAGTAATGGCATTTTTTCCGTCTCTGTCTATCAGAAATTGTCAAGCCTCAAGACATTTTTAAGGAAAAACACTGTCGCTTCTTGTCTGTCTGTCTCTATCAGCGCCTGCTTCATCACATTGTCGTAGTGATCCAGACAGGTTTTGACAAGAAGTCAATTGGCTCTTTATATTCGTATTTTCTTTTAATTATCTGGAATGAGTAAACAGCAAATGACGCTGATAATGAGATGTGTAAACTCAAAAAATCAACATTCACGGTGAGAAGCGGCCTCCAGGGGCCAAATGAGGTACCCTGTCTGTCAGCATAATCCAGTCCCTCTGAAATGTGGCTTTACTGTGAAGGGAGATGGCACTTTGTGGCAGTGTTGTGAGAAGGAAATCATTACCGCCGCGCAAGAGAAAAAGTGAGAAAATGAGAGCGTGAGAGAGTGAGCGAGAGATTTTGAAGGTCAAAGGTTACTTGAGAAAGGAAGGAGCTAATAAGGAAAAAGAAACAGTCTGGATGAAAAGGATGGTCAGTTTTTTGATAAAGGTTCAGTCTGCTTGTCTTGTCGACTCTAAGCCTGTGGAGTTTTAATCCTGATGTAACCTTAATCCGAAACCTTGGCCACGTGTGTCAAAGTCATCCTGACATATTAAATTACTCCTGTTATTTTATTTTATGGCAAGAACAGACAGATTTAGACATTTTTACGAAGAGAATGTGAGTGCGCTTGCCCATGCAAAACTCGGTGTTGGAGTTCATTTGACATCTTTGAAAGTGTTTCTTAATACATTGCTTTAATGGATAGTTTACCCGAAAATGATCTTTATGTTTTACTCACCACCATGTCAATGCAGAACACAAAAGCAGATATTTTTAAGAATGTTGTTAAGAAAACAACCTTGACCCCCATTGACTTCCATTTTATGAACACAAACCACTGAGCCGTTTTCTCAAAATATAACCTTTTGTATTCATAAATTTGTAAACGACATAATGTCAATGACAGCATTTGTTTTTTTGGGAGAGCTATCCCACTGGTAAACTGTTTTATGATTCGTTTTTAGGGTATTTTGAGTGGGCTTTCCCAGTATGTTAGTGGTTTAAATTGTGATTTCTTACTGACCTGCAAAAAAGCCAGTTCTACTTTTTTGATATTCTTGTTCTTGAATATGGTTTATGTGTTTGTTCTTAAATCTATTAAGGAATTGTTAGTCATGCATGTATAGTACACACACTATATGGACAAAAGTATTGGGACACCCACTTCTAATAAACATGTTAATCTATTCCAGTAATTCCAAATCAAAACCAAAAATTCAAAACAAACATTAATGCTATACCATACAATACCATAGTAAAGAATTTTGTTTTCATCAACAGTTTTGGAAGGGCCTTTTTCATTGGGTCATTGATGGGTTTGTGCGATGAGTGTTTGACTCAAAGGTGTTCCGCTTGGTTCGGGTTTGGGCCCAGCCAAGATCTTCCACACTAGACCGTTTCATTAATTTCTTATTCAATCTTGCTTTGTGCGCATGAACGTTGTCAGGTTGGAATGAGCAAAAGTGTTGATATGAAATCAAAGCACACAATTCTCTTCAATAATTTCACATTAAGATTTTTGAAAATGACTGAAGTAGTCAAACCTGCTCATCAGATGGGGCAGTCCCAATATATAGTATATAATATAATGTATAGTATAGATTCAAATGACTAAATACACTCACAATAGCACATGTTATTTGCTGCAGCGAGAACACCACAACTTAATTACGTCCTATTTTAAATAGGTTGCGAAGAGTATAATTACAATATGCAGCCGTTCTCTCTAGACTCAAAATAAATGATTGCACTCTAAAACAAGGGTGACGAGAGCGGTACCGAACAGCCCTCCAACTCAATGCATTGATTTGCATGTGTGAGAATGTAATTAATCGTGATGGGGCCTTAAGGCTTCGCTCGGCTCAATTCAGGTCAATTACTGCACAGACATGCATGTATTGACTTCAGCAAACACTCAACGAAAGTCGCACGAATGAAGCATGGACAGGTCTTTGTACATTGCCACGATTACTTTCTGTGCATGTTTCATTATGATATTACACTTCTTTCAACTCCAGTCATGCCGTCGCACACTGTAACCATGAGGCTGGCGAAAGGGCTTACGTAACCGAAATTGTGATAATAGTCGTCTGTTACTGTATGTCAAAGAGGCCACGCCAGTTGAATTATTCATCAAGTATGGCAGGACGTTTTTAATCATCTAGATTCTCTTCCTTTCATCAAAACAGAGAATCCCGAAACAGATATGAATTAGTAATGGCGATGTTCGGGATTCTGTTTGATGGCTGTTAATTAAGCTAAAAAGTTTGACATATTTGCTCCTCCCTCAAACATGTGATGTTGCTACTGTATAGCTTTGCCTTTGTAATAATCACATTTGGATGGTCTAAATTAGTACGAAACATTCACATTGTTTTATTTACGAGGGTTAGTTAAGGCAATAGAGGAAAGGCTTTTCATAAAATAGTCATCTAAACTTTGTCTGAGAGTACCTGAGATAAGCCATCATAAATTCTCTTTTGTCCAAGATTATTGTCTATGGCACTGTGTTTACCTTGAAATAATGAAGGAGAAATAATGAGAGAATAAAGGAATGTGGAAATGTTGTGAAATGTTAATGACGCGTCCTTGGGTGTGTGTTTGCTCTTCAGAGCAGGTTACATCCCTTCAGAACAGAGACTTACGTGACTCGTCTGTAATTGAAAGTGAATTTAATCTGCCGTAAATAGAGGCAGTCTCTTCCAACTACATCTGAAAGCTTTACGATTGCAGATTTAACGAATCGTCTGACTTTTGAAGGTTATTTTTGTCTCCAAGCGACTATAGCAACTAGAAAACAGAACTTTGTGATTCTATACCTCCCATTGCATTCAACGATTGTTGGTTATTTTCTGTCTTCTCACATCAGCAGCCTCTTCCGCATTGTTAGATTTAATAAAATGAGTTAGAAATGGTACTAAATTTGAGGAAGTTCATGAAGTTCTTTTTGACAACTATTGTTGGATGTAAACGCCCTTACTGGTTTTCTCTAAGTTGTCTTTATGTGCGCATGTCTGACAGCGTAATAGTTCATGTCTCCAATGGCAGTAACGGTAAAATAACACATGTAAGTCCATTCTCGAACCATCCAGTTGATTTAGAAACGGCTAAATGAAAAACCATTGTGGCATTAGAAGTAATAAAAATAGTTTTTCTGACCTGCAGCATTTTTAATTATTAGACTATTAATGGTGACGTCACTGCATGCAAGAATTCTGACAAGTCTCAAAGTTCCACGTTGACGCAGTTTTATTGCCTAGCAGGTTTTTGTTGCATGTAAACAAGTGGAAACAGATTTAGTTTATAAGCTGATTTTAGTTTAAACGCACTTAGTGACGAAATGCAGTTTGACTAAAGATGATTTCCAGTTATTTAAAGAAACTTGGCTAGTTAGCAAGCAGCATCTTCAGCTTTTCCAACCTGATCTCACGGACAAACATAACTATTGCAACCTGAACTATGACGTGGCGAACACGTATGGATTTAAAAACGAATATATGTTTGAGAGTTTCGAATATGAGCCCCCCACCCCTCAACCTGCTGTTACATCACTGGATGGAGTGAAACTCAGCTTCAAAACCATTCATATGTACCTGTGTGTTGTACAGGAAACAAATCGAGAGAAAAACTTGCGCCAAAAGTCCTATCAATTAGGCAACATATAAAATAGTTGCAATGAGATTGTGTTGGATTTTCATTCTCTCATGGGATCAGCTTTAAGCAAAGGCGTGTCATCTTAGGGGTGATGATATTTCGCTGTGCTGTGACATGGTTATCCCAGAATAAAATGGGGTTACATTGGGTTAATCATGTCAGTCTTTCTCATTGTGAGATATTGTTTCTCTGACCCAGTTTAAGAGGCGGACTTTGTCCCTACAATAGATCCCATTAGAATAAAACACTACAGTATTCAAATGTCTGTTTTTTAACTAGATGTGTTAACTAGATGTGACCTTTAGACCTACAACATATAAATTAAGGATCAAAGTAAATATCTCAATGTCGGATGTGGCAAGAATTACAATGAAGGTAACATTACAAGGAAAGGTACAGTTATGTTTCAGTTAAGACAGCTCAAACATTCATTTTAGTTTGGGACTAGCCTTGAGCATTGTCTATGAAAACGAACAATAAAAATGTGATCCTGGACCAGAAAACCAGTCTTAAGTACCATGGGAATACTTGTTGCAAACGCCGCCAATACATTGTATGGGTCAAAATGATCTATGCCAAAAATCATTAGGATATTAAGTAAAGATTGTCTTCCATGAAGATATTCTGTATATATATGGAAACTTTATTTTTGTGAGGGGATGCAGCAAAATTTCACACAAAAATGGCCGGAAACATGCCTACAAACTACACATACAGCTGCCCGCTCTTTTGGAATTACCCTTTCAAGTTTGGTATCCATGTTAAGCTTAGAATTTCTGCTTTCAGGTTCATCTACACAATGTCATTACAGCGGTAGGCCAATAGAGAGCGTTTAAACAAACTTGTTTCTTCTTAGAAATGGCCTGCAACAGCGTCTCCGATTTTCTCAATATTTGGATTTTTTGCACCCTCAGATTCCAGAGTTTTAAATAGTTGTGGCTGAGATGGCAACAAAGAGGCCAAACTTCTGGACTGCGTCTTTTACAGAGTGATACAATTTCATATTAAGTGTATTTGTCAGCCATTCAGACCCAACTTTGCTCCTGATTCATAAAACCGATACCCCGTTCATCATGATCAAAATCGTTTATTGCAACATTTCTGTAAGTAACTCTGCAAAGCGTTTAAGAAAGTGTTCCCTCTGGGGTCGGTTCGCAGTAAAGGCATGCTTAACTTCCTCCTCATTTCCACTTCACAGAAGACAATATCACATGACAGTTAAAACTGTTCATCCATCCAATCACAGTGCTTCACTTCCTTCTGGTATTTTACTTAATGAAGCCACATTACTGCATTTCTCCAGCTTCATCAGTATTGCTGAGAAAACAGATACGCTTTGACAAGTTTTCAACCAAGGGACCTTTCTCTGACAGTCTGGGGAATATCATTTTTGCCTGGTAATTACTACACCAGCTGTTGAAATGTATTTACATGCCATTAAGATGGCTTCCGTCGGAAGTGAGAGAGAGAACGCATGGCACCACGTCTCCTCTCCTGGTTCCCGTCCCAATGCGCCTGCACTCCACAGTCAGGGATGTCAATGTGCAGTGACCATGTAACAAAGTGCTGGTATCCAGGGGGGTGTGAAGAACGTCCAAAGTCGTGTCGTCCCTGAAAGCAGGAGGAAACATTTGTGAAGTAGTACTTGCCCGACTTTTGCTCATTGTCAGCGCTGACAGCCTTGTTAAGGAGCGTCTGGTAAAAAAGGGGTCCTTCAACTTATGCTATCTATGTGTTTGAGGTTAGAATTACATACCTGTCAGCTAGAGATCCCTCTGTTGGTTATAGATTGTGAAGTAAAATTATGAAGTATATATGTGTAAGGGAGGCTAGCTTTTGAAGAGCTGTGCAGTGTGTAAACATCACTCCCGGACCAAGAGACGCTCTAGCGACAGACGAAAAGGACTGCGGTCTTTAGCTTCCTCGTCATAGCGTCTGTCTCCCATCCGGACCAATGGTGGTTCGAGGCTTTATAAAATTTCCTTTCATAGCAAGAGATTGTTTTGACAAAATCCTGTTCTTTTCGGTTGTTGTTGCTTTAAAGATCTTTTTAAAGGGGTCATGTTATGGTCATATATGAAGACTTGATTTTGGGTTTACTGTAATATGTGTTTATACACATTTCTTTTTACATATTATTACATTATTGCAGCATCTGTCTTCACCATGTCTACCAAGCACACGGTTTAGTTTAGTTCCAATATGATTCTCCTCTTTTCCGAAACGCTTAGAGTGAGCTGCTATTCGTAATCACTAAAGCAGTCCCCCCATATTTTTGCATGTTCTTGGGGGCGGCCTTTATGTAAATGTGGGAGTTTGTGATGTCACAAATCTGATTCCACTTTGTGATGTTAGGCAAGCTAATTCCAATGATAACTCCCATTTCTGTTATAAAAAATATAATAATAATAATAATGGTACACGATATTTAATCAGAACGTTTTTAAAGCAAGAATGTGTTGTACTTCCTTATATATTAATGTAACAAAAACGTTAAACATTTTAATAATAAAAAGTTCTATTACCACTTTTAATGAAAATGTACAAAGTCCTAAAAAAGGGCTTCATTTTTTAAAATATGTAAAATATGACCTGGACACGTACAGTATTTATGATATTCAGCCAATTACATTTCAATTACATTCTTCACAATCACGTTCTTGTTGCTGTATAATTTACTCTTGGTGCGCCAATATCCTTGAAGTGCCAATAAGTCCTCAAACGTGCCAAGATAAGCACATTTCGTGGAATCAATTTTTCCAATTTCGTCCCGTTTATGGACACAGTACAAAAGATTGTCCTTTAAGTTTCTTTTTATTCTGGTGTAATTATATGATGACCTTCCAACTCACGTTCATAAGCGCTGAATGGAGCTCAAGGTCTCGATGTCAAGAGGCAGCGAGATAGTCAAGATGTAGCCCCTTTATTGCTTCGCTGTGTTAAATGTCAAGAAGTCGTCGCTAAACCCATTATGTTCCACATGCTGCATTAATGTGTGTCTTTTAATGAGCACATAAATTCATACATGAGCGTGGGCCAAAGGGAACGTTCTCAACCACGTGCCATAGGCATTCAGACTGTAGGTGGCGATCTTTCTGCCAGTGTTTGTAAAAAAAGGCTTGTTTAAATGGGATATACTATTTGTGAATGGATGCGATGGTAGGGGTTTTGGTTCATTGGCAGGGGGATTGTCTAAAAGCTTTGCATTTGTCCATTGGGTAAATGAGAAATTGACTGTTTAGACAACCTTGCAACTGTTAGTGTGAAGCCATTGGGCTCCTGCATGTTCCCGTGAAAAACTGTTGTAGTCATGGCTGAAGAATATTTCGAACTATATACTGTATATATATATAAATACACACAATTGTGGGCACAATGTCAAAACAATTAAAGGAAGTCTTAAACTCTTAAAATAACTTTTTTGTGTTTTTCGTATGATATAAAATCTACTGATGCTTTGAAAAGTTGACAACCAAATTCAGTAGAATATAATTACTTTTTTCCTTTATCTTATATCGTTCAGTCTTTGAATGTGTGAGCAAAAGGTCTTTGATAATTGGATAAAAACTGCACAGATGAAAGGCATTTGAAGATTAATGCAAATCATTACTCTGTTACAAAAAACTTCTTTCATTAAAGATTCTTATTTACTGTCATGATTTACAGACAGGACCCAGACGCAGACAGCCGAGCAAGGAAACAAAGACTTTTAATAAACAATAACACAAGTCAAACAAGGCTTGAAACAACCACTACCCACGAAGGGGCAAAACAAACAAAGAACAAATTACAAGAAAAATATGTCCACAAAAAAGGCAAAACTGGAACAAGTTATATTTCTCTCCGGAATACTCCACTGGGACTTTGAAAATGAACAATAAAGAACTGGCAAGGGACAGCTAACACAAGGGCCTTAAAAGGGGAAAACTAACGAGGGATAATGACACTGGGCAGGTAAGGTGAATGAAAAACCAAGGGCGAAATGTGGCCAAACATGGTGACGGGGTCGCAAAGAGGAGAGCATGTGTTGCAAATTAACAACAAAGGCCATGTGCTTCCGCACAGACACACAATAAGCACAAAAGACATGGTACTGTCAAAACGCTGTCTACAAAACTAGATAAACTCCTGACAAGAAGGACAGGATCATGACGTTTACAATGAGCTCCAAAATTACGTTTTTTTTATATTGATAGCCTAAACCAATTATGAGTATGTAAACCATTCATCAAAATGATGAAAAATCACAATCTCCATCACGCTGTCTTTTTGTGAGCAGGGAAGCGATAAACAAGAAGATACAATGCCTTATTGGGTTAACACAGGAACTTTCTCAAAGAAAACAACTAAATTAAATTTCTAGATTTATATAAATGTGTAAATGTAATGTTGACCCTAAATCCGTTAGCAGTCAGATCCAGTAAGATGTGATCAGTCAATAGACACAAAACACCCTAGCAACCCCATAGCAATACCTGGTGACTACCCAAAACACAGACATTAAAGGGTTAGTTCAACCACAAATCAAGATTTGTTCATCATTTTTTCAATCTCTTGCCATTTCAAACCTCTATGGCTTTCTTTCTTTTTTTAAGAAAACAAATGATTATATTTTGAAGAATGCTGGGAAATAAAAACTATTGGTCTCCATTGAATTCTATTGTATGGACACAAAACCAATGCAAGTTAATAGGGACCACTGGTTTTCGGTTACCGACATTCTTCTAAATATCTTTTGTGTTCTACGAAAGAAAGAAAATCATACAGGTTTAAAATGTCAAGACGGTGAATAAATGATGACAGACTTTTAGTTTTTGGGTGAACTATCCCTTTAAAAAAAACGATATATTTTTGCGTTTCAAGGTGCTGTTAAGGGAGTTGTACAGGGTGAGAAGTGCCACATTGTGCCGTTAAAAAAAAAAAAGATTTTTCCATGAGTGTACACATACCAAAAGCACCATTTGGCATATTTGGTGGCAGTGCAACGCTACACCTCTAAATGCTGCTCCAAATCTTTTTGAGCGAATGACCTGAGCCGAAAATATCATGAGACTGTTTTAGAGTTAAATTACAATGTACATCCAGACAATGCTGACCACAAGAACTATTGACAGATAGACTTATTAGCATGTATGTGACAGTGGATATTCTACCAGTGCTTTGTAATGACATAAACAAACAAAATCTTCTAATGAAATCCTTGTTTTTGTTTCATGTTTGGCTGTGAAGTTCCCGCTCATAGCAGCTGTTCTCTTTTCCTGAAACTTCCTCTCCCAAGTTCCCCGCTTTCGGCAAAAATGTGATACCATCGAGCGTCTACTCTTGATGTGTCGCTCCGAATAACTCAGATCCTAGGAGCGGTTTCCGTTTAGCTTTACAAGCTCCAAGAACAAATAGGAAAGAGCATTCCACTCCCATCCAAAACACTTTTCCACCCCGAGTTCATCTTATGGATGCATTGATATATCCTCAAGGGAATCCACGGGGGGCTGCAACGATGATGGAACGAAGAAACGGATTCATAGCTCGAGCAGCATTTGTCTTTAAGACAGAGAACAAATAAAGACAAGCAGAGAACAACCGGATGATAAGTAACTCTGACAGTCTCAGCTGCCTGGTTTTGTTTGTGTTTCTATCTGTTGAAGAATAACTGCGTGTGACAGTGACGTTTTGTTCGCATGGGGTTAACAACAATGGAGTACATTTGTTACATTCACTATTTAAAATAGGAAAAAACATTGTGTTGTTAAAATGTATTTATAGTTTTTAATATTATACTGGGATATAATTATGCCAGTAGCAAACCCTGAGGACCCTCTAGGCCCTTTTTGATGAACTAAACTATCGTAAAAAATTGTATTAAAGTTTTAAAATATTACTTTCCAGTCGCTGATTTTTCCGTATAAGAGATGTATATTTGACTTCCTGGATCGATGCAGACTATCCACGTGAGATTTTCAAGTCTCACGGAGCTTAGTCATACGCTGTCTGCGTAGCTTACGCATCAATTAGTATACCACTGACAGTACATCAATTGGAGAGATTCATTTTGAGGGACAGTAAAACTGACCAATTATATAATCTTTCTAAACTTTGTTTTTTGCTAACTTTCCGCCATCTGGGGGGTTGTTCAGAGAAGAAATTTGGAAAACTTATTTCAAAACTTTTTACCAGATAAAAGGTACATTTACTAAGATCAGTTCCAAATGTTTAGTTTACCAGTTTAATATTAAGATTTATTCGCAGGTGAATCTCGGTTTACTGTCTGCTAGTCTAGGTTTTCGTAGCTGAGAGCGCTCTCATGAGGTGTCGCTTTTGTTACGGCCCAATAAAAGGAGTGCTATGTGAAAACACCAAAACAAGTTTTCACAGGAATATAAATAAATAAAAGGGAGCAATGGACTAAGGCTGGGCCAAGGCCAAAATAACAAACAAACCAACTAACAAAAGAAAAAGAAACAAATGACCTAAAAATGAAATGACCTAACTCCCTATCAAAAATAATTGTTAAAGGGGAATCAAATGAAATGGCAGGCCACCCCCACGCTCCAGGATCATTAATGAGAGTTGTAGGAAAAATAAATTGTAAACAGAAAAAACAAGAAATCTTCTCAATGTAAATTGGTTAAAAGCGATAACAAATAAACCGTAGAATCAACAATCCTCCTCAAAATGATATAATTAGTCAGCGAGCAAATCTCGATCAGAAAGAAAACATCAGAGAATAAAGTTGGGGATCTGTCCAGGGAGGCGGAATGCGGAGCTCCACATGTCACCACCGCGTGTTTGGGTACCGCTGCCTTTTTCACTTCACGCCGCCTCCGGACTCACCAATCATGCTCCTGGATGATTCAGATTCATTCAGATTTATTCTTTATTGTCCTCAAACAGGAAATTTGTTTCCACAGACTGTACCACATTACACATATCAGAATGCACAATACACCAATTTCATACACACATATCTCCACCAAGTACAAATATATATATATATTACACCAGAAACACAATAAGAAAGTTTAAATACCACACACATCCTCTGCCACATATACACCATCACCTTTAACACATATGTATTATGTATATTACCCGGGGTTGATAGTAGCAGAAATTGAATAATTACATACTCCCGATTCCTGCGAGTTTAACACTCCTAAAACTTTACCCAAAGTGCATATTTTTTTGAGGTAACTGTCTGTATCTGCGACCCGAGATTAAAAGGCGGGTGACATAGTACATGGTTATGGATTCAATAATACTACGATTTAATAACAGCTGAAGATGTGGTTCAGCCTTTGTTGACCGCGTTTATAAACGGCTGACTTGGTGGTCAAAGCTAAGTTTATTGTTTAAGGTAATGCCCAGGTATCTAAAGCTGTCAACAATTTCCGCTAACTGTCCATTAATCTTTAAAGTTCAATGAGAGGTAGGGAGCTTGTGCCGAGTGTCCAAAATTAGTTCCTTTGTCTTAGTGACATTGGGAAGAAGGTGATTGTCCATGCACCAACGAGTAAAGTGAGTAATAGATTGATGATATGATGTAACTGATTCATTACCATTATGGAGGGCAAGTATGGCTGTATCATCCGAGTATTTGAAATACCTCATAGAAACATTCGAAACCCGACATGCCTTAACGACTACCGCCCTGTAGCACTTTGAGCGGCTGGTCCTGGCACACCTAATGGTCTCTCTACCACCCACACTGGACCCATACCAATTTGCCTATCGCAACAATAGGAGCACGGATGATGCAGTGTCCATGGCGCTGCACTCTGTGCTCACACATCTGGACAATAAGGACACTTACGAACGCATGTTGTTTGTAGACTTCAGCTCTGCTTTCAATACCGTCATCCCTTCCAAGCTAATCGTCAAACTTGGAAACCTAGGCATTAACAACTCTACCTGCAATTGGATTATGGACTTCCTGACGAACAGGCCTCAGCTTGTTAGGTTAGGCCACATCTGCTCAACCACCACCACCCTCAACACTGGTGTACCACATAGCTGCGTACTGAGCCCTTTTCTCTACTCCCTTTTCACACTCGACTGCAGGCCTGTGAAGGAGCTGTTTGGCTTTTTGCGTTTCAAGTCTGGAGTACCATTGCAAATGTATCATGTGATAAGTGTGATGGTAAATTGATGTATGAGCATTTCTATAGGAAAGCACAGTAAGGTAAAATACCTTATTACTGTGTGTGCGTTGGGGAGAGGGCCGCTGAATTATGCCTTCATAATGATAACAGGGTTGACAGTTTGATTTAATCTCATTAGGCACTATGCTTAAGCCAGAGCATTTAAAAAGTTATTAGAAATATAATTTAATGCTGATATTTCTACAATAATCCACGTTTTAATTATAAATCGTTGGGTCAACAGACTTGACATTTTATGATGGTCCCCACTGACGTCTCACAAGATAAAGTGATTTGTTTTTACACATGTATACACACAGAGCATCATTTTGCTGACGTCTTAAATTGTACACACCTAATTGTTTAATGTGTTCAAATGTTTATGATTATAAAAGTAAATTCGGACATCTAATTCAGTGTGGATTTAAAACTTTCTATTTCTGTAGTGCTGTCAAAACAAATATCAGGACAAATATCCAACAAGCCTGTATGCTTTTGTCGAAATCGCTTTCCGCTGACATTTCTGATACATATTTTCTTTTAAACTGAGTACTTAAATACACATGTATAGCTTTTCAGAATGTGTCTCATTCAATATTTTTATGCTTCTACCAACTCCATCATGTACGATTCAGAGGAAAGCATAATTTCTGAGCATGTGTTGTGCATTATGACATTATGGCTGGTGATAAATACGTAGAGTGGGATCATCTTCACAATTTCGGACCTCTGATGTGTCTCATATGTCATTATGTATTGCATTTGCTATTAAACGGAAGAATGATGAAGTCACTTCAAAGCATTTATAAATCTTTAAATGTCTGTCACCTCTCCGCCTCACTTGAGCATCTTGGACCGAAAGCTTCTTTATTTTATGACAATAAAGTTGTTTTTCATCAGTCAGCTTTCAACTGGGTTCAAGTCAAAGACGACGCTCAAATTGCATCTGAACTAAATATTTTTTTTGCTGTTTAAGAGATGTAGTCTTTTGTTTGTACAGCACATCCTCAAACATAAAATGTACTCAAATGATATTTATACAGTACACATAACATTCATGTCAAGTTTAATGTTTTTGGTTAGCGGTTTTTATACGAGTATAACCAATAATACTGAATTGTGTTTCTTGCCTGTTACCTAATCATTGTCATGCGTGAACATTTTGACTTTCCATTTGGTGTTAAATTTGCAGCTCCAGAAGCATGACAAAGAAGGTGAGGATGTTCCCTCCAAATGGAGATCAGAAGAGGAGATGACCAAAGAGGCGTCAGAATTACGTGGCCTCTTCAATTAACCCCTTTAGGTAATAATATGATTATTTCAACATACACTCAGGTTAACTTTTAATATCTTTAAAACTTTTTGTTACCAGGAGTGGCCTATTCAGATGGAAGACGACAACAAGTTGTGATTATATATCTTAACCGAGCTGTAACATCAAATTAAAACTTAAGTTAATTTCTGTATTTCTGTGGATAAATAAACATTTTTCTTTCAAAAATGTCTCAAAGGTTTAATGGGTTTAATAAACTTAAATACCACGAACAGACTACAGGGAGGAATTATTCAAAAGCTCTGTAGAAAGAACTTGTCACCAGTTACTCACCCTATTTTTATAAATATCTTTGTTTTGCTGAACACAAAGGAAGACACTTGGAAGAATGTCAGTAACCAAACAGATCTCATCCCCCATTTATTGCCATAGTAGGGAAAATAAATACTATGGGAGTCAATGTGGGATGAGATCTGTTTAGTCACTGACTTTCTTCCAAAGTCGTCCTTTATGTTTTTAGGGCAAAGAAATGTATACAGGTTTGGAACAATCTGAGGGTGACTAAACGATGACAGATTTTGTTTTTTTCCGGGTGAACTATGCCTTTAATATTAATAAAGCAAGTACAAAAGAAAAACTAAGCAATAATATAGTCTTCTTTGTGTACACAAGCTAACACGAAACGAGTCTATATCACGTTTTGTGCTTGAAAAGACAGTTAAGGTAAACCAAAAACGATTAACTGCTTTCCAATCCAAATGCTTTCACTGATCTTCTTACATCTAATGAAATGCTCGAGGCTTGACACAGATTTAGGCTCTGATGCCTGGAGAGCCAGAAACTCCCTTTAATGAAATCCATTTTCCTAAATATTGAAAAATGAAACGGCAAACTAGAACTTCCTTTGATAGAGTATCTATGAGGATGAACAGAGATGTTGCATTTGCCACAAATAAGCCTTTATTGTTGAACTGAGGCGTTAGTCACCCCGCCTGTGTTCCCAGCGCTGGAGACTATTATGACTTTTATCATTTTATCAATGTGGAAATAAAACGGTGTTGACTGGCCCCTCACTCATTTGGAAAAAGGAAATACAATTCTGACAGGGTAATGTCTACCGGCCCACAGCCTTTCGGAGTAATCAAGTTGTAAAAAGGCCCATGAATTTTAAACAATATTCATTATACGCATGGGATTTCTTTAAGCAAATGTGTGTAGCAGTTTGAGCGGGTGAGAAATCTATCACAACTAGCAAAACAGGGATACAAATTCACCCAGTTGAAAGCATTCATATTTGCTGATGTAATACTTAGATTCACTAAGCTTCTTTCTGTTCTACATTGACCCCCATTGTCTTCAATTGTATTGACACAAAGCCCACTGAGACATTTCTCAAAATACCTTTCGTGTTCCACAGAACAAAAGAGTCATACAGATTTAGAACAACCTGAGGGTGAACAAATGACAGAATTTGTATTTTTGGCTGAACTATCCCTTTAATGTTTGTTAAAAGCAGGGAACAAGATATTCTTAGTGCATTTACAAATTTCCCAAAGGCATACTATTAATATACATTTTTATTTATTTAATTCATTTAAGTGTCGTATATATGTTATATTAAAATTCATGTCTAGATTGCATTTCTGACTATTAGTTTTCTTGGCTCTGAAGTGTTTTAAAGTACATCCCTTATTTAGATGTGGGTCTAAACATTCTTGTAAGTCACAGAAGCTAATGGTCAAAATGGTATGACTGTTATGATATGCACAGACACAAAGGTTAAGATGCAAGTGCAATTTAATTGAAGGGCTAATCCCAGCCACAATCGAAAAACATGTTGATGTCATACATCAACTTCCAGATGCTCCACATCAGATTTGACCAGGAGGGTGGTGGAGTGGAGGCCGGAATGGAGAGCGTTGGCAGGCCAGGAACATGGAATGGCACGGGAGAAAGAGGTGGAGTGGCAGGAGGGTGCCAGGGCTGAGCTGGTTCAGGGACGGATTCGTGGACTGGACTCGGATCAAGGGCGGATTCGTGGACTCGATTGGCTCAGGGGCCGACTCCTGGCCTCGACTCGGCTCAGGGGCCGACTCCTGGCCTCGACTCGGCTCAGGGGCCGACTCCTGGCCTCGACTCGGCTCAGGGGCCGACTCCTGGCCTCGACTCGGCTCAGGGGCCGACTCCTGGCCTCGACTCGGCTCAGGGGCCGACTCCTGGCCTCGACTCGGCTCAGGGGCCGACTCCTGGCCTCGACTCGGCTCAGGGGCCGACTCCTGGCCTCGACTCGGCTCAGGGGCCGACTCCTGGCCTCGACTCGGCTCAGGGGCCGACTCTTGGACTCGACTCGGCTCAGGGGCCGACTCTTGGACTCGACTCGGCTCAGGGGCCGACTCTTGGACTCGACTCGGCTCAGGGGCCGACTCCTAGACTTGACTCGGCCCAGGGGCCGACTCCTAGACTTGACCTCAGATGCCTCTGGAACCACCGGATTGGGTCCCCTGGAGTGGCAGCCATGAAGAGGTTCTGGGCTAGCAGCCATCTTGGCAGGGGGCTCAGGTGAGGTGACCATCTTGCGAGCTGGCTTTGGACTGGCGTCCACGAACACTGGGCTTGCAACCGTCAGTGTGGGGCATGCAGGTCCCTCCTCCAGACCCAATGCATGCTATATATATCTATAAATTCTACCAGTGACCCTCGATGACCATTGTGGGTCAAGTGAGTTTGGAGTGGTTTGTTTAGTCCATAAAGGCAATAGTTAATTAATGCAAAATCTGAGTAATGTACATGGTCTGGTGTGGTCCTCAAAGGTTTCCTTGGATTAGATGTATGAGTAGAAATCTGGATCCATGTGCAATTAAATTGAAGGGGTAATCCAGGACCCAATTCAAAAACATGCAGAAGTCATGCACAGTTAATCAGTACATTAACATTTGGCAGACGTTTTTATCCAAAGCGACTTACATTGCATTATCCTATACATTTATACATAGGTATGTGCAATCCCCTGGGCTCGAACTCACAACCTTGTGTTGTTAATGCAATGCTCTTACCACTGAGCTACAGGAAAGCTGGGGAACAGCGAATTGGTACAAAACAAAAGCAGCTGTAGCTTAAAAAAATTCAAGCAATGAATCAGTGTGTAGCCAGGTTTAAATAGGCAAAGGTGCGACAGGTAACAAGGCACAGGTGAATGCAATACTGATTAATCAGTCCAAAGGCTTATGGGAAATTTTGTAAGAATTGGCAGTCAGGGTGGTGTATGGTGTGCCTTTTTGTGGAGCACATGGGCACTCTGGCTGGTGACCGTGACAATGACATTGTTCATCTCAGTATCCACCTTCTAAAAATCAACACATTGCAGGGTTATATAAGGCTGTGCTGTTTAATTTCCAATATAATTTTGTTATTCGTTGACGCTCGACATGTGAAGGCGTTCTGTGCATGTGTGATTTCCGACATGTTAAAATTCAAAACATTTGAAATAGCATTGATAATCAAAGTAAAGAGATGTGAACCAAACATGTTGTTCAAGAAGTAAAACGCAGGTTTTGAGACATTAAAAGGGTTTTTTCGCTTCACTACAAGAGACTGCTCTGTGATCCATTTATTTGGTTTTGAAGGCCTTTGAAGGCCAAACAGAATTATATATTTATCCAGCATTTCCTTTTGACAGTCCCCTCGAAAACACTCGTCTTTAAGTTTCTTTGCGCTTTTTGTAACACTTGTGCAACATCCTTAAAACTCTGAAATCATGACTCACTCAAGAATGCCTATAGAAGTCGGCTTTAAAACAAGAGTCTGGCACGGAGCTGGTCTCCATGGTGTTCTTTATCAGGTATAATAACATCTAAATCTGCTTCTCAAGGGTTAATGTAATCTAACTGGGGTTTTTAAGATGGGTCACATCAGGTCATTTGGCTTTAGTAGAGTCTTTTCAGTCCATGGGAGCACTTCGAGCTCCCACTCTGTGTTTACATGCCGGCGCATGCTGTATATAAGCTGATCTTGGCAAAATGTCTGATAATTTGAGGAAGACTTGCACTTTTTTGTCCAACCTTACAAACCGAATGCGCATGTGTCGAAGTGCTCTCGTGACAGCGCACCATAAACTGACAAGACAGAGGAGAATATATTGATGAAAGACGTTATTTTGTTTTGTTTTTCACACATAAAGTATTGTCGTCACTTCGAAAAAATTAAATTGAGCCACTATGAGCGGATGGACCATTTAACAATGTCTTGAGTACTTTTATGGACCTTGACAACAACTACAACCGTGTCTATGTTGTCTCTTTGTAGACTTTTTCTGATGTCTGGACTGTTAGGTGTTTAGTAAAATATGATCAGATGATTCAATATATTGGTAGTAAAAACATTCTCCAGTAAGTCATGTGTGAGACTAAAAATGTCAAAACCATAACGCTGGAATTCCCCTTTATACTTTCCACATATTTCATTTAATGGTTCTTGAGATGGGTTCATATTTTAGTGGGTTCATAATCTGATCCATAGTTACTCATACTAGATATTTCTCGATATGATAATTATGAACCAACCATATTAGCCCCCACGTATTGTTTTATATGTCCTCAATGAACCGAACTGATGTCTCAGGATACGGCCTCTTGAGATGAAAAGGAGGTTAAATTCTGCAAAGGGCCTCAAATAACACGTTCCAGCTCTGATATATCGCCATCATGTAAAGTTTCATTTGTGCAGAGTTGCAGTGAGAATAAAGCTCATTTTGTGTGGTGCAGGAATATATTACCAGTGTCGTTTGGTGTTAATGGACTCGCAGCTGAGACTCTCTCGCTGGTTTAGGTTAATGGATGGTGCGTGTCGTTATTTGTGCTTCGGGAGGATCGAGGGTGATGTTCCCTCCCCTGCGCCCCCTGTTTTAATCATTAACGCCGTCATTTTACAGATAGGATTAGAATGGGCTGGAGGTGGAGGGGTTCAGACACATACCCATCAATGCTCTTTTTGAACAAGTGACCATCTTAGCAGGGTAGGTAAAGTACTCTGTAAAGGTAATAAAGAAGGTCTTGATGTGATGATGTGCTATTGTTTTGATACGTCAGGCCAAGGAAACCTGTCCAGACAGTGGCGCATGTTTCCCTGTCCTGAGAATTCCTTTGCTCCTTGAATTTGTATTGATTCAAGAGTACTTCAGATGACACTTTCTTTGACAGTTACATAAACAAATCTCTGCGCTAAATAAAAACATTTCGATTCAAAGTGCATTTTGATTGCCAAAACCATTAGATAAGTGATTAACCATCAAGCTTTCTCTGTTTCGCTCTCCCTTTATGTACATTTGAAACAATAAAAAATGTGATTTTCTGGCATCCTGAATGGGAACGATACGGTCCTCTGTGGATTGTGGATGATGCAGTGCAGCATCCAGTTTGTTGGTGTCTGTAATGTTTGACTTGTATGAAAGAATATTTTGGAATCAATTAAAAGCACATTTTGCCAATCGAGAGAGGGCTGGGTCCACAGCGGTTTAGCATGGGCTTAGCTTGTGGCTAATGAAATAAGATGATTATTCAAGGTGTCCCAGAGAAGCACAGGAATCTGAAGCTCACATGAGAGACGGTGTCAATAACATGTCAATCTCGGGCCCGTGGGTTATACACTGGGTTAGGATTGTAGGATAGACAGCATTTGTTTTAAAGCGCCACACTGTAGACCTAGTGCACAATGTAGAAAAGGCCAATCGTGTGTTTAATCTCTGTATTGACTGAAAAAAATGTGTTAATTGTTTTCTATAGCATATACGTAAGACATAATAAGAGTGCATAAGACGTGCAAGTCTTATTTGCATTTTTTCCATCAAGATAATGAAGCCATGGTCGATGAAGATACACTAAAAATAAAACTAATCGTTCGAAGCTGAACTAAATGATAAATTATTAATTGGATGATGTAGTGCTTGACAACTTTTTTTCATAGTAATATTTTTTTGTTTCAAACATATTTAAATATAAATATTTTTAATTAACAGTTAAACTAAGAAACTGTACTTTTGACAAATGTACAATTTCTAGGTTACGCACGTGCATTAAACACAAACCTCGTCCAGTCACCAACAGACCGCGCTCTTTAAGTAAATGGTCCGTGGATCAACATAGACGCACCCAGTCACTCGTGAATACGTTTTTGGAGGTAAGTAACCAACTTATGAAATCAGTTGATAATGAACATGAATTAGTTTTAATGTTGTGTGTTTTTGAAAACGTTTTGTACTTAAGTGTGTCACTAACGTTAGACTGAGACGAAAATGTGTGGTAGATGTCATGGCGAACAGTTGCCGATCCCGTTCATTACTCAACCTTAGGTGAGTAATAACTAGATGTTCCTGGCACTCTTTTATTACCGTGTTATTTGGAGGTAACGTTAACGTTATCTGTTATAATTTCAACTTCAGCTAGGTAACGTTATTGCTGAAACGAAGGGTTTTGTTTTGTGCACACGCTGTCCGACTGAAATCCGCAAAATTTCCCACCATAAACCCACAGGATGAGTATTAACCAACGTTAACGTTTTAAGATTGTGTATGTGAGGATGTTGTGTTGAGAAAGTGTGTGTTACACCGTGTTTACACCGAATCTTGTGTGTAATAGATTCTTGATTTTCTCAATTCTTTTCCATGTGTCAGAGAAGGCTGAACCTATTCTTCAGCAAAACACCATGGCAATCTTCGTCATCAGAGATGCTCAAGCTGTCTCCAAAGACATTGACGCCATACTTGAAGGACAAGAAAGGCTATTGTTTTCTTAGGTCAATGTTTGCCAGCTCTTAGAAGTGAAAAATCTGAGACTTGAATACTGAAATTGCCGATGAATACAGGTAAGATAATAAATATTGATGTAATGAAAATTATTGGTGTCTTTTTTTATTTTGCACAGGATTTAATATTAATGTTCCTTAATGCAACCAAGTTTCATTAAATCCATATCTTTCAATCAATAAATAATTGTTTGATTAAATTATTTATTTATTATTAAAAAAAGTTATTTCTTTTTCATTGGATCAACTTATAAAATATAGATGTGAATCTTTACTCCAAATTGTATTAGTTGTTTCCATAAAAACCTCTTTTCAGTGTATGTTTAATGTGTGAAGATTGTAAATATAAAAAACATTTTGAGATATTCAAATATCTTTTCAACTAGTGTTACCGAACCATGTAAAAACATGGAATATTTTCAATATTTTACCTCACGTATTTAACAGTGGTCAACAAACGGGACTAATTTACATATTCACCAATACCCAGATACTTAATGAGGTAGGAGTGTAGAGATACATTCAAGCAATTTTAAGACATGAAAAAATATTTGTCAAGATAAAAACGATTACATATGCTATTTGGATGCCTAACGATGAGTTTTAAGTGAAAACATTTTTCAAATGTTGTGGGACTTTAAAAGCTCTTCAGAAGAGACCGTTGTAATCTTTATCATGTATTTGTTTCTTTGTAAAAATGTATTCTGTCAGAATACTCAGCCAGTTTTTAGTGGCCATCAAGGGAGAATATGTTTTTCTCCCTCACAGAGAATGGTTATAGTTTTCAGAATGTGTGCTAAATGGACCATGTCAACCATACCATGAGCGCTTTCTGAAAATGTTAGTCATGAAATAACTACATTTAGGAAATACTTACTGTGCATTTGCACATTTTGTTCCTTTCATTTCATATGCACACATTCTTAATGGAACAGTTCACCCATAAATGAAAATAGATTTTATTTATTCACTTTATTTACTTTACTTTAATTAATTAATAAAATGTATTTAAATTATTAATATTTCTTTTATCTGTGGAGTAAAAATTAAGATATTTTTTCTATTGGTTTTGTGTTCATGCAATGGAAGTCAATGGGGTCAATGTTGTGTGGTTACCAACATTCCTCAAAATATCGTTTTTCCGCCGAAGGTTTTGAACACCATAAGGGTAAATCAATTGTGACAAAGTTTTTTTATTTAATTATATTCCATTTTACTTATATAGCTTTTTTTCACAATGTGCATTGTTCCAAAGCAGCTTTACATGAGAAAATAAGAAAAACTGAAAACACAGAAAAGGTAAAACACAGTACAGTGCATGGAGTTTGTCGAACAAGTGTGATCATTCTAATAAAGCAATGTTAATGGATTTTACTGAACCTTTAAGCTAATCTAATACAGCAGTCTCCAGGTGAGCAAGCCAACACGGCCCTATGGCGGGTAACCCAAACTCCAATGATAGATAAATGGAGAAAAAAGCCAGTCTCAGCCGGGAGGGCCAGCTCCCATCTGACATGTTACTGCACTTAGTGACATTGATTAGAAGTTACAGAGTAAATGTTTACCTATTACAGGGAGAGCTTATTAATTGTGATTTAGGAAATTTCATTTGTTGAAACTGTTTAGGTCTAATTTAGTCTCATTTTGTGACCGATATCAGACAACCGAGGAGTTTTATATGCAAGATATTAATATAAGATATTAACAGCATAATGTAGCTGAGTGCAGCTTTGGTGGATTTAGTTATTCTAGATGTAATCAAAAGTCCTGAGTTTTGAGATCTTAGAAAGCGTGATGGGTTGTAGTGTGATAGAAGCTCTGTTAGGTAGGTAGGGGCTAAACCGTTTAAGACTTTATAAGTAATTAAGAGAACTTTAAAGTCAATACGATACTTAATGGGTAGCCAGTGAAGGGTTGATAACATTGGGGTTATGTGATCGTATTTTCTGGACCTGGTTAGAACTCTGGCAGCTGCATTCTGAACTAACTGTAGTTTGTATATTGATTATGCAAGACAACCACTTGGTACTGTCATGATCCTGCCTCTCCTTGTCTTGGTTTTCGAGTCTTGTGGCAGGATCATGTCAGTCCCATGTGTTTTGTGTGGAGAAAGAGCATTGTTTTGGTTTGAGAAGCCATGCTCTCTCTCCAGTGTCGCGTCCTTTAGCCCCGCCCCCTTGTTTCCCTGTTTGCAGTCCATTAGTGTTAGTCTTGTCTCCAGCCCTGATCCATCTTTCCCTTAGTGTTTCAGTCCCCTCACCTGCCTCGTGCAATCCTCCTGTTAGCTTTCCCTTAGTGTTTCATCCTTGTCACCTGTGGCCACTCTCCCTGTGTCATCAGTCCTTGTTAGTGTTTTCCCTCTGTCCCTTGTCGGTTCATTGTCATTTTGTCATTATCGTACCTCCTCACGTCACCTTATTGGATTATTCCTGTCTATGGATTATCGTGTTTGTTCCTGTTCTAAGTTTGTGGATTTTGTTGATTTATTATTCAAAGGACTTTGTTTGTTTTGTTCCCCTTGTGGAAAGTTTTAGTTTACATTTTTGTCTTGTTTTAGATCATGTTCTCCCCATCGAGGGTCTTTTGTTTAAATAAAGTTTTTGTTATTTAACTCTGCTGCCTGCGTTTGGGTTCTGTCCACACACCGTGACAGAATGAACCGACCACAGAGAACCCAGCAGGCAGCCAGGGACCGTGAGCAGTCCTCTGCCAGCCAGGACCACCAGCATTGGTGGCAGTCGACTGCTGACTTAATTCAGCGGGGCGATGGTCCTTTCCAGCCTCAGGGAGATAGATCCCTTAGTGAGTATGCTCAAGCGTCTGTGGCAAGACGGGGTTTTCTGCCAGAGACGCTCATGAATGCCTACTTCCTGGCGGGCCTCGTTAAGCCTCCACCGTTGGAGGAACGGGAGAGGCTGATCCGGGGGTCCTTTCAGCAACTGGTCAGCAGTCTTGCCTCCAGCTGCCCCTCGGCTGCACGCTCTCTCCTGCCTTCGATCCCAGAGAGTCGTTCCCTGAGGATTGGGGTTTTGGGCGTCACCACACACTCTGCTCCACCACCAGCTAGCCTCCGTGGTAGGCGTGGACGGCGGGAGTCGTGGGACTCCCCGTCCGACTCATCCAGCATGGAGATAGTGGGGTCCCCCACCGCTACTCTGCAGCCGGCCACACGTCCTGTGAGCCGGTCAAAGAGGAAGAAGCAGAGGAGAGCTGCACCATCCTGCCCTGCCCAGCACCCGGTATCCAGCCCTGCCCAGCCGTCAAGTCCGGTGGTCCCAAGTCCGGTGGTCCCGGTGGTCCCAAGTCCGGTGGTCCCGGTGGTCCCACCTGCACCCAGTCCAGTGTCAAGTCCTGCCCTGCCGGCCTTCCAGCCGGCGTCAAGTCCTGCCCAGCCGGCCCTCCAACCTACAACCCAGTCAGCCTTGCCCCAGCCGTTCCCTACTACGGCCGTCCTGTCATGCCCTACCCCTTCTAGTTCCTCCCACTCCGTGAAAGGTATCCCTACCATGCCCAGGCCTTCCTATCCCATCCCTCCGCCCAGCTCTAGGAAGCAGTGTCCTGTCCCTCCTATGTCCCCACCCAGTTATGTTCCCAAGTTTTTCCCACCAATTCCGCCTCCCCCCTTCCCATTGATATTTATTTTATTGTCCAACCCCAATCCCTTTCTAGTCATGTCAGCCCTGCCCCTAGTGTGTTCTGTTCTGTGTTTGTGGTGTCTGTCCTCCTGTCTGTCAGTCTTGTCATGTTTAGTGTGATCTTGAAGAACTCCTGGAGGAGTTCTTTAAGGCGGGCGCTCTGTCATGATCCTGCCTCTCCTTGTCTTGGTTTTCGAGTCTTGTGGCAGGATCATGTCAGTCCCATGTGTTTTGTGTGGAGAAAGAGCATTGTTTTGGTTTGAGAAGCCATGCTCTCTCTCCAGTGTCGCGTCCTTTAGCCCCGCCCCCTTGTTTCCCTGTTTGCAGTCCATTAGTGTTAGTCTTGTCTCCAGCCCTGATCCATCTTTCCCTTAGTGTTTCAGTCCCCTCACCTGCCTCGTGCAATCCTCCTGTTAGCTTTCCCTTAGTGTTTCATCCTTGTCACCTGTGGCCACTCTCCCTGTGTCATCAGTCCTTGTTAGTGTTTTCCCTCTGTCCCTTGTCGGTTCATTGTCATTTTGTCATTATCGTACCTCCTCACGTCACCTTATTGGATTATTCCTGTCTATGGATTATCGTGTTTGTTCCTGTTCTAAATTTGTGGATTTTGTTGATTTATTATTCAAAGGACTTTGTTTGTTTTGTTCCCCTTGTGGAAAGTTTTAGTTTACATTTTTGTCTTGTTTTAGATCATGTTCTCCCCATCGAGGGTCTTTTGTTTAAATAAAGTTTTTGTTATTTAACTCTGCTGCCTGCGTTTGGGTTCTGTCCACACACCGTGACAGGTACGGCATTACAATAGTCAAGTCTTGAGGTCGTAAATGCAGGAAAATATTTTTCTGCATCAGCAACACATAGAAATCTTGCCAAACTACAAAATATTCTAAGTTGAAAGGAGGCTGTTTTTGTGAAATGTGATATGTGATTTCCAAATAACAGGATGCGGTCAAATATAACGCCTAGGTCTTTAACTCTATTTGTTGGAGTAACAGTGCAGCATTTAAGGGTAATATTCCAAAATATTCTGTTTACGTGTCTTTGTTCCTATTAGTAATATTTCTGGGTTTTTTTGGAATTAAATAGGAGGAAAATACTTGTCATCAATGTTTTATGTCTTGGATGAACTCTCAAATTGGAAAACTGAAAGGAATAATCCGGTCTTGATGAGATATATACTGTAGCTGAGCATCATCTGATCAACAGTGTAAACTTATTCCATGTTTTCTAATAAAGTTGCCAAGGGACAACATGTATATGGAGAAAAACAACGGTCCTAAAACCGATCCCTGAGGTAATCCATAATTTGCTCACGTTAGATTTGACGATTCCCCACACATTTTTTAAACTTTGTCGTGATCAGGGGTGGAAGCACCCAAGTGCAAACAGCGAGGATGAAGGGGATAAACAATAACTTTAATGTAAAAAACAAACACTAACCAAACTAATTACCTAAACAGAAAACAAACACTTCCAACAAGGGGGCAAAAATAACCAACTAGGAAACAAACAAGGTACTTTCGCGTATACATACACAGTAACAGGCCCATGAACAAGGGAACTTTGGAACAACGAACAAGCACACGACAATGAACAAAAGAGCATTAAATAGGGAAATTTACACAGGAGATCACAATAGGCAGGTGTGGGGAATGAGACACAGGTGGAAAGCAATACTTGGAATGAGAGGGGCGGGGCCAATGACGAGACTGGAGAGAACGCATATTATGTCCTGATTGACAATAATATGTCTCTCTCCACATATAACATGTGGGTCTCCACATTTTTTAACAGTTAAGTGGGAGCAACACAGTCTATGGATAAAGTTTCGACTTACTAGTCAAATGGTGCATAGCGTCTGAGATGTTGACAGAAAGAAGATCCGCTCCAATGCTACAGGGGTGCAGGCCGTTTGGGCGGAAAAACCTAGTTCGCTCCCAGAAAAGATCCCTGTTTCGTTCAATACACCATGATAATAACTATTCATTAAGCTCAAATATTCTACCGAACCTTTCATTCCCTCGTCGGAAGGTAGGAGCAGCCCTGATACGAAGAGCCTTGTTGCGTTGCATTGCCTACTCGTTCAGTATCCTGGAGTCCCTCTCCAGGATCTCCAACTACTGCATCGAGACGTCGTTCAGCCCCACGAACTATGCCTTTTAGCATTTGCTGCTCAAAAGACATTCAGTAAAGAAAGAAATTGGTTCCAGCCAACCCCAGTCTCCGAGATCTTTTTCATCAGCAGTCCAGGAGGTTTACCAGTTGATGCGCACCTACTGTGTAGGATCTACAACCCAAAAGTGTCCTTACTTACACCATTTCTTCCCTATTCCCAGTCTTTCTCAGACTCAGAGTCTCTCTCTCTCTCTCTCTCTCTCTCTCTCTCTCTCTCTCTCTCTCAGTTCAGTGTCACCACCCTGCCCATGGCTGCCTTCAGGCCATTTCAATTGTCACTTTGATCATAGCATGGAGTACCTCAGGCACTAAAGAGAGGACAAAGGAGGGGAAACAATATATATGTCACTTATAAATGTGCTGTAATGCACAAAGCCTCACCAATCTTTAAATATGCCACCTCAGCAGCATACAGCGGGGAAGAGGTGCACAGAGCTGATGTTTTCATTGTCTGAAGGAAGTTCACTGATATCCTAAGTCCTAACGGACTCAAGGTGTGCAGTACTGTAGGGTTTTATTCTAATTCTATAGTATCTTATGTATTTATTTGGGTAGGCTGTATGTTTTTGTTGTGCTGACCAATATACAGTAGCAGTTGGCTTATCTTATTGATGTAACGTGATGTGTGGTCGCACAAAGGCTTCCACCTTACATCCATTACATGAACATTATCATCTAAGAATATCACGTTACCAAAATTAAACGTTGTGTATGTACTGTCCTTTTCATCTTTGTGTTAAAAAAAGATTGTTTCATAGTGGTTTGTCGTCATTCTGATAAACAAAAACAAGGACAAACATGTTTTCTTGGGAGTGCATGCTTACAATAAGACCAGAAACATGTGTTAAGAAAATGCACTGGGTCAATTTTGATGTTGACGATTAGACTAATCCTCTGAATCCTTACATCAAATATAATATCAAGACCCACCGCTGCCTAAAAGGCTGGCGAGTTTGGACTTCTCGCACCCACAGACCTTGCACTGCATGTGTTAGTTTGAGTAAAGGTCACTTGTGAAATGAGCTTTGTCTGTGTTGAGCAGGAGTCCTGGAGTGTGAAAAGAAAAAAAAGGACGGGTTACTCAATCAGGGTGTGACTGGACTAAAATTTCAGAAGCAGCCCGGGGCCTCGACGGAGCGGCTGGGGCAATCTGAAAATTGATTCCGCTGGTGGAGTACTGCAGAACGGACTCCCCCGCTGTAATTCCCAGAATGCATTAATTAATTTCAGTGGTTGTTGGGATCTGGAGTACGTAACATGCTTCTCTATATGTGGAGACTGGAGAGCTCACCTTGGGGCATTGAGATATCTTGCATCGTAATGCCGCGAGGGCGCAGGCGGCCAAATACACTTACAGCAAAATATCATCCATTCGCCTGTAGGGAGCATCAGTGGAAGCGTGTATAAAGCGTGAAAACTGAGAACCCTAGACCTGGCTTATACCGCTGATTCATTTATCACTTGAGAGCCTTTGGGTTTCTGCACAGATGGCTGCACGTTTTTGGTTTGTTTCCCCTTCGAATAGCTCTCCATGTGGCACCTTAAGAGGACTTTGTGAAAGAACGTTTGATTTGGCTGGAGGACAGTGTCAAACTCATTTATTTTCCATAAATAGGAGCCGGACACGCGAGCAGGCTGGTTTAGACCTGCCTCACCTGGCACTGCTAACTCTGTCAGCGCTGAACCTTAAGCACATTTTTCATTAGTCGCCTTCTGCCGGCCGCGGATTGTTCGCTGAAGGGATGAATTCAGGATCTTTCAAAACTTGAAAACTAAAGCAGGTCAAGGGGGAGCTCCAGTCATACATCAAAGAGATTTATCCATCAGTAATGTGTATAGTTGTTGAATATTTTCTCGTCCAGTGCAGGTACCAACCTTCCCGATGCCAAAGCAGCATCACAATGCACTTAAAATAGACTGTAACGTCAGTCTATAGACGACTAATGTGTAATGTATTTATCTATTGATCGTTCATCTTTGCTCGTATACGGAGCTCTACAATAAAAGTGCACTTAGTCTATGTACTGAAGAAAATGTCTCTGTGCATATTTACACGTATTTTAACAGGTTCTAAGACTCAATCATTCGTCGATCGAGATACGATCGTTCAAAACTCTGGAATCTGAGAGTGCAGAAAAATCTAAATATCAAGAGAATTGCCTTTGAAGTTGTAAATCAGAGGCATTGTAGCAAAGCATCCACTCACAAAAATAACACTTTTATATGTATATTTAGGGTAGGACATTTGCAAAATATCTTCCTAGAACATGATCTTTACTTAATATCCTAATGATTCTTGGCATAAAAGAAAAATCAAAAATTTTGACCCATACAATGTATTTTTGGCTTTTACTAAAAAAGTTCTACCCGTTCTACTTGAGACTGGTTTTGTGATCCATGGTCACTTTTTACAATAGAACCCAGTAAGAAGTTTATAATAAGTATAATAACGACAATGTACCAGTACGTACAAATAAAGCTACAGATTTATACAGAAACAAACACCAATAATAAACACCATTTAAATTTTGACCAATAAAATAACACAGTTATTTATATCTTATTGAGGTCAAAGTATCTGATAAATGCAAACTACAACTAACGGATGTCTTTTGAATTCACAACAGTCATGTGTTTTGCATTCATCAAACCGTTAAGATTTGGAATCACAATCGCGTTCGAGACACAGTTGCAACAGGGGAAAAAAAGAACGGATAAAGCAAAAACTCTACGGAGCGAAGCACTCAAATATAACACTAACATTCACATGTCCCCAAGGGCTCCTTTGCAATAAAAGCAGACGGCTGATTTTCATTCAGATAGAAAGCATTTGTGGCTTTGCTCCTGTGTTACAAGGCTGATCTTCAGATGCTGGCCGGGATTCTGGGCCATTTCCTCCTAGTCGGAGACAACGGCATGCATGGCATTATTGTGTTATTCTCTTGTTTGTGCTTCCGTGGCTGATTTGCTTCGAAATGAAAGATTGTAAAGGCATTTTCAGATATAACTTACACTCCCCTTGTAGCAAAACTTCTTCTGAGTTTTCCTTCGGATGTGCGAGAGAATAAGACATTCAGACATGTTGAATCTGCAATAGGATTTTCAATGAACGTCTATGCTTACCAAACATTACAAAGGGTTTAGGAGGATCATTTTTAATGTGACCTCAGTGCTGTGGGTGCTTGCGAATATTTTCCGCAAAAATGTCCCAGCTTAGAAAGTATACATAAATATTTGGTAATATGGGTTTTGAGATCAAATTTTTATTTATGTGCTTTTACAGCTCTTCTCAGTACAGATGGACAATGTTTTCTGTAAGACAGTCAGATCTTTCTAATGTTTGTACACTATGGACCAAGGTTATTTTAGTTTACTAAAATTAAAACTTTTAAAACGTTCCTGTTCATTGAAATCAAATAAAATATTGACCTAAAAATGTTTGGAAAAACTAAACTCAAGAAAAGTAGAAATGTTGCCTCAAAAATAAACTGAAGTCGATTAAAGCAGTAAAATTATAATAATAAACAAAAACTTATAATACAAATAAATTTAATCTTATACAGCAACATTCAATTTAAACCAATAAATAATCAAATGAGCATTATGCAAAATCATATAAAAGCATATAACAAAATTGCTCAAACTTTAACTAAAATTAACACAAAAATTTAAAGTCTAAAAATAAAAGCAAATTTTAAATATTAATAAAACTATTATAACTCTGCGGTGGAGAGCTTATTGTTACATAATTGTAATATTATTGACATAATTTACATACATACCAGTAAAAATGTAACAAAAAAGATCACGCAAAAGATTTAATTGACCCTGACTGACCTAAATGTAGAGGTGTGAAGTACGGATTCATCCCATTCGAGAAAAGGTCAAGAACAAAAGATGGAGAATTGGCGAGATTTAAAGTGCTTCATGAGGGTCAGGGAGGATGTTTCTCCAAAGCTTTCTCTCACCGAACAGTTACAGAACCCTACTACAAATCCTTTCAATTTATTTGCTGAAACTACTTTAAAATGACATCAAACGTAATCATTTATTAGACAAATTCATCCAAATTGAACATAATAGTGATATCTAATGAATCATTCCTTGCACACTGTAAAAAAGTAATCAATAAACCATGAAGACATTTTACAATATCAAATATGGGTTCTCCTTTAGATTACAGCTTGCAATGTACTGCATAATTAAACAGAATATACAGCGTAACTCATTGCAAAAACCTCTGCGGTACATATAAGGAAAGGGGAACAATATGCAAAGTTCGGGGAATAAAGGGGTGAAAGTAAAAAAAAAGAAATATATTTTCCTAAGTATTTTAAAACTAAAGGTACCTATTTTAATGTACAAAATCATCCGAATGAAAATATTGACAAAGTTTGTTTTGCGATTTTGATTGTTCTGTTGTCAAACTTTTGGAGGTGAGAGGCCATCTATCCCTCAAGGTCCACTCTGAAGTCTGAGGTCTATTTATCCTCATATGGCAGCTCATACTGTGGTGATCAATTTGATGTTGCATAAAGGTCATTTGATCTTTTTTAAACAAACCGAAGCATCTGATTAATAATGCATTCATGCATTGATTCCGTCTGACCTTTGCATTGCGGACCAGGTCAATTATCTTATGGAGATGGAAAGCGTTCCGAAAGTTCTATTAACGTCGTAATGGTTTGCATTCATCATGGTTACTGGCGTGGGGTGGATGAAACAGTAGCCGGAGGCACGACGTGCTAATATTTTACTGTATGTCGACAGCTACTTGTTTACTCTGCCAGCAGTGGCATGTTAGGAAGCGCTCAAGGGAGAGATAATTAAAACAGAGGCATGATCACCGCCACTTTGCCTTTTTGTCCCCCGACAATGACGAGACAGGAAGAGCTGTCAGGAGAGCCATCGGCCGGAACAGATGTTCCATCTGAGGTGGTTCCTTTTCAACGGTGAAAGCAGAACGGCTTGCACAAAGGTTCAAAGTTCATAAAAACAAGCGTTCACTTTGTGATTGGCTGATGTTACACTTCTCTTTATTTGTCATTCATTTGTTTAAAGTCCTTTAAGTCGTTTAAACCTCCTTTTTTCTCTTCCTTTCCCTACCTCCCTCCCTTCTTTCGCTCGCATCTTTATTAGCGCGTGATTTGTCCGTCTCCGCAGACAATTTGACAGAAAAATTTCTTTTTGAAGTACCTTGATTTTGAAGTTCCCCGGAGTGAACTCAAAACATTGCAGCGGTGGTGATGTTTGGGGAGACTGATATAAAAAGAGCGCTAAAAAGAGTCTTTCCTTTCTGATGTAAAGACATGTAACAGTGATGAAACATTACATTTTACACATGTCCATCATCTGAACTAGACGAATTGCTTTTATAATGTTTCAGAGCTGAGGGAGAATTGCCTAGCAGCACATTTCGTATATTGATGCTGTCATGGACCACACTAACTTGTAAAGCCCACTTCGCTTTCAGAGTATCTAATTTTATTCACTTTCAACAAGACAAGAGGTTCTTGTCAGTATTAGATCAGACTAAACTACACAGAATGAAATGCATTTAATATCAGTTACACTCCAACAAAAACTATACAGCACTAAATATGGTTCCCCTATGATTACGAGCAAAGAACCTCTTTTAGTGCTATATAGCATCATTGTACATGCAAGACTTTCTGCACTGCATAAACATGTAACACATACTTTAACTTAAGCTTGTAAGATACCATAGTGTGGTATGATATTAATGTTACAACAGTTTCCATTGAATACGGGTTCTCTTATGTTTTATACTATTGAGTTTTACTTTTATTGTCCCTCTTGTTATTCATCCTGTTACTGCAAACTTGTTATTCAACTTTTACTTCCTATTGCAATTTAAATGTTGTTGATACTTTGCGTTTCCCTTTTTATTGGTGCTGTCAAACGATTAATCATGATTAATCGCATTCAGAATAAACGTTGTCTATACACAATATATGTCGGTGTACTGTGCATATTCATTTGGTATTTGTGAACACATACACACTCATTCATATTTTTAAGAAAAATATAAAACATACAAATTAATAAAGGATCAGCAAATATAAATAATATAAAATAATGTAAATAAATACATATACATACCTGTATACTGTATATATATATCTGCGATATGATGATTTGAGTTTGCTTTAAATTGAAAATGAAATTGAAAATGATTCGAAAAACAGATAAATCTATAAAAAAATACATTCTTTGGAAATGCTTTTAAATATATGTCAATTGAATATTCTTATAAAATACTATATTTAGGACTTAATGCTTCATTTCTTATTGTCTAGTATGTCTTAGATGAGATCAACAACTGACATTAAAAGGTTCTTCACAGCAATGTCATAGAAGAACCATTTTTGGTTCCACAAAGAACCATTCAGTCAAAGGTTCTTCATTCATTATATTTCTTTTTATAATCTGAAGAACCTGTTTTCGCCACAAAGAACCTTTTGAGAAACAGAAAGATCCTTCAGATGTTAAAGGTTCTGTATGGAACCAAAAGGTGCTTTGAAGAATAAAAAAATGAGTTCCCATAAAAAACACAAATCGCTCATCTTAACAAAGTCAGCACATACGTGATTTATCAGTGATATTGTAGCTGTAGTGCGACTCGTGTTTGTTGTGTGACTTTGAGTTCAGTATTTGCAAACTGGAACAGTGATTTTTCAAATGTGTTTTGTTAATGCTTTAGGGCCTTAAGGAATACCAGCATTGCTCAATAAATACGACAGAATCCTCTTTCTCAGCCTGTTCCACTTTACTGAGATGTAAGTTGGTGTATTTTTGTGATCCGGGTTTTGTGGTGATGGTACATCTGAAAGCTCATGGACATGAAAGCTTCCATCACTGTATTTCAGTCACTGTGCTCTGTCAGCAAAGCCACAGATCACATCTTCTCTCCGGATGTAAGTAATACAGTTACGTAGACTGCTGATACAGACCTGACTGCATTTGCTTTTATGGGTGTACAATGGGTATTTTTTCCTCAGGGGTCAATGGAGAGAGAAACACACTCTCTTTCAAAGACCGTCTTAGCCTCGGTTGCTGTTTAGGACATTTTAATTTCCCAGAGAAACTTGTGTGCTCCATCTGCTGGCAAGAGGTAAACTTACACTAGTTATTATGCAAACTAGCTCATACAACAGACAGACGGATGCACTCCACTGAAGACCAGCGCCGTACATTTAAAAGTTGTCATTTTGACTTCATGTTTACTTCAGCAATTTGACAGCGATTGAACTTTGCGCCCGCTGCCACGATGATGTCAGGTACTTTTCGGCACGTTCACGGGGTGTAAACAGAGGAAGCGACTCCCTCCCGTTCCTGTGTGGAAAACAAATTGCCTTCTTTCCGGGGATTTAGCAGAGTTTTGGAGCACGGAGCGTGGATCAGAGTGCATAGAGGATGTATAATGAGTTCCATGCTTGTGAAATCATAAACAGGATGGAGGCTGCCCGGAGTCCAGGAACGCTCTCGGCCACCGAACGCTATGTTTTAAAGCTGCGCTTTTCCCACATGGATTGCATGCACGCCACACTATCTCTTTACTTCACTTGCAGAGGTGTTTCTTGTGAAGTTCATCTACACCCTCATCCCTTCTGTCTCACAAACACACACACTCTTGTCTAGTTTATAGACATTGTGTGCACTTTCATCGACAATGATTTTTATACTTTAAAATGTATTTTCTATTTATTTCTTGAAGAGCAAATGAACAATTACATTTTTCTTTCAATTGGAATGTAAACAGTTAATACTAGCGATTTGATTATATAGCAATCCAATTGACAAATACACACTAAACAACACTAGTAAACAGGCCCATTATGCAAGAGAGATGCTATTGGACTATTCTTACTGTACATGTTGACCACTATCTTCTTTGTTTGCAGTGTCTTTGTGGGAACCCATTAAATGACATCGAAAGCACTATTCCTTTATATGCAAGTACCTTAAAAGCCAGGGCAACATAAAATAATGTTTGGATATTTGTCATCGTGAAAGGCCAAGGCCAACATCCCAGTTGCTCACAGAATGGCATTAACACGGCAATTAGCAGCAACATGTGTGCAGTGTTTCCTAATAGAGTCTGTCTAATCTTGTTATTAGTCATTCAATTAATGATAAACCAATGATGCGGCTTTTCTCACGGGGGTCACAGATGCGTTTCACAGAGGTTTCCGAACAGTACCGTTATAATCACCTCTCTCTGGAATCTGAGACCCCCTCAGTTAGGCACCGCAGACGCCATTATTATGCAGCAATAGGGAAAAGTAATGCAGTACATCTCCGTTTTCCCAGTTGTATTGTGTTCAGAAACCGTTACTTGTTTCCAAACTGTTGTGATACCTTCCAAGTGTTGTTTCTTTCTTCTTACAAGCACCTACATAAGACTCTAAAAATCCTCTGAATGTACCTTCTGGGATCTGTGAACAAGCGGTGTTTAACCCACACCAATTTCCGTAGATCCTTTGCCATCTATTCAAATGCATATGCAATGCAAGAACTCTTTGCTTAATGGTTATCGTATCACAATGAAGTTGTTTTACGCTCATTTTTCTCTTCCAAAAAGTAAATCACATATTGCAGCTATCTATTAAAAACACCAAATACATTAGAAAGTGGCACACATACACGGTACACTGCTTACTGTATACTGTGGCTGTCTTTTTTATGTGTTACCTGAATAAGTGTGTGAGATTTGGAAAGTCTGGTCCTGTTCTGAAAACGAGTGAGAGCCCAGTACTGATCCAAACCTAGTGAGCTGTCTACTGCCAGCGTTGGCAGTTGTCTAAGTATCATTACAAAACCTTATAAGTGATCGTTTTCAAGCGCTCTACATATGCCAAACAAACAGAGCTCCATGCAGAACTGGCTGACGACTCATTTTAATAGAATTTTATGTTTTCATGTTACCCAGTCAACCTGATTTTGTAACTAACCTGAATTTGTACCTAGATTGTCTAATATGTATTAATTTCTATGATGTGAATCATATAAAAACATATGATTATTAGAAAATAATAATACTACTAAAAAAGGTATAACAATAATAATAATACAATAACAATACTTATTATAACTGTTGTTTTTGAATATTATAATGTTTTATTAGCTTTTATTTTTAGATTTTTGTGTTAAAGGGATACCTCTCCTCAAAATGAAAATTCTGTCATCATTTACTCGCCCTCAGACTGTTCCAAACCTGTATTTTTTTGTTCCGCTGAACACAAAAGGAAGATATTTGGAAGAATGTCAGTAACAAAACAGATCTCACCCCCCCGCTGATTCCCATATATTTCCAAATATCTTCCATTGTGTTCAGCAGGACAAAGACATTTATACAGGCGGGTGAGTAAATTATGACAAAATTTTGGGTGAAATATCCCTTTAATGTTAATTTTAGTGAAATTTTTTGCAATTTTGTTATATTCATTTTATTATTTATTGGTTTCTTTTTATGTTGCTATATACGATCAATTTATTTGTATTTCATGTTTTATTTTAGTTTTTGTTTATTATAATTTTAGTGTTATTCAACAATTATTAGGGCAATTTTTTATTTGATTTTATTTTTGTCAGCCTAAAATGCTGAACGAAGGACGTGGCGACTCTACAAAACTTTAGCCGCTATTAGATTATTAATGATAATTTTAAATCTTGCATTGTTATGCAAGCACTGTTGAGCTTGTGCAGAGGCAGCAGTTTTTGCCAGAGGGGAACTGGAATCCCCTGGTTAGGCCTGGTTTCCCTCTGAGGTTTTTTTTCTCCTCCAATGGAGTTTTAGGTTCCTCGTTTGCCTGGCCGGGGGGCTGCTAGAATTTTTTTTAGTCTTATTTAATTAACACTGCATATAGGAATTTATTGTGTGTCTGATATTTGACCTGTGTTTTGACTTGCATAACCTTTTTATGTTTTGCTTATAGTCAATGTTTTCTTGAACAGCTGCTTTGTAACAATGAAAGAGTAGAATGGGAGTAAATGGGGAAACAATTTTGAAGCTCCAAAAAGTGCTTTCATCGATCGTTTTCATCCAATAGGATACCGTCTCCTTTGTGCGGGAGCTTTCGTCACCGTTCATTTGCCGGAAAAACATGCCTCTGGTAGACATTAACGTTAATTGCACTCTCAATCTGAATATTTCTCTTAAACAAACACATGGATTGGCTTCAGAAGACCTTTTTAAGACCACGGAGCCGTGCAGATTTTTGATTGATGGATGCACTTTTTGGAGCTTCAAAAAATTGCCCCTCATTCCCTCCCACCTTGACTGCATTATTTTTCAAGGAGAAAGTCATATTCAGTCAGGATGCCTTTAGGCAGAGTGAAACATGAGGAAATTTAGTTTTGCCTCTGAAATATCCCTTTAAATCAAATATTTTTCAGAAGTGAACACAATTCCATCTAAGTTGGTAAACTGAGCTTATTGCAATGCATTCTTTCAGCAAAAAGGTACACGATGCTGCCCTGGAATTTGACCAAAATTTGGGATGTTAAGCATAATCTCGATGTACATAATGTGATGTACTCATCACATCAAGATTGTCTCTCTAATGGTTTGTAATGCCATTGGCAATAAATTATATTTATTTACTGAATTCATTTTTCTTTCTTTAATTACATAATTTCTACCTTGACAGGAAATCTTTCACCGATGCATGTGCACCCTGGGGAGACATCTTTTAGAAGAATATCATAATTCCACCATATTTTTCCAAAGCAAATATGGATTATTTGTAGTGTTATTAATCAAACATTAGACATTATCAAATCAAAATGGCTTGAAAAATATTCTATTTGCTTGATTGTATTTTAATCATGTTTTAATTGTTCCTATTTTGCCTTAATTGGCCTCATTTAAACAACTGCTCTGCTCCGCTAATGGAAGTTGTGTTTGTTTTTATCCCCCCGCATGGGAAATGTTTCTCGATTATCGGCTGTTCAGTCAAATCTATATTTCGTGTTGCCGTTCCCACTCCACACATCACTTCCTGTGTTCAGCCCACACTGCTTCAGGCCCAAAACTCAGCAGCTAGCGACATGCTCACCAAAACATCCTAGAACACAGAATGTCGCCCAGAGCATCTTATAAAAGCTATTTTTCATCAGTGTTTTCCTTCCTATTCTGTTCTCTCAACATGTTGAATATCCTATTACACAGTCTAGCATTTACCATGTCTCTCTGTTATTTGCAGGAAAGGTACTATGTTGTTGGAATAGGAGAGGTTGGGCTGGAAGGGTCTTTTTAAGCCGGCAATGACATTGAAATAGAGGAAGACAACTAAAGAACTGTGGTTGCAGTGAAACTGTCAATTGAGTTTTTCCTGCAGGCACAGTATTTTTCTGTCTGTTCCTCTCAAAGCGATTTACAGTATTAGATGACACTTTAAAGCCTGTTGGTATTATGGAGGTTTATAACTGCCTTTGTAAACAGTGGGAGGTGGGAAAGTGACAGAAAACTGTGTCGTGTGTGGAGTCCCTTTAAAGCAAGTTTGACAGCCATCTTTGTAAGTGATATATTTTTTATAGGCTGTATACCAGCCTTTCTCCTTCAATGGACGAAGACAAAAATCTCTTAAAGCCATTGTCCACTTTAATTTCAATATCAAATCAACAATAATTATCGAAATTTCGATCTGTTCCCCATATAAAGCTTTACTTTTTTGTTATTGCAAAAAGTGACAGTTACAATTGTTCATTTTCTCCTTTGGTTTTACACTGAAAAAAAGCAATACAGAATACAGTAATCTTGCTAGTTTGCATTATTAATAAAAACGTCAGTTTTCATTTAGTCATAAAGCATTATGCTAAGTTAGCAGGCTAATCAGTTAGCATAAGCAAACTCACACCTCTTCTACACCAGACGCGAGCAACGCGACAAACCTATTGAGAACAAGGCAGTTGTCATGTCGTGTCGCATCGCGCCACATCCAGTATGGACAACATTTCTATTTAGAGGTTATATTGCCTTTTGTTGCGCCACATCACACCTCATCGCATCCGGTATAGATGGTGTCAGATGCTCAACAAATTGATCTATAAACACGCAAGTTTCTGTTTTTCAGGAAAGAAAAGAGCACATAGAGTATAATAGTAATTTTCTGACAATAAAAATTATTAAGATTTTTATTCAGAAAACATGCAACTCTATTTCTATAGAAAACCAATAATAAAAATTGATTATTTTTCTTTTGTTTTGATGATTGATTCCTCAAAATTGTTGTTGTGGCTGTTCAAGTCAGGTAGAATAAAATATTTGCCAACCCATTCTCTCAGTAAAATTGATTTTGGGTCCAAGAGGAGTATGATTTTACATGGCAATAGAATATTGCACAACACCCTCTTCTGCAGCTTATATTGTCTCTGATGTGTATTATGGCAAATTTGTTTTTATGTTCAGATAAAAGAGGTTTAAAATAGCTTCCTTAAATTAAATGGTTCATGGTTTTTTATTAGAAAGTCTGTTATCGAAATCTAAAACACAAATGCTTGCATGTAATTGAAGCAACGGGATCCTTTTGATGATGCCCAATTTGTAATTGTTCTTACATTTTTTTGGCTTCACACACATTTCAAATCAAAGGCGGAGCGTTTTTGGCTTAAAGCAACGCAACGTCAAGAAACTTAATTTCCCTTGTAAAGGTCTTAGCGAGAAATAGTAAGATGTTCAAACAGTAGGTAGCTGGTGTTTTCCAACTGACTGTGTGAAAGCAAGAGATTAAAAAAAGACCTGCTTCGTATCCCTCCGCTCTGCATGTGGTTGCAGGGATGTAGTGCCTGAGACTCTTTGCTTAACACTACCTGACAACTTGGTTGACATCTCAAAGAGTTCCTTAATATATTCTTAAACCTTTTGGCATCTCTTTCCTGCCCCAAATCTCATGAATAACGCATGGGGCCCAGTCAGCAAGTGAGCAGTAGGAGCAGCGGCCAGCCTCCATCCATCACTGTCTTCCTACCCGGGCTGCAAGCGGGCCGCAGCCGCTCCCCCAATAACCACCCCCTCCCTTCCCCTGTCAGTAAACAGGTAAAACAACTGCACAAGCGGGTGAATGGGGTGTGAGGTATAGCAGGCGTTTAGCAAGACACAAATCTTCAGACGAACCTTCATTAGCCAATATTTTATT
The DNA here is from genome assembly GCF_947034865.1 of Barbatula barbatula. Lineage (NCBI taxonomy): Eukaryota > Metazoa > Chordata > Actinopteri > Cypriniformes > Nemacheilidae > Barbatula > Barbatula barbatula. The sequence goes on along the minus strand of NC_136783.1, from coordinate 6,987,109 downwards.
CACCAGAGCATAGATAACATAGCAAATGTTTAAACTGAGAAATTGTACACTTTTATCCACTAAATTAGCTCATTTAAAATGTAATGCCTGCTACGGGTTTTAAAAAAGTTGGGACGGGGCAACAAATGGCTAAAAAAGAAAGCAGTTAAGAAAAGATTCAGCTGGGAGAACATGTAGTGACTATTCAAGTTAATGGATATCAGTTCTGTAACATGATTAGCTATAAAAGGGATGTCTTAGAGATGCTCTCCGAAGTAAAGATGGGCAGAGGCTCTCCAATCTGTGATAGACAGCGTAAAAAGATACGGAATACTTTAAAACAATGTTCCTCAACGTCAAATGGCAAAGGCTTTGCTAATCTCATCATCTACAGGGCTTCACATTATTAAATCTTTGTGCCTAAGGGACAAGGCCAGAGACCTTTGTTGGATGCCGGTGGTCTTCGGGCCCTCAGACGACACTGCATCACTCATCGGCATGATTGTGTCAATGACATTACTAAATAGGCCCAGGAATACTTCCAGAAACCACTGTCAGTAAACACAATCCGCCGTGCCATCAGCAGATGCCAACTGAAGCCAACTCTATCATGCAAAAAGGAAGAACATGGATATGAACATGGTCCAGAAGCGCCGTCGGGCCAAGGCTCATTTAAAATGGACTATTTCAAAGTGATATAGTGTTCTATGGTCAGACAAGTCTAAATTTGACATTCTTGTTGGAAATCACGGACGCCGTGTCCTCCGGGCTAAAGAGGAGGCAGACCTTCCAGCGTGTTATCAGCGTTCAGTTCAAAAGCTACCATCTCTGATGGTATGGGGGTGCATAAGGTCAAACGGTTTGGACAGCTTGCATGTTTTGGAAGGCTCTGTGAATGCTAAAAAGGTATATAAAGGTTTTAGACCAACATATGCTTCCCTCCAAACGACGTCTATTTCAGGGAAGGCCTTGTATACTTCAGCAGGACAATGCAAATCCACATACTGCAGCTATTACAACAGCATGGCTTCGTCGTAGAAGAGTTCGGGTACTGAATTGGCCTGCCTGTAGTCCAGATCTTTCACCTATAGAGAACATTTGGGGCAACATTAAACGAAAAATACGTCAAAGATGACCACAAACTCTTCAGCAGCTGGAAAGGCTAGAATGGCACCAAATTTCAACACCAAAACTCCAGCAACTCATAGCCCAGATGTCTTCAAACTTTGAAAAGAATAGGAGATGCTAACCCACATTTTTCTGATGTACATACACAGCTCATGTTTTTTCATTGTAAATGGGCCAAATCACTTATATTAAAAGAAATCGGAAATTACTGCGGTAATTGGATTATTTTAATAAGCCATGTAACTTGTTATGATCTTTGGACAGGTGTGATACTTGTGTGGCCACAGTTTGCACGTAGGGTGGCCATTTCCATAACACCAAAAAGGAGGACACTTTGAGGCATTTAGTGAGGCAAGAAAAACTGCATCTGGTGTACTCGCAAATATAATACAATTTTGTCCATCATATCGGTGGTATCATGATACAGTGATTCTGAAATAGCCTACTCTATTCATTGCCAGACAATTTGATCAACAACATATCTTGATCAAGACCTATGTTTAACAGAAGAGGCAAAAAATAATTTGTTCACAGTATTTGTATTTATTCAATACACTCCTGTATGACTGGTGATGCTTAACTGCATGATAGACTTAACAAAGCTCTGCAGCGCAGATTTTGTCATCCTGAGGTGATGTTGCCTCTCAAAATTAAGACCTAAGGGAAGACGTACCAGCAGCTCGTCGGTTACCTTTATGTTTTTCAATGCTGGCATGTCGGTCAATGGCTGCTTTCCCTTTACAACTAACGTCTACTTCACAGCGACATAGTGTACAAAATCCATGGAAAGCATCTCTAATGCTTTTTGATGTGAATTCGTGGTCTTTTGTCCATTCCGGACGAAATGATGTTAGACGTTTCGGCATGTTAACGTTATGATGTGAAGGAGCCAGTATGTGGACTCCACCTCAATTCGTGGAGGCTTGTTTAAGTTTTTAACCAATTACTATATATCAGATATTTATTTGACACCTCTTTCAGCCATTCATTTGTTTGACCAGAGATCTTGCGGCGTCCGTCCCAATAAAGATTCAGCGCAACTCCGAAAAGGAGGACAAATGAGTGTCCGGCTTGAGGCTGCGCCGGACGCCGGACTGGGAGCTTAAAATCCGGACTGTCCGGCCAAAAGCCGGACGTATGGCCACCCTATGTAAACCACATTGGTCCAAGGAATTCTCAGGGAGTTTGTGTGTTTGCTCAAACATATGAAAAATTAGGGGGAACATTGATTACTACTTTTCTTTATACTTGTTTGTTCTGTATTTTATATCCTGAGACATATGACTAGCTGTGCCAAATCCAAATATAAATGTGTTAATAACACCTGTTCTTGGTTGTTCTTGGTAGCTTAGCATGCATACTCGTCTCCTTGGTCATATTTTCACATAGCCAGATGTTTAAATGGTCGTTGCGCTCCAGCTAGTTAAGAAAACTGTACCTCTTGTCACATTCTTGTATCATAACTAGCAAACTATCTGGGATTTTGTCATGGAGGTAAAGTTTAGCATCATGGTAATTCTGTAGTTTTACAGCACGTCATGAGTGTATATTAGCATTTTAGCATCTGATAGAGCTTGTCTATCCGAAAGCGATGACGGCACGCGGATAACAGAATTGATCTAAAGCTAACCCTTATAGATATATGCAATGATGTCACTTTCCCACATGATCATGTCGGGACACACCCTGGGACCTGCTCCCCTGGGTTTTAAAACACCCAACAAAAGGGCTAAGGAGAATAGAATAAACAAAGAAACTGGGACTAAAACAAAAAATGTTTTGCTGAAATTTAAAGCAGCTGGACTCGACGGTGATCCTTACGACTTCCCAACAACTTAAAAAAGAAACAGGTATTCCTGGTGTCATGAATTATGTGACTGTTCCTTTTTTGGCCATGTGAGGTGAGGTCCTCATAGTTTCCTTTTTGTCACATGTTCTCGTTATTGATTTGTTGGTTTCACCTGAACCTTGTTTAAGCTGCCTATTTAATACCCCTGTCATTTTGAGTTCCTTGCTCAGTCTTGAGTTGACACTGGTGAAGTCATGTTGACTAAACATGACCGTGAGTAGTGTAAGAGTATTTTCCCCTGTGTTTGATGTGGATTACTTTTGTTTTTGCCTGTTCCCTGCTGGACCTGTGCACCTTGTGGCACCTAGGTAATGCTTTCGCCTGCTACACGGGAGACCCGGCTTCTAATCTCAGTTGGACATAACACCTGGACAGAGAAATGTTGTGTGGAATTGCATTTCCTGATGTTGTAAGCAGTAATTTTGCTGATTGTTTTGCCACCCACGGGGGCACTACGGCATGCTCAGTTGGTGTTCACGTGGTTAAGTGACGACACGTCCATACCCTCTATACAGCGCTAGGCTAGCAGAAGTGAAACAGCCCCGCATTACAGTCGTTCATTACTAGAGACCAGTGTTCAGTTACCGAAGTAACGTAGAGCGGTTTCGTGTCATACGTTCACCTTCTCACCTCCACATCACCCAGTAACCTGGACTGTTTAGTTTAAATCAGAAGGCGAGCACCTCTGGCTGGCAGAGAAACCGACGTTAGCCTCTTGCTGTATCTGTGTCAGGGCCAAGCTGCACAACCTCTTGTCTGGAGGAGACAGAGGAGGAGATGAGGGAAGACCGTCACAACATGGGGTGAGATTCAATACCAAAGATTCTATTAACCTGCCACTGAGAGACATGCGTGTGTGTTGAACACCAAAGAGCTGGATTTTAAGGTTCCCTAGATAACAAGGGTAATGTGCTACTGTGTGCAACACAAAATTGCGTTGTCACCTGATTGAGTTGAATACAACATACAAAGTTGCACAAAACAAAATAATGGTCATTTATGACATGTATGTTGGATTTGTCTACCCCCACAAAAAATAACCATGGTTTTATTATAATAAAGGTGTAGTTACTATGTTTTTTGGTTGCTGTGTTAATTACCATTTGTATAACCATATTTTTACTACAAACACCATGGTTAAACTAAGGTTAATTGGTGGTTATCATGGTTTCAATTTAGTTATCATGGTTTGCGTTGTTTATTTTATGATATTGTAGCTATGACTGGAAATATATCAATTTACAGTTCTGTTACCTTTACTTTTTCTTGCTAATTTCTTTTTTTATTTTAAAAGAGAATTTGCTTATTGTCTATTGCTATTAGCATAATTGCTATACAGTTTTACTTTTTTACTATTTTTACTCAAAAGTAAATTTTCAGCCCTGTTACTTTCTATCCTGTTACAAAAAATGCATTCATCTTCCATTAAAAAACATATACACAATTAGATAAAATTACATTACATTTTAAAAAGCAAAATACATGTGTTATTTAATCAAGATGCTGTTATGATCCTGCCTCACCTTGTCGTGCTTTTCTAGTTTTGTGGCAGGATCATGACAGTCCCATGTGTTTTGTGTGGAAGCGCACTGTCATTGTTTGCTATGATGGCCATGTGCTCTCCTGTCATGTTCTGGCCCCGCCTCCTCATCTCCTCGTTCTCCCTGCCAGTGTTTAATTCCCCACACCTGTCTAGTGTAATTATCCCTTGTTACTTCCCCTATAGAGGGTATGGACACTGGACACTGAAATGTGGCACGGTCTCCTGACATTGTGAGAAAATGTTTGACAAGATAAGAGTCATATTCAGGTTAATTTATGGCAAAGATGCTTTTGAGGCATTCTACAAGAAAGATTAACCAAAGAGGTTACTGGTGGGAAAGAGTGCTTCTCTGGATTAATTGGCTGAATGTTTTGCCCCTCACTGGGGCACGCTTTTGCGTGCTCATGTGGTATAAGTGACAACACGGCCATACCCTCTATTTAATGCCCTTGTGTTTGCTGTCCTGTGCTATTGCGTTTTGCTTTAGTTGTGTTGCTTTGCTTGTGTTGCGTTTCTCTGCCTAGTTTTGGAATCCCCAGTCAAATCTTGTTCCTTGTAAAGTACTTAGTTTTCCTGTAGCTCAGTGGTAAGAGCATGACCCCAAGGTTGTGGGTTTGATCCGAGGGGCCGGCACATTCTTATAATCAAATGTATAGGATAATGCAATGCAAGTCGCTTTGGATAAAAGCGTCTGCCAAATGCATAAAATGTAAATGTTTAGTTATTTTGTCTCTCTTGTTTTTGCGCCCTCATGGAAAGTCTTTGTTTGAAGTTTTTTGTTATGTTTTGCCCCATCCTGGGTCTTTATGTTCTGTATTAAAGTTAGTTTTATACCTGCCATTCCTCTGTCTGCGCTTGGGTTCTGTCCTCACCGGTCGCGACGGATGCATCCTAAAACAAAAAGCTAAAAGGGCACTTTCTTTAGAGTCATTTATAATAACTGTTTTGGTTTCATTGAAACATATGTTTTCGAGAAAGCTGCAATGAAACGATAGCCTACATTCACAAAAAATAGGAATTGAATGTGAATTCATGTACGGCAAGTAGACTTAAAAAACAAATAGACAATTTATATTTCATGTGGACTTTAAGCGACATAGTCAACGTCATTAATCAACCAGTCAGTTATAGCACAACTAGTCGACCATACTATGACCCATCCATGCTACATACATTTGTAATAAGGTCTCTTTTGTATTAAATTCAATATAGTCACTTCAAACCCACATCCAGATAACAACTGACAAAAAGAGTACATGGGCAAAATCCATTATCAAGATTTTGAGGAAAGAGTGCAATTCATCATTCCTAACATTATAGAGTTGTCCAGGGGTACCACTGTGCTCTGCTAGAAATGAGCTACGCTGAAAATCACAGATGTCATTAGCTATCAGTGTTCTGTGTGGGAGGTTAATGTTGCTTAATGGATGTATGAATATCTTGAGGATGCCCCCATAGAAAGTTTTTTCATCAACAGGAACATTGTGAAAAACATCAGCGGTATGCCGCTCCAACCACCTGAAATGTCGCGTCATGCCGTGTCCCAGACCCCCCGCTCACTTTCGATCCTCTGTTTATTTTTCCCTCTTCATCTCGGCTTTCACTATATCCTAACCTAGTCAGGAGTTCCTCGAGACATGAGTGATGATCAAACGCCGTCTGTATGTGGCTGATTCATTTTCAATGAGAAAACATTATGATCTGGCCTCAGGGCAGCGTCTAATGCTCACCATTTACAAATCACTATGATAAAACACTCTAATGGAACTGATTCATACCCACAGAGCTCGCATACTTGAAGACTGCATGCTTCAAACAGCTGAATGGATCTTGAGTCAGAGATCTTATTACATTTTTGGACAACATTTGTAATTTTTAACATACTTTCGCACTAGATTTTGGTGCAGGTTCCAAATCTGTTAGAGGCCCATAGCGACTAACTGAAACCAAGCATGCCCATTTTGCCTCTAAATTTGATTGAAAGGTTTACTGCTTTCTCTGTAGACACCAACATTCAGAGGTATTTATTTCTTAGTATATTACATTCCAATTTTTCTTTCTTCGCCTGTGTCTGATTTTTTTGCAGCAAATGAAACTAAAGAGGCACATAGTGTAGTAATATGGGAAGCTGTTGGCAATTAATTCTTCAAGGAAAGTTGGTGCCATGACCCGAGCAACCACATTAATGAGTTTGTTTTTAAAATGTTCAACTCTGCCTGATCACACACCCTGTCTTTAATAAATAAAATATTACTCTAAATTTGTTTAGCCCATTATTTATTAATTGTGTGATTATTCACCGGAAATTCCAAACTTCTTTATGTTTTTCTGCATTTCATTGTCATTTGACACCATCCTATGTAAGCTTATAAAGTGCCATTAACTTCAAATCTTTAGATTTCATATACATTTAATCCCATATTGCGTCAATAGTGATAACGTTTGTCAGTCTGTTCCAATAAGAATTCAACATGGCTGGTGTTCATTCTAGTTTACATATCACAATAGAAATGGAAGGTCAATTCTGTTTCTGTTTTGTATTTCCAGGTGTGCCGCACATAATGAAAAGTGAAGCCAAAGCAATTTCTTCGCCCCCTGGTGGGGGGCTGCAGTATAGGTCATAAACCCCGCCCTCTCCATGCAAACAAATGTGATGTACATCAAACTAAAACATCCAATTGCACTTTTAATATATTTTTGCAAAGATGGTTTCTATCTTATTTAGTTTTGATCATGAGTTTGCTTTTTGATATTTATAAGATGTTATTAAAAGGGGTGTGCTAACATGATTTCTTCATTCATGATTAGGAGGTGGGATCTTGACATTGTGGCTCCACCTCGCGCTCACCTGCCCAGCCTCTCAATTTAAATGACATCATTGGCACAGTATGTCAGCAGCCATATTGGAAATTTTGGCTTATTTTTCTATAACGGAACTGAATGGGAATACATTATCCATCTGTTTTTCACGGTCTATGTGTATTTCACATGTTGGCAAATGTCGTAAATTATCCAGGTATTGTTTGCATGCAGGTTATTTAAATACTTTACACACTGTAGTATACATGCTATCGGCTCGGAAATAAATAAATAACAAGAATACCTTGTTAGTATGATTCAACCCCTGATTTCATTCATTCCAAGCATTGCATGTCACATGAAGGGCAAAGCCAACGACTCAAGTTCCTACAAAAGGAAACAACTGATAATCAGCATTGTAATGCACAAGTGGTTTTCCATAGTTTTTTCTCTCTCGAGTATATACATGTATAGTCTCCAGAACATCCATCAACACCTCTCTCATCCTGTGACCCATCAGAAATGACTGTCAATTCTCCTGACTGCTCTGTGTTATTGATTCAGCCCTGTTTCCAAGACAACAAGGTTAAATTGACACATTTGTCTCTGGGCTCCATAATCCGTTCAAGAGGATTTACACTCGCTAATCAAACACCTTCTCAGATGGAGTGAAACAATTTCACTCAACTTCAAGTCAAGCCAAATGATCTCACAGTGCAACGCTTGCCATTTGATCAGCATTCAAATTTGATGGTTGGGAGCAAGAAACAACCTTCCATCACATACATTTTTTTCTAGTTTCAGATGGCGTGTCGTCGGTATTGTGCATAACCCTGCAGGCCCGAAGCTATTTCTATTCTATTTAAAAATGTCCTCGAACTCTTTCCAAAAAATTATTAGGGGTGTAATCCTGAGCCGCATGCTTAGTTAGCCAAACAAGAAGTTCAAGCCACGGGAAACAAGTAAAATTAATTTTGAGACCACGGATGTCTTCTTAATCCCACGGTTAATAACTTCAGCTGTAAGTACCAGAATATCATTATCACCTTGAAATGCAAAGCTGCCTTAGAGGCAGCCATTTTTTTGTCATTATGTTTCAGCTCAGTAAGAATCCAAAGGCAGTACGCGAAATTGAATGCCTTCTGTCAATCTTTTTCCTAGGAGAGATTGCACTCTGTAATGAAATATAAAATGCATCACAGATTTGTTTGAGAAAGCACTTATTTTAGTTTGGTCGATGGTAATCACAGCGCACCACGGCTAATTTAAATATTCCATACACTTTGTTTATTAGCTTCTATGCTGTGAAGACATCTGGCGATGCGTTTTTGATTATAGCGAAGCAATTGTAGTGGCGACTGTAACTACATTTGGATTTTGCTTCATAATTTAAAGACTGCTACAAATCTACCTGCCCTATGTTGATTTAAGAGTATATTATTTATAAGAAACATTGTAAGTGTCTGACATTCACGATGACTTTTAACTTAATATCATTTATAGACATTATGTAACCAATATATAATTTAAAGGCATGAAACCTTTTGACAGCTGAAAGAAAATGATATGCACTAAACAACTATTTACTCAAAATGTAGTTTGTTCTTAAACTAGCTACATTCAAACTAAAAATAGTTAGGCCTTTATTCCATTGTACAATCGAAAAGTGGCGAGGCGGGGCTTCCGTTGTGGTGACGAAACATTAACGTTGCTTTAAAACGTCCAGAGACTACAACGATGGAGGAGAAACTTGTGCTGGCTGCTGCGGGTTAACCGAGCAAAGTCCGAGCGAACTCCCTCTGCTTGTTTTAATGCTTCTGCTAATATGCCAGTTAACTAACTGACAGTCCAGATGTTTCGGTGGTTGCCTAGTAGCAACGCGCTGCTCTTGAATGCAAGTTAAATGCATTCAATACTAATGCTGAAGTCTGATTGCTGAACACCATACAGTCATTTACATTCACATTTAGGCATTTGGAAAACGCTTTTATCAAAAGCGACTTACATAGCCTATATGTAGCAGGGGGAGAAGTGGCATTTCCCCCTTAAGAGCATTTCCTTAGGGGCGGAGTTGTACACATGATTATGTTCCCAGGTGCTTTATAAGACCAGAGAAGCAGTTGTTTGCAATGGCTTTGTTTGCTGGTTGAGACTCAAGAAGGTAATTGTTGCTGTTTTCACTCATTCTGTATTTATTGCCTCTAAAGTGACGTACACCTGTGTGCCTTATTTGTAGGCTGCTTTCCTCTATGCTCGTGTGTATATAGTTAGAATTTGATTTCAATTGCATGTGGGAATTTGCTCTTAACCCTGTTTTGGGGATGTGTTTTAGGCTGGTTAGATCTCCTTGATGGTCGTGGGGCTGGTGGATGCACGTTAGTGACCCTGGAAAGTGGTACTGTTCATCCTTTTAGAGCATCGGTAGGATTTTATGTGTTTTGGGAGTGATTTAGCTGCGGCAGTGGCAATATATTTATTTGTGTAGATGATGTTATATTTATTTGATATAACGTTTGGTTTATTTTTGTTCTCCTTAGGATTTCCAGTTTCTTTGCCGCTGCTGTCTTTTCTCCCCTTTTGGTTTTATGTAACCTTTTCTTTTCTTGGTGGGGTCCGTCGGATAATTGCCTATTTTGTGACATGTCTAATACGGCTGGATATGTTTGCTCTTAGTCTGCTTCAGGGCTGTTTAAACCACAATTGTTAGCTCCCTGAGCATCAGTTTTACTCTGAGAACCAACTAATTTGCTTTATCTTTGTCTTTTGTTTAGCGGATCACTGGGGAGTGCTGGCTGGAACACGGGTGTGGTCTCTTTGGTGGATACTCTCCTGTGGTGCTGCATGTATATCACAGGGGCAATAGTGTGGGCCCATGCCAGTGGCCGGTCAGTCCTCCTCGAGTATCCGCTAGTTTTGTTTTCTTTGGGTTTGTTCTGTCTCTTAAAGTTGGTGTTCTCTATTTTAAGATTACCGCTCCCATTTGTGATTATCCTGGTTAACCATTTAGGCCTTTTAATAGGGCGTGTCCTTTTTTATAAGATGTTTGTCAATAAATTGTGAATTTTGTACTATTTTTGAGAAACTCGTCTCTATTCCTTCTGTTTATAAGGCACACAATTAATCTGTGTCCCTAATTTAACTTAACTCTCCCTGAGAGGGATTCAGGGTGGCGTAGTCAGGCGATGTTGATTGGGCATCTTAATCTTCGAGTGTTTATAGTGCCCTCGTTCTACATATACATTTTACATAGGTATCTGCAATCCCCTGGGATCGAACCCACAACCTTGCCACAAAGTCACGTCTTTATTTTGATGAACACAGAGAAATATAGCCTATTTGGAAGAACGCTTGTAACAGTTCTCGGACACCATTGGCTCCCATAGTAGGAAAAATGACAATGGTAGTCAATGGGGCCCAAGGACTGTTTGCTTTCTTACATTCTTCAAAATGTCATCTTTTGTGTTAAACAGAACAAAGAAATGTACACTACTATTGTAGGGAAGCTTGAGGATGAGTAAATAGGAACAGAGTTTTCATTATTATGTGAACCGTTTCTTCCGCCCGCTTTAAATCTAGTCCCTAGTTGACTGTAAAAAGCAATATAATGTTTTGTTTACATTGCTAAGGGTGAGTAGTGAAACACAGAATCGCCAGGTGAAGTGACCATAGCTGTGTTTTATCATGAATAACAAGTCTACATATTCAATAAGTAGCATTAGCGTCTCAAGTGGTGATGCTATTTCCTGACACAATCACCTGTGTGTGACATCTCATGTTGTGTGCGGACCCCCGGCTCACGGTTCACAGGAATTGCAATGCCCCGTTACTGTATCGTGACTTAAATCCGTCCAGCATTTAAAACAAAATTAAAAAGAAAGCACGGCGATGCACACGGAGGCGCAGCATCTTTGCGTACATTTAATAACAAATACAAAACATTATCGATTGAGAGGCGAAAGGAAGCACTGAAAAAGAAAATTGAATTCTGGCAAAAAATAATAGCGAGATTACTGGTGATGGATCTTCGTGTGCGTTTGGAATCTACAGCTGAGAATACAGCCAGCAAGAGAGCACTTATCATACGCTGTATAGAGCTGCTATTTCCTTAAAGATATCAGAGGGAGACGGGACTGAATTTAATTACTGCGAGACTGTTGCCGTTCAACGACTTTTTTAAAGCATCTGAGAATGAGATTAGAGCTCACGCCTCAGTCATATGAGAAAATCTTGATTAATTTCTCGACGGAACGTTCCTCCAAATCTGTAAACTTTCTCCATTAGCAATTTAGATCAGACCTGCGTTTTCTACAGTGAATATTCACCTGACAAGCATCATCTCACTTTATTAACAGCTCAGTCAGTGTTGCATGCCGGGGCTTCATTTCCAACTCGCACACACACATCATAGACTGACAACTGTTATGAATCCATTGACAAATACACAATGTGGTTTTGGCACTGTAATACAGTAGGCTACAGGCTGGCAGACCGCTCCAATTTAACTCTGGTGTAATGCATTATAACTTCTTTTAATAGATCCCCACCAGCGACCAATTTAGAAAAATACTTTAAATGCAGTTTGAACCCCGCTGATATTTTTGAGGCGTCGCCCAAAACTATCTTTGCTTTAAGGAGCACAGCAGTTTACCGAAAAATACATTTATGTCATTTACTCACCCTGTTGCTTATGGTAAAATATATATAAACATGCATCAAGGTTTACGTTTACATCACAGTCGGGCGTTTATAAATTGAAGTACGGTGTATGTTAATAGATCATTGATATCATAATCTTAATGGGACAGGGCCAAAATAGAACCTGCTTAATTCTAAAAAATAAAGTATAAAATGGTCACATTAAACAAGATTCTTAAACCTTATCTACAGTATACTTGATCGAGGCAAAAATGCAATGACTTATGTTTTTGCTTTCTTAAATGCAAACCCGCATTGTTGATTCAGCGTTTTGGGTCACAGCTGCAACGCATGAGGGGAAGCGCCCAGGATGACAAAAGCAAAAATCTAGATTAATGACAGGAATCAAGTTGTGGTGTCATCCGCGAGAGGGCACATCAATCTCAAATCAGATTACTCGAGATTAATGACAGCGAAGGAAAACATCTTGATAATGAACTTTATAATGATGGATGTGGCCCGGGTTTATGTTCCAAAGGCTGAAGTGCCCTTTCCTGGCCCGGGCGAAGAGAGAAGCTAATCAAAGTGAAAGAGAGTTTGAAATTGCATCATATTCAGACGTCGTCATACTCCTGCAGATCTGAGGGTGCCTGTGTGGATGTCTCCTGATCAAAGCTTTCAGAGGGAACTGATGAAGTATACTGTACTGTAGTTCAGTTCACAACCCTTCACAGTTCTCTTGTAATATAGAATGACTGTTGGACAGTCGAAAACACAATAAAATTGTATTAATATCATTGAGGTAAAAAAAATACACAATCACCTAAACTACAATTAAACTTGAGGTTCAATTGATGTCCAAGTTTTGAAAACGGACATTGATTAAAATGTTATATTAAAGACGTATTCATATTTTTGTATTTTAAGTTACACTAAAGCACAGCTTTTAGAAATGTTTAAGGGTTACCTGGACAAAAAATTAAAATTCTGCCATTCATTACTCACCCTCAAGTAGTGTAACATCTTTATGACCTCCATTTTTCCAAAAACACATATTAAGGTAGTTTTGGAAGCTATCTGACTCCCGGTCTCCTCCTTAGATTGCAACGCAACCAACAGTCTACAAATGTTACAGACACACAAGACACGGAGATCAGAATATGCAAAAATGGAGGATTTATTAACCGGATACTGTTATGGAGTGGACTTGGTAAATGGACGGTGTTGCTGTCGTCTTGAGCTTGAGCTGGCGGCAGAGGGAGCCCGAGATGAAGTTCCCGGCTGACCCCGAGTCGAGGAGAGCGATGACTGTGATAGACACATCAGACACAGTAAGACATACAGTGGTAGTGAGTGGTGTCATTTGTTTTAGAGAAGGAATGATGGCACTCACCAGTGGACGAGGAGGACGGATGGGGCATTCGGTGATGTAATGCCCGGGTGCACCACAGTATAGACATAGACACTGAGTCAGCCTTCTCTGCCGCTCAGCCATGGTCAGTCTGGAACTATCCACTTGCATGGGTTCGTGGGCTGGTTCTGGAGGACTGACACTCTCTGGTCGGCGAGGAAACGGGAAGCAGAACGGCTGGCCCTGGTGTTCTTCTTCACACGACTGCATACGAGTAGCGAAGCGTATGGAGAGTTGAATGAAGCATTCTAGGCCGATGGTATCCTTGTATGCAGCGAGATGCAACCGCACCCGAGGATCCAAACCTTGACGATAAGTGGTCAGGAGAGCTTGCTCATTCCACCCGCTAAAGTGCGAAACTGGATTGCATACTCGGTGATAGACTTTGTACCTTGTTTCAGATGATATAACTGCTCTCCGATTGCCGAATCCCAGGAAGATTTCCAGAAAACTTCTTTAAAGTGGGCGATGAAGTCGGAAAGAGATTGGGTAAGCGGGCTATTCTGAGACCAGAGGGGTTCTGCCCACCGGAGAGCTTTATCAGACAGTTGGGATATGATGAAGGCCAGTTTTGATCGTTCCGTGGGATAAAGGTTCGGCTTCATCTCCAGGACCAGCAAGCATTGAAGCAAAAACCCGTTGCAATCCTCCGCCGAACCAGAGAAGGGCGCCGGTTTGGCCATGGGACTGGCGTTTACCGGAGGCGAAAGTGAAGCGGTGGTCCTGCTTGTGGTGCCCGTTGGTGCTGGTGTGGTTAATGACTGACGTAGAATGTCGACCAACTCCTGAAACGGATCCGGGGCACTCATGCCGATATTCTGTAACGGTCCGGTCTTCTGTTATGGACACACAAGACACGGAGATCAGAATATGCAAAAATGGAGGATTAATTAACCAGATACTTAAACTGGAGAACAACACTGGAGTCATGAGACGACGGAGACGCTGGAGACGACGGAGACGCTGGAGACGACGGAGACGCTGGAGACGACGGAGACGCTGGAGACGACGGAGACGCTGGAGACGCTGGAGACGACGGAGACGCTGGAGACGACGGAGACGCTGGAGACGCTGGAGACGCTGGAGACGACGGAGAATCTTGCTTCAGGTAGGGAGATAGTTAGGGTCCTTGTTGTCTGTGTAGCATTAACGAGACCGGACGGTGACTGTGTGTTCGCATGCTGCTTAAATGCGGATGGTGATGAGGTGATAATGATCTTCAGGTGCAGGTTATTAATAGTCAAGTCAAGTCAAGTCAGCTTTATTTATATAGCGCTTTTTACAATTTTCATTGTTACAAAGCAGCTGTACAAGAAAACATTGACTATAAGTAAAACATAAAAGGTTATGGAAGTCAAAACACAGGTCAAATATCAGACACACAATAAATTCCTATATGCAGTGTTAATTAAATAAGACTATCAAATTCTAGCAGCCCCCCCGGCCAGGCAAACAGTGCAAAACAGTATGCAAACGGTGGCGAGGAACCCAAAACTCCATTGGAGAAAAAAAAAAAAAAACTCAGAGGGATACCAGGCCTAACCAGGGAATTCCAGTTCCCCTCTGGCAAAAACTGGAGCCTCTGCACAAGCTCGACAGTGCTTGCACAACAAAGCAAAATAAAAAACAAAGTTAGATTTAAAATTATCATTAATAATCTAATAGCGACTGAAGTTTTGTAGAGTCGCCACGTCCATCGTCCAGCATTTGTCAGGTCTGGGAATGTATTGCGCCCTGACCGCTCCGGTAACCTTGGACTGCGTCCTGCCCGCTCTGGTAACCTTGGAACAATGAGACAAGACTGGCTGAGAGTAGAGTACTGTTCTGCACTCTTTGATGCAACAAATGCATCAGTTGTTATTGGAAGTGTCCCTGGTTCCGGTTGATCTAACTAGTGCAGCCTAGATCTTTGAAATATATATATTATGATAGTCTAGTGTATGCAAGAGTAAAAAGATGCGTCCTTAGTCTAGATTTAAACTAACAGAGTGTGTCTGCCTCCCGGACAGTGCAGGGAAGACTGTTCCAAAGTTTAGGCGCTATATAGGAAAATGATCTGCCGCCTGCACTTGATTTTGAAATTCTAGGTATTACCAACTGACCTGACACCTGAGAGCGTAGTGCACGTGATGGACTATAATACGTTAGAAGTTCTCTCAAGTAGTGAGGAGCTAAACCATGCAGGGCTTTATAGGTAATAAGCAAGATTTTAAAGTTAATGCAATGCTTTACAGGTAAAAAGTGCAAGGTTGACAGAACCGGGCTAATATGCTCATACTATTTTGTACGCGTAAGAACTCGAGCTGCCGCATTTTGGACCAGTTGGAGTTTTTGTAATAGGCCTGCAGGGCAACCACCTAATAGTGCATTACAGTAATCTAGTCTTGATGTCATAAAGGCATGTATAAGCTTCTCTGCATCTGATGGTGACAGCATATGACGTAGTTTAGATATATTTTTAAGATGGAAAAACGCAATTTTACAGGTGTTGGCGACCTGGTTCTCAAATGACAGAGTACTATTGAATATAAAGCCAAGATTCTTAGCTAAAGATGAGGGTTTTATGGAACATCCATCAATAGTTAAGCAGTATTCTTGGTTGTTACGTAGGGCGGTTTTCGGTCCGATAAGTAACACTTCAGTTTTGTCCGAGTTCAGTAATAAAAAATTGCTACTCATCCACTTTTTTATATCGACATGCTGTGTTTCATGAGGCTTCGAGGAAATATAAAGTTGCGTATCATCAGCATAACAGTGAAAGCTTACTCCGTGTCGCTTTATTATATCTCCTAGAGGTAGCATGTATAATGCGAAGAGCATAGGCCCTACGACTGAGCCCTGTGGTACACCGTACTGGACTTTCGATTTGCGTGATACCTCATTGTTTATTGCTACATATTGAAAACGGTCGCATAAATAAGATCTAAGCCATTTCAAAGCTATTTCCTTAATACCGACATCATATTCGAGTCTATGTAGGAGCATGCTGTTGTCAATGGTGTCGAATGCAGCACTAAGATCTAGCAGCACCAATAAGGAGATACAACCTCGGTCGGACGCCATAAGCAGATCATTTGTAACTCTAATCAGAGGAGTCTCTGTACTGTGATGTGCTCTAAATCCAGACTGGAAATCTTCATTAATCTCATTCCTTTGGAGGAAGGAGCAAATTTGAATTGAGACTACCTTTTCCAGAACTTTAGATAAGAATGGTAGATTCGAAATAGGTCTGTAGTTAACTAGTTCCCCAGGGTCCAGATGGGGTTTTTTGACAAGGGGCCTTATAACAGCCACCTTATATGCTTTAGGCATATGTCCTAATGTCAGAGATGAGTTAATAATGCTAAGTAGAGGATCTATAATTTCTGGGAGCATCTCTTTCAGTAGATTTGTAGGTATAGGGTCTAACATGCATGAAGTTGATTTAGATGATCTAATGATTTTAAAGAGTTCATCGTGATCTATAGTAGAAAATAAACGTAATTTCTCCTTAGAGGCGCTGTAGTTAGTCGTTTGTTCAACGGGATTCACTTCTGGTTGCATAGTTATAATTTTTTCTCTAATATCTTGGATTTTATTTGTGAAATAGTTCATAAAATCATCACTGCTATGCTGGTATACAGAATCAGAAGTCGCTGACGATTTATTTTTGGTTAATTTAGCCACTGTATCAAATAAAAACCTAGGGTTATGCTGGTTTTCTTCTATTAGTGATGAAAGGTAGGCAGATCTCGACGTTTTTAGGGCTTTCCTGTATTTTTTAATACTATCCTTCCAGGCAATACGAAATACCTCTAATTTAGTTTTCTTAAAGTTGCGCTCCATTTTTCGTGCCGTTTTCTTTAGAGCCTGAGTGAGTTCATTTTTCCACGGTGTCGG
The DNA here is from genome assembly GCF_947034865.1 of Barbatula barbatula. Lineage (NCBI taxonomy): Eukaryota > Metazoa > Chordata > Actinopteri > Cypriniformes > Nemacheilidae > Barbatula > Barbatula barbatula. Next base: position 6,969,886 of record NC_136783.1, on the reverse strand, counting down.
TCTGTCATTTTTAATCTTCTTTAAGCGCAGAGGAGCAACTATGTCTAGCGTTTCCGAGAAGGTGGCATTAATATTTTCAATGGTAAAGTCAAGATCTTCAACGTTATTACTCATGCTAGAGATTTGAGACAATTCAGGCAAATTATCAAGAAACGCATCTTTTGTAGTTGAAGTTAATGTTCTAATATTTGTAACTTGGAGTTTGATTTGCCACCATTGGGTAGTGAGCAAGCATGATACCAGATAATGATCCGAAATGTCTTCGCTCTGCTGAAGGATTTTTACATCGCCCACGTTTATACCGTAAGACAATATTAAATCTAAAGTATGATTACGAAGGTGAGTAGGTCCCGACACATGTTGACTAACGCCCATGGAGTTAAGAGTGTCTTTAAAAGCCATTCCTAAAGCATCTGTATCATTATCTACATGAATGTTAAAGTCACCAACAACAAGGACTCTGTCTGCAGCCAGTACTAGTTCTGATAAGAACCCACCAAATTCTTTAATAAAATCTGTGTGGTGCCCTGGAGGCCTATATACAATAGCCAGAATAAATTTTAAAGATGTTTTGTCCTTAGTATTAGGTATTGATGCATCAAGTACCATGACTTCAAAAGAATTGTATTTAGGATTAGACTTCTGAGAAATGCTAAAAGAGTTACGGTAAAGTGCAGCAACACCTCCCCCTCTGCCTTTTAGGCGAGGCTCGTGTTTATAATAATAATCTTGGGGGACAGACTCATTTAAAGCAATATAATCATCTGGCTTTAGCCATGTTTCTGTTAGACAGAGCATGTCTATTTTATGATCTGTTATCATGCGAACAGTAATACTCTGGAGAGTTTGCGTGTCGTGCTTGAGAGAGGTTGGAATCTGGTGTGCTTGTGACAACAAAAGTCAATCTACAGTAGTGCACAAGATGTCAGGGAACAACACAGTATGCCATAATTTATTTCACTTCTAGGGAAAAGGTCACAGAAATGTTATTTCTGAATTACATAAAGTTAAACCGTTTTCACCCTTCATAACCTATCTTTGCTCTAGGGATGTGCAGATGAAGAACTGCAGACAGATGTTACCTTGGCTAGAACTGTGAAAGCGAACAGTCCATCTCCGTTCAGTACTCGTTTTCTTCAGTCTTTGCGGGATAAGGGTCAGAAAGCACATGTTAAATTCCATATTTAATACATAAACGCCGGGGAGAATAGATTGCTTTCTTATATTTTCAATTTCCACGGCGATTGAAGCTGGTTTTCGATTTACACTTATGCTTTTGTACATGCAAAATACGCTTGATTTAACTATAATTGCCCAAGTGTATTTGCAAGGTTTGGTGAGTCTTGTTTTGCACAAAATAAAATTAAAAATGTAATTGATGAAAGCGTTAAACGATAAATTAAGACACGATGTAGCGCTACAGACTTTATTCTATGAGCAAAATATGTTTTGAATGAAAGAACTTTAATATACCAACAGGAGGAAAACACACCTTATGATTCTCTCTTCCTTTTTTTAACTCAAGGAAAAAAGAAAATTGACGAACAATTAGATCTTATATCACGCTGGCTAATCAGCTAATGGCAGGCGCATTAACTGTGAGGATGGGTGGCTTGTTATTAACAGACAGCTCATGCTGAGCTATGGTTAATTGAAGAAGGCTGGTAAAAATGGAAAATATGGACCCTCGCCGTTATGAAAAACCATATTGCTGACACACTGAGCTCATGACAGCCGCTAATGGGAAATGATCCCTGCTGTTTTAATGCCAGACCATAGCTCAGAGAAACTGTGATACCTTGTTTTGCGGTGCTTCACAGTCTGGGTGGCTTTTGTTAACGTACTATTAAGTGAACAAAAAGTAATAAAACACTTTTAAAGCAACATTTAATTAAAGGTTACGTATCGAATGGGTTCTTTGTTTAACATCTAAAAGAGCGCTTCTATCAACATGTCATTTATTCAGCGAACGCACGCTCTTAAAACTCTGTAATTAACACATAGATTAGTTTGAAACACACAACACTAACTCTATCAATCTTTTTTCAACCACTGTGTTTACACAGACAAAAGACACGAGCGCGTTCTGTTGAAATACGCTGTAATAAAGAACGGTTGTTAGAATCCAACCCTGGCCTTTCACGCTTTCACTCTCGAGTTCCCGCACGTTCAGATCATGGATTTTCTGTCGCGAAAGCTTTGCGAGCCAGAAAAGTTGTGTTTGAAAGCGCGTTGTTCTGTGCTTTGCCTCGCCCTTCCAGAATCAATCACAGGCCGTATGTGCATCAGTTATGTTTCATGGATTTGCCAATACGCTTGCCAGCTCCTCGGCAAAAGTAAGCAAATGTAGAGAAACCTGCCAGGTGTCTTTAAACTGTTAGCTGTCATTTGCATTGGCAACAGCACCACCAGGAGGCTGATAAATCTGATTCCTGGGGCCACACGTGTGACATGTATATTAATAGAATAACGCTTTTGAAGGAACGTAATAGTGTATGTTTGAGGGACTCATTATATACTGTCTGAAAATAAGAATATGAGCAGGTTGTATGATTCTGGATCATTAGCATCACATGAAATCACATGTGAGGTAATCCAACCTCGCAAAAGTTTTTGCATTAAAACAAACGAATTTGAAGCCCCATATTCCACTACAGGCTAAATGCCAAAATATATTGTCTATATCTACTTTAATGCTTTGTTCCTCTGCCAAAATGCTTGAGAAATTTTAGTTTTAGCAAATATGTATGCTAAGTATTGCATTATTAACTCGTTCCCTGTCATTATTATTTTAGGTCATTTTCACAAAACTTTGATGGCCATCAAATATTTTATTTAATGAATGAAGATACACTTTATCATATGGACGATTGCAAAAATGCTTTTAAAGGGATAGTTCACTCAAAATGAAAATGATGTCATGAATTACTCAATCTCAAGTTGTTCCAAACCCAAAGAACACAAAGAAAGATATTTGGAGGAATGTTAGCAGCTGATATTTCTGGGGCACCGTTGACTTTTGGAAAACTCACAGTTCTGGGGCAGAAGATGAGTAGGATACAAAACTGAACTAAACACCGATTGCCGTTAATTTCCGTCAAAGCAGGAAAGCACTGTTACATAAATGTCGGAAAGTTTGTCAATAACGAGGAATGAGTTAAAGTGGCCCTGCAACGGGGTTTCATGCATTCTGACTTCTTTACAGTCTTAAACGTGTTGTCTTCTCATGCTTAACATGGTCAACTTGTCAAAAAAACTAATCACGTAGTATTTCTGTGCTCGATACACTCCCCCCGTGTTCGTACAGGTTTCAGAAAGTTTTTTTCGAACATGAAAAATCTTTACGTAACAACTTTTCTTAGTCCCTTATTGGACAATTCTCCCTGAAAAGCATGCGGCACGCCCACGCATCAAGCAAGGAGAGCGGGAGAAGGAGCATGCACACATGTCACTTTCCCTTGTGTGCAGGAGAGAGAGAGAGAACTACGTTCGCGAAGTACAGCTGTGTTTGTCTGTTCACTGCATTAGGGTGATGAATGTTATATAAACGGTGGATTTACAGTAACGCTGGATTTGGAGAAGGTTTGAAACTGATAGATGGAACGGTGTTCCCCGCCTTAAACGATGCCGGACATGAACCTTACGCAGTAAGTGAAACTGTCTGTGTTTTGTTGGCAATGTGTGTGCACATGCTTTAGTTCCGCCCCACCCACATGCGTATCATTTTTTCTGAAATAATCGTTCAGCTGTATCTGTCTTTTATAAATGTGATCAAACTATAGACTCTAAGGATATTTGAAGGGTGCGATACTATTTTGTAAGTACTCAAGATTAACATGAGAACTGCGGAAGCTTTGTGTGTTATGGCCACTTTAATAAATAATTACAGTCATGAACTTAATTAATGAGCATATTGTGTAACTTATTTGATTTAACAACTCTGCCTATAATATATTTCGTTATATGACCTCATGTTAAATCGGCTACATGATTTACATGTTCTTTAAACATTTATTTAGTCTCACCGCATAACCTAAATGAAGATGAAAAGCATATTTTATCTGAAATGTGGTTACAAAACACGTGATAATATCGAAACTGAACTAACTAAATGCAATTTCTTTGCAAAGTCTATAACATATTAACGAAGCAGTAATAACTATCTAATAACACAAAATTCCCATACATCAGTGAGATTGCATGGCTCTGGTGTAGTGTTTTCAAGAAATGCATTGTATTGTAAATCACCTTTATTTTTATTTGGACCCAAATCTGCTCATATTCTTTACCTCTCAATTCAATTCATTTTAAGATGTTCAAATACCATTAAAATGCGTCAAACTTAATCCCCTATACGATCATATAAGTGGACATTTCACTTGTTGTGGCCCAAAGAAAAGAATAACTTACAAGCGTATAAGAGAGGATTGTAGATAAAATTACTCTGTTTCAACATTTAAGTAAACAATTCCTGTTAAGTTGCAGATAGCTCTAATTCACCTCTTCCATCAAAAAAGTTTTTTCTTCATTCTTTATTGATTTAACTTTATTATTCTAGTGTTTAAGCACAGTTAATTTGTTTGGGGAATTGTGGCCTGCTAACTGTTGTTGAAAGCAACACCGCTTTACATTCTATCTCCTGTGAGTTTAATTAGCTGTTGTTTTGCATGGCAACACAAATTCAAACCATCACCTCACATCAATGATTTGTTTTTATTTATCTTTAGAAACCAGCGTGGAATGCTAGCCAAGGGAATAGAACAAATGGCATAAAACTATTTTCCGTTCGAATATGTCATTTTGCTAATGATGGTGCCTCTCATCCAAACTATCTGACAAGGAAACTATCATTACGGAGGGGGGGAATTCATGTCTTAACTCACCTGACAAATCTATTGACAGCTCATCTGGTGAGCTTTGAGTGAAAACTAAGGCATATTGCTGTCGCACCATGCGCCAACACGCTGGCTTTTGGGCTTGTTATAGAGGAACATTTGGGAGGTTTGTGAGCGATGTGGACACGTTGAGTGAGCCTGCGTTTGTGGTGTGATGGATATATATGGAGACTATGCGGAGAGCCGAGAGTGTGTGCAGAGAGCAGCGAGTGTGAAGGCTTAGCCGGCATGCAGGACCAATGACACAGTTATCATGAAGATGAATGCTAGCCTGTACCTTAGTGCCAAGCTGGGCTACTCTTTAGAGAAGCGTGACAACTAGAAATCTGGATGCAGCACGCAAGAGCACGTTGCATCATGCACTTGCATACAAAGCAGATTTGTTGGATAAAGCCCTTGAAATCTTTGTGAATTAGTTTCACCCATGTCTGGTACTGTAGTAGCACATTTTGTTAGGGACCATCAACAGGTTCAGGGTTAAACAAAATATCACAGTTGATGTATCAACAACAGTTGCACAAAATTGAAACATGCTTCTCAAACAAATTTGCCTCATACAATAAGTTCGAACTTCAATAGTGCCCTCAAAAGTTAAACTTTCATTTTATCTACATCCTCACAATCTTGTGAGTTGTTTTGTTCTGGGCCACATGAGACGAATTTATACTCTTAGATCATATGAGATTATGTCAGCGTTTCCAAACTCTGAAAATTCCTGAAAAATGGGAAGACCTTTCATTGTTGTCAAGTGTTAGTGTAGCAGATATAATGTTTGAGTTTACACAACAATAACAATGTTTTCATAACCATACGCAGTCAGTTGATTTTGTATGTTACCTGCTCGCACGGTTCCAATATGGCGGACGGCCTACGTATCGCGGCCCTGATACAGATGCAGCATCTAGTTATTTATATCTATGGTTTTCAGATGTTCTTTGTTTTCCCCCATTAGTTTGTTTAAAAATACCCCTGTGTTTACTATTGTCTTTTGTTGGTTATTGTTTACATTATGTGTTATTTATTTGCTTGGTGCCATGGATTATTTTTCATGTTTGGATTGAAGACTTTTATTTGCATATAGATCCATTCCCTTTGCATTGTGTTTAGATCAGCATGTTACAATGTTGCCAACCTGGCTGATTAAATCCAATAAAAAATGTTGAAAAAGAACCCTGTAATACGACCACAAAGCACACATACGAATATGTCAAATATGTATTTAGAATTGATAAATACAGCACATTTTGCTCAAAGGTGGTTTCTGTCATTTTAGTTTTTTCGTTTTAGTTTCATTGATTGCACAGTGAGTTCGAGTTTCGGTTTTCATATATTCATGGTTCTAAACAGTTACAAGATTTTACAGTATATAAAGGGAATGTGACAATATGACTGTCTTTGTGATTGAGTCTGTGTGAATATGGATGGAAATTTAACACCACAACTTCATCTTACACGCATTACCTCACAGATGTCAGCGGCCAGTTCTGGGACATTTTAGCTTAATTTTTCAACGCTTGCTTTGTCAAAATAAGTCAAAATAATGTATACAAACAAGTAGAGAAAAGTAAAATCAATTAATTTACAGATGAAGTAATTGTGTAATTTTATTTCATTTCAATAGATTTGCAAGACATAATAGAAAATGCTGGATTGTTGTCAACCAATGGTTAGGTAAAATCAACTGTTAAGTCAGAAGCCTCTTCTGTGACATTTTGGCTTCCATTTGGAAAGATATGGGGACACAAAGTCCATCTGTTTTTACAGTCTATGGTTGCAAGTAGGACCAGTTTCTACACTGGAAAGTTGCTCACGAACAAAATAATAACATTTTTGCCGCTGATAAAAAGGTGCCACACAAAAGTACATCTTGTCTGGTAATGTGTGGGAAGGGCGGCAGGTGACATGCTGAGCTGAGCAGAGCAAAAGTGATTTGTACAGGTTGCTGTTCTGGGCTGGCCACCCACCAAGGTGTATTCTCAATCAGAACCTCATACCAGCTGCTTATTGACCACATTGAATTGATCGCGAATGTCATGAAAGTAGGCTAGCACTGAGATTAGGATAATGTACTCTTTTGAGCAATTGTTTATGTGCCATTTTATCATTAAATGTCCAAAGTTAGCAATTATATTTGATGTATTCATTTAGTAGAAGATAGAAAAAAACATGACATAAGATTGGGGGAATGAGTATGATTTAATCCCTCATCACCTGAACAAAATATCAGTATATTCCAATGCACATGATGGTCATGAGGCAATTATCTTACTTTAATGTGAAAACTGATCACACAATTAAAATCAGCTTGAAGGCACTAGGACCTTAAACCCATTTCGTATGAGAAATATTTAATTCATAATTAAAATGTGCTATATATTAAACTTGATGAAAAGAGTCATTTTCATAAAATTTAATAGCATCACATGAATAAAGCATATTTATGCCTTTCATGCATGTATATGTTTATTGATTGAATTTAGATCCTCTCAAAGTCTCCTTGCATGGTTCTCCGTGGGTGATCCTGTTTCTGCACAGTTGGGTGAACTACCTGGATTTATATATTTATTTATTCATATTTCTGCCGATGTTCCAGTGCTCATGGTCATGCATGAACACGTACTTCAAATTGGCTTCCAGTTTGTCATGCATGTTGTCGCCAGCTCTATGTTTTTCTGCGCCGAGTGCAGACTATGAGGTGTCTGAGACAACCATCAAATTGGAGCACTGACAAAAGATAACAGCTGAGAGACCTGACTATCAGGTTAGGGACAAGATGCCTGATGATCTGTCTAAAATATTGTTGCAGTGAACATCAGGCTATTCCACCAATGGTGCGTGTCAATAGCTTTTGGTCTCGCCGCTGTCAAATCGCCATCCGTGGTGACCCGCGTCTGATTCTTGCTTGCCGCAATCAGGAAAACAACAGGTGGCTTTTTGTCTCATTGGTGAACCCAGAAACTGTCAGAAGAACACATGGAAATTTTCAAACAATGTACCTGACTCGTTGCACCTCACTCCGACCTGGCCTGAGGGGAATTCTTCCCCCCAAAAAACTGCTGTCCTTTTTTCCATCCCCCACAAAAATTCTAACTAGTGCAAAGTGCTGTGTGTTTTTCACACATATGTAATCAGGTTATGAGCAGAACTGCATTGCTATGACTGGATTTGGTATCTCAACTTCATGCATGATGTTTGTTATTGAACTTTCTTAAATATTTGGCCAATTTTAATAACAAAAATGTCACACAACAGTCACATGAACTACTTGTCTTAAACTTGTCCAGCTGTTACATGGTGTTACGTGATGGCTAGATAAATCCAAAGCAAAAACACAGGAACACAAAACCATACCGACCATGAACTAAAGGGGCAGACAGACCTAAATACACTGGGGACATAATCAGGTTAAACAGAATCAGGTGAGGGATTACTTAACTAATGATCAACACAGGCAAGGAACCCAGAAGACTAAACAGAGGGAGAGGGAGTCTGGATGGAACCCAAAACAAAAGTGGGTGCTGGCTGACGAAGAGCTGGGCGGGACCAGCGGGGACCAACGGAGACTTGTAAGAGCAGGGCGGGACCAGCAGGGATTTGGAAGAGCTGGGCGGGACCAGCAGAGACTTGTAAGAGCTGGCCGGGACCGGCGGGATTTGGAAGAGCGGGGCGGTACCAGCAGAGACTTGGAAGAGCTGGCCGGGACCGGCGGGATTTGGAAGAGCGGGGCGGTACCAGCAGAGATTTGGAAGAGCTGGGGGGGCCAGCGGGGACTTGGAAGAGCTGGGCGGGACCAGCGGGGGAGGGAGCTCTGCAGTCAGATATGGTAGAGTCCAATAACAGCTCACCCTTTGCGATGGGAGTGTGGGCAGGGTTTCCCTCTAGCCCGTCAAACTCCACGATTACTCCCACAGTGGTGCAATGTGTTGCCGGCTCAAATACCTGGTCACACGTGTATTGAGGCACGACAACAATATGTATATTCCAGAAGTTTTTTTCAATAAATCCGAGGCGAAAACTCAGGACCACAATCACACGAAACCATAAACAATAACCTACAATGAACTAAGGAAACAGACTGGCTTAAATCCACAGGGGAACATAATCATCAACATAGGCAAGGAATTTAGTGGCCTGTATCACAAAGCTGGTTTGGGTTTTTAACCAGGTAAATTAGCGTTTAGTTTGATAGTCCAAGTTTTTGGGCTCAAGACGGTGGATTGGTCAGTAGCTGCCTTCTCAAACTTTCACTGCAGCAGTGTTTATTCCTGCCTTGTAAATGTAATTTAATTCATCATATTTTTTTCATAAATGATTCCATCCAAGTTGAATGTTGTAATTTCTCTGTGCGTTTTTTATAAAACTGTACCATTTGTCTGAAAAGTGAATTAGATATATCATAACATCAATAACACCAGCCATCATGGCCGTGTATTACATCAGAGCATATTCTTTCCCTTACATGTTTTCACAAATTGTAGTTTTCTATGGAGGATAAGAAATGACTTTAATAAAATAAATCAATTAAGCCACAAATTCTGAAATAAAACTCCATTGATCATGACTTGTCGTAGTCATGGTGCAAACGCTTAACTCAAGGTAAGGCTACCCAGAGTTGATGGAACTAACTCAAATCAGGGGTGTATTCCAGAAAGATAGTTATGTGACATACCCGGGTAAGTTTAAGGGTAAGTTAGCTGATATCCTCAACTTTTGGTTCCAAAAAACGAAGAAAACTTTCAAGGGTTGTAAGTAACCATAGCAACTCACTCTCTGAAGATAACACGCTCCGGAGCAGTTTATGTACCAGGGGTAATTCAATTTAAGGAAAGCTTACTAACCATCAGAGGTTGTCTGTGGGTGTGGAAGCACAGATTAAATATAATATATTATAATTTTACAGCAATATTACAATTATATTTCCAATCTCACCCATCGCAATTCAGTGTTCACAATTAATTTATTTTCAATATTAATATTTATAATAATCTTTAAATAAAATAATGTAAGCTGTTATAGTTAAACTTTATGAATTAATATTGAATACTCTGTATACACTCACCTAAAGGATTATTAGGAACACCTGTTCAATTTCTCATTAATGCAATTATCTAATCAACCAATCACATGGCAGTTGATTCAATGGATGTGGTCCTGGTCAAGACAATCTCCTGAACTCCAAACTGAATGTCAGAATGGGAAAGAAAGGTGATTTAAGCAATTTTAAGCGTGGCATGGTTGTTGGTGTGTGTATACTCGGTCTGAGTATTTCACAATCTGTTCAGTTACTGGGATTTTCACACATAACCATTTCTACGGTTTACAAATAATTGTGTGAAAAGGGAAAAACATCCAGTATGCGGCAGTCCTGTGGGCGAAAATTCCTTGTTGATGCTAGAGGTAAGAGGAGAATGGGCCGACTGATTCAAGCTGATAGAAGAGCAACTTTGACTGAAATATCCACTCATTACAACTGAGGTATGCAGCCATGCATTTGTGAAGCCACAAAACGCACAACCTTGAGGCGGTCTCCACTACAAATAGGAAAAAGGGGCTACAATTTGCACGAGCTCACCAAAATTGGACCGTTAAAGACTGGAAAAATGTAGATATCTGTCGAGACATTCAGATGGTAGAGTCAGAATTTTGCATAAACAGAATGAGAACATGGATCCATCATGCCTTGTTACCACTGTGCATGCTGGTGGTGGTGGTGTAATGGTGTGGGCGATGTTTTCTTGGCACACTTTAGGCCTCTTAGTGCCAGTTTAAATGCCACCGCCTACTTGAGCATTGTTTCTGACCATGTCCATCTCTTTATGACCACCTTGTACCCATCCTCTGATGGCTGCTTCCAGCAGGATAATGCACCATGTCACCAAGCTCGAATAATTTCAAATTGGTTTCTTGAACATGACAATGAGTTCACTGTACTAAAATGGCCCCCACAGTCACCAGATCTCAACCTAATAGAGCATATTTGGGATGTGGTGGAACGGGAGCTTCGTGCCCTGAGTGTGCATCCCACAAATCTCCATCAACTGCAAGATGCTTTCCTATCAATATGGGCCAACATTTCTAAAGAATGCTTTCAGCACCTGAATTTATGCAGTTCTGAAGGCAAAAGGGGGTCAAACGTCTCGGTTACGTATGTAACCTCCGTTCCCTTATGGAGGGAACGAGACATTTTGTCGACAGAATGGGGTTTGACTTGAGAACCTATCATCTCTGACTGACTTGAAAAGGCCAATGAAAAATTGGCGAATAAAATTTGCATGCCAGTCTCCGCCCCGGACATCCGGGTATAAAAGGGAGCCGGCGTGCTGCATTCATTCACCTTTTGTGTAGCCCAACCCGCAGCTCTACATATATCTGCCAGAGAGGCGCCCTGAGCCAGTGGCCACGAGGAGGCCACACTCCTGGTGGAGTGCACCCTCATTGCGAGCGGGCACGGGAGATCTTGTGATCAGTAAGCCGTGGCGACGCCGTCCACAATCCATTGTGCCAACCTCTGTTTGGAGACAGCCCTCCCCTTGTGCTGACCTCCAAAACAGACAAAGAGCTGCTCAGAGCTCCTGAAGCTCTGCGTGTGGTCCAAGTAGAGGCGCAGCGTGCATACTGGACACAACACGGAGGGGGTTGGGTCTTCCTCCCCAGTGGGGAGCGCCTGAAGGTTCACCACCTGGTCCCGAAAAGGAGTGGTGGGAACTTTGGGTACGTAGCGGGGCCGAGGTCTCAGGATAACGTGAGATTGACCGGGCCCAAACTCTAGGCAATCCGTGGCCACGGAGAACGCTTGTAGGTCCCCTACCCTCTTGATGGAAGCAAGCGCCACTAGGAGAGCCGTCTTCATCGAGAGATGAGAAAGAGCAGTGTCTCCGAGGGGCTCGAAGGGGGGCCTCTGAAGGCCTGCCAGGACCACATTGAGGTCCCAAGAGGGTACGGAGTGCGGGCGAGGTGGATTCAACCTTCTCGCGCTCCTCAGGAACCTAATGACCAGGTCGTGTTGTCCCAGAGACTTCCCACTGACTGGTTCGTGATGAGCGGCAATGGTGGCTACATACATTTTCAGCGTGCCCGAACTGCACCCAAATGAGCTGAACTGTGCGAGGGTGGAGCCGCCACTCTCCGCGGGGTGTCGACAGACGAGAGAGTGTGTTGGCTGTCTGGTTCAGGTCGCCCGGGATGTGTGTGGCTAACAGGGACTTCATCACCTGCTGACTCCACAGGAGGAGGCGTCGGGCGAGTTGTGATAACTGCCTCGAGTGGATACCACCCTGACGGTTGATATAGGCCACGGCAGTCGAGCGTTCGACCGTCCTGCACGAGGGGTTGTAAACTCCTCAGTGCAAGTAGCACTAACAAGAACTCTTGGCGATTGATATGCCAATGCAGGCGGGGGCCCGCCCACAGACCCGACACTCACCATGACGCACCTCGTCACCTGCCCAAGAGGGACCCCTTTCCGTAAAAATTAATACATATTTTTCTACTAGAGGTAAATATATACTATATCTATAATCTTAAATAAGAACGCAAGGCAATGTTGTGGGTTAGATCCCAGGGGATTGCAGATACCCATGTAAAATGTATAGGATAATGCTATGTAAGTCGCTTTGGATAAAACAGCTGCCAAATGCCCAAATTTAAATGTAATGTCATCTAATAGTTGATTTTACCCATCCATTAACCTACGTTAGTTTTTATTACCCTATTATATCTTGCAAACATATCTTTTAAAAGAAACGCAGTAAAAATTACACAATTTCTCTTCGCAAGTAAATGTCTTGTTTTTTGAATTTTTCTACCTATTTTGAAATAAAATTATAAAATATTTTTTTAGCAAAGAGGCAGAGAGAGGTATAAACATTAAATCATTGGAGCAATAAGAAACAAAGCAAAAAAATGGCATGTATAAACATCAACATGTATGTGACTTAGATTACTGCGTGATACATGGAGATCTCAAAGTATAGCATGCCTTGTCAGTCTTATTTTGCTTGAGCAAGTAACTCTGACCGCAAATACAGCAAGGCATTCATGCAAATTATCCGACTGTTTACTGCGAGGTGAGTTAATTTATTCTTTCTAAACATCACCATGTCATCTGTGACATCTCTAGTTTTCTCCAGGGTCCTTAAGACAGAACATATTTACGGCATTTCCTGCAGCGTCATCCGATGTACGAATGTAAGAAAGGGGGGTAAAGAGTTTTTAATTGGCAAGTGCAAACAGTGTCTCTAGAGTTTGTGGGATGACAGATAAATCGTCTGTCTCTCGCTTTTAGCTTAAAACGGTCCCTCTGCGATTAGACCATCTGCTTTATGTGACGCTACAAGTCACTTAAACATTGTTCGTACAAGTCATTTAAAAACACTGCTCAAATCTTGAAGGGAAAAGTAAAACAACAGAAGTCAAACGTCTGAGATGTAATGAACGATGACCAGCTGTTAAACGTGATGATGTACGGTGACAACTGACAAAAAGTTTTAGCTAAAACAATGAGAATTCTGCAATTCTGCAAATCTCTTTATTGAAAAAATTACTCTGGGAATATCAGGAGGCTCGCTTGAGAGAATTTGTTTTTTTAAGAATGTAGTTTACGGAGGGATATGGTTCAATTATTTTGGTCCATAGGTCTTTGAATCATGGTACAAAAACTGTTCCCCATAACGGTGTAGTTATATTTTGCTTAAACTATGTTACTTACAACAGAACTACAAAACATGCAAGTATCGCATCTAGCTCCCAACTCTACAACAGCATTTAGCATACTTGTTGTTTACAGTTCTCAATAGACAGACCTTGAAATGTAAATGACAAACCTCTCATAGGGGAATATTTTGCCTATAGTGGTGTTCTTGTCTAAAAAAAAACAATCGCCTGTGGTAGCACACAGCCCCGACTCTAAAAAACAGCAATGGGTCCTGTCGCTGATCTCTATGGCTGTCCATCTGGGAGGCAGCCTGCATACACTTCTAAATGAGAAAGTTGGGTCTGATCGTCCAGCCATGACAAAAATAGATTACTCTGGAAAAAAAGAGAATGGGGAGACCAACAGAATAACTCTGTGTAAGTGTTGTGTGTGTGCATGGATCGATTGGCAAAAGGTAGACTTGTAGAATGTGTTTGAAAAGCTGGCAAAACTGCATAAAATCGAAGAATCAACATAAAAGCAATATGAAGTTACAGGAAAGATCATCCAAACAGAGTCATTTTGAGTCAGAAATATCTGAAAAGTGTCATGAAGGCATCAATCTTCAAGAAATATCCCTTTAGTATCTCCATCGATAATTTGGTAATCTCATGTGTGTCTCCTGTTGGGTTTCAGAAGAGATCGCAAGGATTTCCATAAGTTTTCAACATATTCTGCTCTGTACTTTGTCACAATAAATGTATACCCGTATACTTTTCATAGCATTTGCATCTACTTTTTTCGGATAAATATTTGAGACTAAAATGAAACTTAAATACAATAGTCCTCAATGTCAGCAATGTATCTCTGCACCATATCCATGAAAATGTTTCTTTGTTTTTCATTTTCAATTTTGATCAGTTTATTTTATTTTAATTTATGTGCATTAATATAGGCTTATCGTGTTTGTCTTGTGGTGAGAAATTCAAACTCAAAACAATTTTTTTTTCTCTTGAAGCGTAAATGCGAGAAAAAAAGTCAGGGATAGAAGCAAAAATCAACACTTTATATTTTTTAGTATTTGCTGCATTAACTTTTAGAGACTTTACACGTTCTTGCCTCACAGCTTTCGTGTTCAAAGCAACATAAAGTACATGACTGAACTGTTAGCCACTAGCACTAACATTTGAACTGTGTATTGAAATCATCATGTTTTACTCAGATGCACACAGAGGGCACCGCAGGCTCTACCAGAGACGTGCACAGGTAAAAAACACAAGGCAAACCGAATTCTATTATGCGAAGCAGCGACAGTGTCCCACATGCATTTGAAAACATTGCTTTTGATAAATGTGCTGGGGTTACTATGGAAACAAAAGATGTCCATTAAGAGAGAACCCATTGTGTCTGGAAAAAAAACAGTTTTGCTGCTCGAACATCTAGGACACAAACCATTGAAAATAACCCTGGCTTTGTGCAATTTCCCCTGCAAATTGATTATATATGATTTCATTATGTTTTTATATCTAAGTACCCACCACAATGTCAAATTACATTTTACATTTTATGTAGACAGTTGTGGCCACCCTCACAAAAATCACAATGCGACCTGTACGGTAGCATGCTGTGGGTGGTTGTTAGGGTTTTGATATGCGGTTGTTTGGGTGTTCTGTTGGGTGGTTGCTAGGGTGTTTCTCATCAATTTAAGAAATGTAAAGTTAACTTTTATGAAATCAAAACATTTCAATACACCTTTAGGCACAAAAGAGGTCCATATAGGGGTAAAATTATGTATCCAAAAAGGTACGACATTTTTGGATGGCCACTGTACCTTAAAAAGAACAGTACTTTTTTCTCTAATAGTTTACCTTTTGTGATAAAATTATCCTAGATAATGTAAAAATATTTATGAAAATATAACATAAAACATTTGATATTGAATGAATAATGCTATGTCAAGATTGAAATAAGTGTCTAGGAAGCGACGTATTGTAAAAATTAGAGATGAACCGATGTATCGGCCTGTCAGTATCGGTCAATACACTATCTGCTACCGATATATCCTGTCAATCAAAAGAGGACAGGAAAATGCAATAAATTTGTGCATGGTATTTAGAAAATGGTAAGAAATATTACCATTTTGATGTTTGATATTGATAGTCATTATACGATTTAAGAACATTCAGAAGGTTAGGAAATATTACTTTAATCATAAAAATCGGTATCGGCATATACACATATCGGCTATCTGTATAGGTGGAGGAATTTAGCATCAGTGCATCTCTATTAAAAATCATTAATTTCAGTATTTAATATTAGTGAAAATATGAGGACTCTAGTTGAAATCATGAAATCTATTATATCACTTACAACAGTAAACACACATTAACGATTTTCGTAATTTTTATGGCATTGGGCCATTTGAATACATATCTTCTTAATCTCATAAATGTATTCTGTAACTTCAGCCTGGATGTCACAGACAGGGTTGCACATACTGTATGGTGTGAAGTACTTCTTCAATGTAGGCCACGTCTATGGAAATTTGCACGCATGTACCCGAGTCTGATTGCCTGGAAAAATAATAGCACACCTCAACAAAGCACACTGTATGATGTAGTATGCTCATAGCCGGTATGCCTAATCTGTTTCAATTCAGTCTACACAGTACGAAACATGGAACCAGTTGATCAGTCATACAAAAACATTTCAAATTGAGAAAAATCACACTGAAAGTTGCACTTTCTTCACTTCTTTCTCATTTTTAAAAGAACTTTGTTCTGTTTAAGCAATGAAGTTATGTATGCATAGATCTAACTAACTAGTTGATAAATCACCCCTTTCAAACTGTACGGGAGTTTTTGCGGACTGACATAGCGTGTTCATTACTCATCTTTAAATTGACTGCTTTGAGGCATCCAGTAATAAGGAAATATGATCGTTTCCACCTTCCATTCCCTGAATATCATCTCTAATTACATTTCCACTCTATGTCTGTGTTTCACTGAATGCTCTCTGCCATTTCCTCTTCATTTTTGTTAGTATTCCAGAAAGTTCTCGCACTACTCGCTGGGATAGAGGCGTAGTTACCGCTTGTAGTTATGTGTATAAACAACCGTGTAGATTGGTATTCACTTCGCTTTGCCCGTGTTTGCTGAGGAAACAAGCTTGGCTTCCAAATGGCTGTTTTGAGTAGTCTATTGATTACTAGTGAAGATGACTGCTGCATGACAATGTCACAAAAATAGGGCCAAATTCACAAAATGAGACTGTGAGAGAAAATTAGCCCATTTTGTTTTCTCCGGCGAGGAAAGCGGCACTCCGCCACTCGGGCGAAATCACCTATGAAGTGCAGTGATTTGAGGCTTTGACAAACAAAGGTTGAATAGAATTTGCAGAGAAACAAATATGTAAATGTACCTCAGATCGGACGACTTAAAGTATTTTCAGGCACACCTGCCTTTTACCACGATTTCGACAGAGATCATGACAGAGATCAAAAGAAGGAAGTAAATGAAGGCATGGGGAGGGAAGCTGTTAAACACATTGGCATCTGTGATATGGAAACTTCTTCAAACAAGTGAAATGTTGTTAATTTAAGTCACTGTATATTTACCTTATTCACACTGAATGTAACATATTCGCTTTAAACAAAATGCCTTAAAAAGTTAAATGGAAATTCCTAACAGTATGTGTTGAATGATTCCCACAAATGCATTTTAGGGACATAAAGGGATGTAGTTCGACTTGAACGGTGTCCAGGATTGTGGGATTTAATGCAAGACCTATTAAACATGAATCATAGTTATTACACTGTATATTGCTTTTAAATAAAATAGGAAAACATTTATGTGCTTTGGCTGTTTATTAAAAAAATCACATTTACAGATACTTTTAGTAATTTAGCGGAGGCTTTAACCAAAGCGGACGAGAAACAATAGAAGCAATGCACGACAGCAAAAGAGCATAAAGTACGAAGAGATGCCTCCATGTAAACAACAAAAACATAAATTTGTAAAAATGGTGACGTCAAGTGCATGCGTTTTACGTGTTTCATTACAAACTGACATTGACAACTGGCATCGATAAACAAAAATGTATCCAGATCAGATCCTTTGCTGATCTGTGTATATGTGAAACGTTTATGAATGCACTTTTCTGTTTTAAAACATTGTTTTTGTGTTAAAGTTGTTTACCCGTAAAAAAGATCAACTTGGAATATTAATTTTCTGTCAATATACAGTATACTGTATATATACACATGTGAACGACTTTGCAACAGTGCAAAATTATGAAATGTGCTATGGAAATAATTTGGAATAATCCACTACATGGATCCTAACACCACCTGGCGACACCCATTGTGTGCATTGTGCTTTGTGTTTTTCTTGCTAGGAAGGATTTGCCTGCTGGAATATTACAACATAACCATGGGCTTAGGCCTTTCTATGAGAGACTACCTCTTTGCTGGACTTCCAGAAGCAGAGCATCAAGTTTATCTTCGTCTTATCAATAATGTCAAATGTCCCATGTAAATATTATCAATGTCCAGTGAAAATGTTACCTATTGCGTTTTATATTGTGGTAAATTTGTATTGCACTTTTTGTTTACAATACCTGCAATTTTCCTATATTAATATTTAAAGTTGAGTCAAATTATTTAGATTATATTAGAAACGTTTAATTTGTAACAATATTAACAACACAATATTAATTATACATGGGATTTCATGAATTTAAAATTGTACAATATTGACTATTCAGTGAATATTCAATGTAAAATGTTGTTGTTTATCAATAAACTGTTTGCTTTGTATTTGGTTTTAGTATTTCTGCTTATTAAATATTGTGGATGGCAATACAGCGGAACAATACACTACGGGGGATTAACCAAATAATAGGATAAACCGTAAAACGGTGCCTTGAAGCACCCATGGCGGTTCCAGACAATTTTAATAAAAGGGTTCCTTTAGAAGCCTTGAAGGTTCCTCAGAGAACCGCCCTTTGTTGAAACAGTGCCTTGTGTTGCCACTGAGGGTTCTGCCGGTGGGAAGATCCCCAAATGATCCCTGAAAGACCCTTTAATTTTTACAGTGCAGTATTACAGTAAACAATGTGACTAGCCCCGGTCTCCTCTGTATGCCTCTTGTCTCCTGCCAGGTCTGATTGTGCAGTCTAAACACCTGTCAGGTGATCCGCAAGCAGACTTCCACACGCGCTCACCCCCCACTCTTGAGTAAATGCTATGACAGGTCCTTCTTACCAACATGACCCGACGTCCATTATGTGACAGAATTCATCACAGCCTTTCCAAACAACATCGACACTGACATACAGAGTTGGAAATGCAATGACAGCAGCCAGGTGCGTCTGCGTGTCGGATGGAAATGTGATATTCATCCAAAACCCTACTTAGAAACCCTACTTTACATATTCACTTTACACATCGACATCATTTCCACAACGCCCTGCATATATTCCACACATCCACTCAGACACCCGTGTGTAATTTTGCAACCTTCCATTTCTTTTCCTTTTTTTTGCCGACTCTTAGTTGCACCACCAGCAGATACAGTAATATGTTAAACAAATGCTTCTTTCTTCAAAATGGTGGTTTGAGGCAGACAGCTCCATTTGGCTGATAGTTTCTCCCAGCGTGGGGCTGCGTTTATCATTCACTCTCGTTGTGCGAACAACACCACGTGTGATTTCAGTCCCTGTTCACTCTCTTCTCTCGCACCTTGTGTGATCGATACAAGTTAAAGCTCTAATTTCCTAAGCTTGCGGTATGTTTTCATACCCCCGATTTGAACACTGTTATTCCTAATATAACGCCCCCTTGAGTCTGTGTGCACTACATAGTGTACGGGACTTGGATGGAAGTCGACACTATTTGTAAGTTGCTTTGGATAAAAGCGTCTGCTAAATGACTATATGTAAATGTAAATGTGTGAGGAGGGCCGTATGGTAACCGTACTTAAGGACTCCTGGAGGACTGTGTATTGTCCGTGAAATGTATTCATTAAGGTCTGCTACAGACCCCCCCACTCCTCGCCCACAGATCATCCGCCGCTCTGCCCCGCAGCGAGTGGGTAAGATTTAAAAATGACCTTTTGGGATTATAAACAGCGCGCTTGATTCCTGTACTCGGCTAATGGGAACAAAGCGATTGCCTGAGTGTGATTAATGATTTATTTCATAACCTGGCAGGGCGGATCATAAAGAAGTCATTTTCCGAGTCACTCGCCACCCGATCAACATTTTCTAATCCCATCAGACTTAAAAGTCCGTATCACGGCGGCTAAAAGCAGACGTGAGAATATAAGGTCACAGGGCTTCATATTGGTGAAAGAGAGAAGTGCCGGACTAACACGGCGTAACCTGTGATTAAGGCGCAGAAGTGATTTGTAGAGCGACTGTAGGGTATGATGGAGACTATTCTTCTCAGGATGAATGAGGTCTCTCTCTGAGTGCTCTCTCTGCTATGAGGCGGATGAAGTGGATGATGGAGGAATGGACAGGGATACTTCAGTTTGATGGACGCGGAGAAGAAAGTACACAGGCCAAACAAAGAACCATAGAATCATCTCAGGAAAGGATGTCAAAATCGTCCAGCCATAACCTTGCACTGCCAAATGCTCTTTAAAAAAGTGTATCGAGTGGTTTCTTGGCAAGAAGTAATTTATTTATCCGAATGAAAACAGTTTACATGCTCAATGAATCATGTGCATTTTATTATTTCAAACCTGTGACTTCTTCCTTCCGCAGAACACAAACAAATATATCTTGAAGAATGTTGGTAAAAGAACAATGGCGGTAACCATTGACTTGCATTGGTTTTGTGTTCATACAATAGAAGTGAATGGGTACGGCATTGTTCTTTTACATAACTTTTTTTCATATCTTTAAGGTATATCTGCGCTGATGTTTAATATAAACTACACACTTTACTTTACTCATAAATCAAGAACTGATATTAAAACAAAAACATTAGGGAACTCGAGATTTTACCTTCCATTCTGGCCGGCAAACTGATGCATTAGCTCGACAGTGTTTTAATTTATAATAATTCTTTCGTCTGGATGACCTTTGAAATATCTTTCATGTCTATGAGCTGAAACATTTCAAATCAAGTTCTTACATTTACTACGTGGAATAGTTCAATTGAAAGTTGGTCTTCTGCAGGAAATGTGACTCTGAAACTTTGACTTCCAAAATTGTTGGGAGTGTGTAAATGTTTAATAACAACGGTGCGGGTGGTGAGAACATGGAGGTACTTTGCAGCTGAAGATGTTGTTTCTAATTGCATTGTTTTATAAATGCCATTGGAGAAATTCACCGTAAACCCAACACAAGGAGCTGAGATCAATTTTGACAAAACGTTCGCGTAAAAAAGTCATGCGTGAACGTAGTTGGTTATTGTGGAACCGTGAGAATGGACACATAAACCCGCATATGAATTTATTTATGATACCAACATGATCTACAGTGTTAAAAAATGCAGTCAGAAAAGAAATTCTACGAAGTGAATGTGTTCCTCAGCGAGTAATGGTTGAACATTAGCATTCAAGATACATTCCATCCATTTAGCTTCTCTTGTGGATGGAAATGTTTTCATACTCAGCTGTGCGTCAGGATATTATTCATGGCTGTCAAACACTTTCCAGAGGCAACCCATCCCGGGAAGGAAAAAAAAACGTTTATGCTCACTCACACGGCGAAAAAAAGACATCACTATCTTTAAAAATGTTTCGGAGATCCATTATGGTGACAGGACGGTTCACTTACTCATTTGATGCCTTGGAAGAGACAGTATTCTACTAGTCTTAACTTCACAAGTCACCTGACTGAATTTACACCGTATGTTGTAAAGTGATGCAAGCAGCAAAACTAAGCACCAGGGAGGGGAAAAGGCAAGTACTTCGACGACGGATATGAAAATGCACGCCTTGCGATAATTGCTTTGAGTGGAAGCGACAGCTGGACTCTGAGGATGTGACACGGGCGGAATATGTCTCTTTCCTAATGGACTGATTCGGTGGCAGCCGCTGTCACCCGACCCCACGTAAAACAGATTAAGGCCCCTCGCAATCTGCTTTTTGATGCGACACCGAATGAATGTGTTGATATTATGAGATGGATAAATGATAATGACTCGCTGATATAAATGGTGTTTGCATAAGGAAGCAGGCTGCCTGACGCCAGGGCGGAGAAAAAACATTGCACTTCCTCGACTGGGTTCTCTACCTCCCTTTGAGAGAGTGAATTTGTTATGTTGTTGTTATTAGCATACGCAGGAGTGGATTGATGCTAACGTTAGCAGGGCTAGTCGGTTTTTCAATTTATCGGTATGAAGGACCAACTGTGTGAAGAAACTGCCTGAAACTTGATGATACATCGTTTTATAAATAACATATACATAAAATTAGGAAGCACCTGTCTGTGAATAGTAATTACCATAATACACACCCGTCTCCATTTACAAACAACCTTATATAATCAAATGCTCACGCTTTCTAAAGATGAATCTGAATCCGTGATTTTTGTCTACACATGTGGTTTAAGTTCTGCATTATAGGCTAAATTTAGAAAAAAACATAGATGGGGTTTGCAAATTCATGTGTGAACCAGCCACAGTATCGCTAGATGTTAGCGGTGGCATGACTATATGTTACCGTCTGACCCGTTTGACAAGTGTGATGTTGTGCAGATGCATTTTTAAGAAACCTGTGATCTCAATGTAACATGCAATGCAAATGAGCCCTAGACTTTAACGCCGGGAAGAGGAAACATCTGGCAAATTGCCTTCATTAAGACAGCCAAAAAACATGCAGACCTAAAGGGGAGATTCACAAATAAACACACTGCCAAAATAAAGCTCACTCTGGTGTCAAAGGCTTTTGTTGACAGCTCATCCAGCTAGTGACAAATTGATAAAGACATACTGATGAAGAGCCGTCACTTTAATATTTGGGTAGATCAACTAGAACTTGAATCTAAATGACTTGATGTTGAACCCACGTACTCTATGGCTATTAATAAAGAGCTGAAGAGACTTTTGTTTGTGTCCGAAAATAAAGCTTTTGTCATCATTAACATGATAATGTAAGTGTAAAATCCAACCTTGAATGATGTACTTTCTTCTTTGGTATGCAAAAAAGGTAATGTAATTCATTTCTTGTTATGCATTTGTGAGAATGAAAGAGAAAATTTAATTTCACTCGGTGTGCTGATGGTTATTTTTATATTTCTGATAGTCTGAACTCATATTTTATTATGTTTATTTATTTATTATACATTAATTTAATTTAATTTAATTTAATTTAATTCTCAAAAAATACTTTACCAATATACATAAGAAGAATTCATTCACCAACAGCCATTGAAGCTTTTTTGATTTACAACTTATATAATATAATATAACTTTTATTAGCATTTTTGTTTGTAAAGGTAAAATTTTGGGATAAAAAGTACTTTAGCTAAATTAAACAAATATGCCATTGATTTGGCCTTCTAAGGTCCATTGAACACAGCACAGAACTGTATGCCGACACTCAAGTTGTCTTCATTTACAGCAGCGTTCCCGCAAACTTTTGCCAGTGTAACGGATGCTGACCTAAACACGTGTTGTATTATTAGTCATATCAGTGTCCTGCCGGCTGAATCGCATCACAGTCCATGTCAAAACCTACTAGTGCTCTATCACGATAAAGCAGTTCAGGACAGATTTGGGTCAGGGTGTCAGATGTGCGATATTTCGGGGGTCACCTAAGCCTCACCCCACGATGCCAAGCAGCTGGGGAGAGAGGAGGACCGCAGCTGCATCGTCCTCGTCACATTTGACACCTCTCCATCCATTTACTATCCCCCTGAGCTGTTTATTTTACCCGCAGTTCTGTCTGTGATTAGCGCTCTCTTCGTTTGATGTCTGGCAGTCGTTGCTCAGAAACGAGAGAGAAAGCGGAAGGGTGGAGGGCGGTGAGTGCAATGATTGATGTCTTCGTGTGATGCAAGAACGCAGAGGCAGGGGCAAAATGTACAGACTACAGCTCCAGCATTATTTTGGGGACATCAAAACTGTGTAAAGAGCTTTTGAACAAAGTCTTGATTTATTGCATTTCTTTTTCACCCTGTTTACCCCTTACACACTGTGAGCAATAAAGACCAAATTCACTAAAAGTTTCTTCACTTTTCTCCATGATATTTCAACTCAAAACCCTTCGGTTCACAAGTCAATGGCAATACTTTCTGAACTGATCGCATCTTATTCACGATACTCAGTGATGTTTGTGTGGTGCAGTTGTGTTCAGACAACAGGTAGTCAACAAAATTCTGTTTAAAAAACATGCGTAGTTCTGGCAGGGATCATAAAAAACTGGATCCACAGGCCCAAATGAATATCCACAAATGTAATTCTATTGGCAGAAAGAGCTTTTAAAACTCAGTTTAGTACCAAATTATAAACACTTTGCTTTACAGTACAGTACAGTAGTAGCCAAAGGTGATGTCTGCCTTCAAACAACAGTTTTATTTAAATATATTATAAAAATGTTTGAAATAATGTGTATGCATGTTGTGTAGTTCGGCGTGAGGTGTAATCTGAAGCTCAGCTTAGAGCAAAGAGGCAAAGAAATTTCCACAATGTTTGCGTAAAGCATGACTAGAAAATATTACCACAAGAGCTGTAAAAACAATCAATAAAATGATAATAACTGATTAATAAAATAATAACAAATGCAGGCAATGTTTGCTTTATTTCTCGTGAGCTTTTTGTTTTTCTGTCAATAAAATGTGTATTACTTGATACACAGCAGCCTTCTCCCTAAATAATTTTGCACCAAGTTTAGTGTTGTACAACTCAGTTCTCTTGGCAGTGTTTTGCACGATTTCCATGGTTTATGTGGTGCCAAAACAAATTCAAAACCAGTGGAAACAAATGTATTTTACAATAAATGTATTTTAATAAATAATCTACCTTTACGGCTCCTTGCTGTAGAGGAAATAATTCTAAAGTACATTTATGGTTGTTTATTAATTTACCGTTGTTCTGCCCTTTAATAAATTGAACCCAGCCAACACATTTTTCACAGTTGCTTGAAAAGGAAAAAAGAGGCCTTCATCACAAAAGAGAGGGATTTTTTAAGGTTACAAGCCTCGATTTACTTCCCATCGCTGTGACTGACACATCCAGCTGTTTCGCCTGAGGCTGACACAGAGGCAAATCACTGTGTCTCATTCATTACTGCCTAATATTGCAAAAACTCATTATCATGGTCATAGTCCTTCTGTCACCCAACAGAGCAAAGACCCATGTTCCTTTCTTAATTACTTTGTCATTGGAAAATAAGAGATTTATTTGTCTGAGGTGACAGTCAATTTTCCTTGTGACTTGAGTTCAAGGGGGTCACGGTTTGGCTGGTTTGCCCCTGCTGGTAGACGCTGTAATTACATTGTTGTACTGGCCAGCAAGCTTTTGGCGCTTGATGCTGTTCTGACTAAATGCATATTTTTGAAAACAAAAATCACAAATATGTTTGTCTTATTGTAGTCATTGTTACAGTCGATTTTTGGAGTGCTCTTAAAAGTGTGAAATGGATTCTTATTTTTTATGAAGTCAATAGTGAAGTTTTGCCACCAACAACAGCGTATGTCCCCCATGAGAATCCCAAACCACTGACAAACTAAAAGAATACATTTTGCTGATTTTTATGACATTATTATTAAAGAATGATTTTCGAAACGTTGGGAAGCAGCTGCTGTCATTTATTACCTACCTGAAAACGTTCAATACTTTCCATTCTGTCTGTGTTTGAGAGCTTCCCCGTGTTGGCTTCCCATGGTCCATTGGCTCAGCAAGACACGATGGATCATCCCCAAACCCACAATGCACAAAGCCGGTTCGCCTCTTCCCGTCTGTCGGAGATGCTGGATGTCTGCAAATCCATCCAAATCTCGCCATTTGTTATGAATAGCCCCTCCGTCCTGGCGCAGACAGACGCTACTCGCTGGGTCTTAATCAAGCCTGGCATGGGAAAGGTAACAGGTGAGCTTTGCTAATGAAAACGATTACAGGGGCCTTCCAGTGGAGATATGAGCTTAAGGCACAAGCAAAGACTGGACATTCATATTGATGGGGGTTCTTGCCCTTCAGAATGGCAGAAGTGTTTGCTTTGGCTCTTGACACCTTCACTGATTTATTTGACGGCTTTGTGGAGAGTTGGGGAAGTTCATGGCTGGGAGATAACATCTCCAAAACACTTCACTAGTGTAAACATAAACAATACAGTTGTTGCCACACGTTTGCTGTGGATGATGAGAAACAAGCATTGAAATATCCAAACTATGATCTCGATTAATAATTGTAAATTGTAAACCAGACACCAGTATACAAGTATATCGCTGAAATTGCAATATGTCAATAACATTTTTTATCTGCGAATGGAACAGTATTATTACTTTCTAAATAAATGGCTAAGGAAAAGCCTGAATGGGCCTGAATCTATCCGACCTTTTTATGATTTGGTTCACAGAAATGCTCATAAAAAGATGTAGGCATAAACATTCCCAGTTTCCAAATGCTCACCAGTGGCAAGTTTATGTGTCATATCTAAAGGTTGGTTATCCGGCCCTTTAGTCAGCTATGTCCGCATAAGCATTCAGCCCCGAGGCGTAACCAGCCGCACTAAATGGCTTTGCCGGGTCTTGATAGAGATTAGTGTCCTGTGCCGTAATGGCCCCTCAAATTAGTACCCAGAATTAGACTAATTAGAAGTGTGTGCTTTCCTTTAATTAAGAGCTGAAATGCACCGTTGACTTCGGTGAGTTTTCGAAAGTTCATCTGGGGCTTGCCGAGTGGAGGCTCTTGGCATCTCTCCAAAACGGAGCATCACCCCGGACTTCCAAATGACATTATTCACAGTCGACTTGGCTGTGAAATATCTGAGCCCTCCTCTCCAGTTGCACCCCCTTCTTTCACGCACGCTATTTCGAAGCCCCCGTCACCCCTTGTTCCGGTGAGATTTGGAAATTGCGTGTATACTGCCCTTCAGAGTAAAGTGTTTGAGCACCCCTGGTTTTAAAGCAATCTAATCCTTGTAATCACGGATTGTGTTCAAACGTCCCTGCACCCGTGAAAAAATCGAGGTCGGGGAGTCTGAACAGAACCCCTGCCAGCGTAAAGCCATGACCCGAATAGCAGCCAATATAGCGCCTTATTTCTCTATACTTTAAGAGATATGTGCTAGCAAAGCGAAAGTGACAGATAGTGTTTTGCGGCCGGCAGGGAGATACGCATGTCCCCTATATAAAATGACAAGTGCATTTTCCGAAAAGAAAGACTATAATGTTTTCCTATTTAGTAGTTGACAGTTTGCCTTCGTCATAACATGAGCTTAAGGGGTTCGGAACAAGCGTGATTATTTTAGGCCCCTGGCGTCTCTCTTCCCACAAATTGAAATCTTTTATGGGGAAGGCACCGTCACAGCCCCGTGGTGAGGAAGGTCTCTAAATCAGCATGCAAAGTGAATCGGCTATATATTCGCTTTCATTGACCTCCATCTTTGAACTGAGCGCAATAGCAATAAAAGAGAAAAAAGTGCCTCTTTTCCAGCGGCATCCCATGAGTCTATCGCATCTTTTCCCGCGATGAAGTTTCATGAATTTGCAAAGCGGCGGAGCATTATGCCCATTAAGGTGGACTGCGGTCGTGTGTTTGCTGAATCTGGAATTAAAATGGCATCTGACACCGAGAGATTATTATACTTTTTGCACAAACATTGACGCGTCTGGAAACCATCGCACCTGCTGCTCTGGCACAGTATGAAGACAGATTGAATAGGCCCTCTGTCTGTATGTGTCAGCATCTGTGGAAATAAAGTGATATCAAATTAGAATATAAATATACACCCAATTTTGAAACAGCATTTTTAACATCATTAATCTATTGATGTTCCAAAACTTGTTAGTGAACTGCGAAACTTTCTTATAGGCCGGGCATATTTTGTCAAAATATAATATTGTCCCTATAAAAATGAAACACATTTTCCTTACATATAAAATTAAGGATTTACTACATTCAAATGAACCAAATGCACTAAATGCATTTTGGCAGTCATGAAGCGATGACTGTAATCTAAGGTTGAACGAGCAATCTATGTTATTATTGTACTATATTATTGTATATTTAAAGTATATTTAAACTGAATTCTATACATAAGCAATCTAGATGTTAAAGTTCTCACCTACCCACAGCTTTACACATTTGCATACAAATTGTCTGGTCTCACCAGACCTCTGAAGGGACCAATACTCCCAACATATGCATTTTATGCTAAATACATTTTCAAAAAAGTATTTACTGTCAACTCTGAAAGACCATACACCAATAAAAATGTCCCAGCTAACCAGTAATTTACTGATGTCATCAGCTAAATACTTTATATGATGTTGGCAGACACAACAAATAAGGATATTACAAATATAAAATGTGCATTCTGGCCAAAAACCATTGCATGACTCTGGTAAGCTGCTGGACAGCTCTTTTACTGTTGTCTTTATGAAGCCTTTAAAGATAATCACCCCTTTAGAGAGAGGGTTGGACTGCTGTGTTCTCTCAGACGGCTTAGGAAAAAGAACATAGAGATGCAACAGTAAAGTACTTCAGACAGATTGCCACTTTACAACAATGTGCACACATTCCATTCCAGGGGCGGAAAGTTTAATCTTTTAAGCTTTGAGAAAGTAGCGAATAAAATGAATAAAACGCAATGGGAGTGCTGGGCATTTGTATTCGTCTGTAATTGGAGGCCAATGTGTATGATTCAGAATAGCCAAATTCAATTTAGAAAGGAATTTCAAAATAAAAGCATGTTTTCTTTTATTTGTGGCTTGACTTTGCTATGAGACATTGAGCTGAATTTAAACTGTACTGCAATTCAACATGATATTTAAAAAAAGTCAATAATAATAATATAATTGATTTATAATCTAAAGTATGATCTTCTATATCTTACACATTATATAAATAATTGTACTTTCCTTAAAATTATTTTTTAATATTTATTTATTTTTATTTATTAATAAATAAATAAAATGTAAATGTATATATATACATATATATATATATATATATATATATATATATATATATATATATATACTGTATATACCTACGAGCAATAGGAAGTCCTTCTTATCAAGATTGGCTGCGCTGCGGTCCTTCAGCTGCAGCTTGTTACTCTTGCGATATTGAGAGAAGTTCAGCTGTGTTTGTTTGTTCACGGCATTTCACTGATGGATGTTATATAAACGGTGGATATAACGTTAGATTTGGAAATTGTTTGAAGCTGATACCTGGTGCAGTACCAGTGCTAAAACATGCCGGACATGAACTACACGAGGTAAGTGAAACTAAGTCAGATGTCTGTGTGTGTTGGCAATCGGCACATACATGCATAATGTAAAAAACACGCAGGGATAATGCGATGATGTATTGCGTGCCAGTGCTGTAGTTCCTTTCCCCCTGCCTGCCTCCGGCAGCTCGTCTTTTATCAGAAATAATCGCACAGCTGTATCTCTCTTTTATAAATTGTATCAGACTAAATAGTCTTCAAAGATACAACGTGTGCAATACTACTGTACAGGTTCTCAATATTATTATTTGATTGGCAGAAACTGCGTGTGTTATGCCATCTTTAAAGAAATCTCATCTGTGATGTTTCTTTTCTCAGGTGTATGTGAAGTTCACACTTTTGTCTGTCAGACTGTCACAGACGGTAAAGACAATCCCTACTCAATATATTGCCAGGGGAAGCAATGTACGGTTGCTCTCTACGTCTCACACCAATTTCTTTCATTTTTAAGTCACACTCGCTTATCTGAGTGATTTTATCATTACTTCTGTATTTCTTTAATTCCTTTTTAGCGCTTGTCGTATGTCTTTGTTATCAGGGTCCAATTCAATCTATCCGTGGTTCCGAGCACCTCATTCCCCGGAGATTTTCCGTCTTTGACGTGTTTGAGAGCAGCTGTCAGGGAGGTCTCTTGCTGTTAAGTCATCTGTCATGTCCAGACAGAGGCTTGCTCGTCACTTGTCATTTGTATCCCGGCACTTTTCTATAGAGACTTTATCCCTGTCATATATGCCGAAATTGATTTTGACCACAAGGCTGCTCGGAGTCAGGTGCTCATGTGACGTGCAGTTCTTGTTTCAAGTGTCTGTACTGATCTGTATTGGAGTCTACATCTTGAGATATGCCCGAGCATGCAGCACTCTATGTGTGTCTGTTTGCACGCTTGTGCATGTACGTGTTCAAAAATAAAGCTCTTGTCTATAAATATTGTTTGTTTTCACATTTTCTTCGTATGCATGCTTCACACTCTCAATTAACATGCGTGTTATCATTCTAGGTTTATTGCAAATATGTATCACTGTTTTGCATGAATTAAATCCGCTAACAAACTCACAGTTTATGTTGCCACCAATTCTTGCAAGATGTATTTATGGATGTTAAGATTTAGACTGGTGTCATTCTTTCTAAATATTAATATCAGTTTTTCAGTTTATCAAACAGCTTGACTTAAAGCTGAGCAGCGACATACATACAGTATGAAAGATCACCGGTTTTTACTTTCAATGTTCACCGTTTTTTTTAACTTGCTCAGAGGTTGATTTTTGAAAACGGAGGAGACTTACTGGAGCTGTTTTTAAAGTTTGTCCCAGATGTTTTCTGTCTAGAGAAAAAATAATCAATTGAGTCAATTGGTCCATATTTAATATTGAATTAGAGTGAATATTGACACCTCTGACCTTTTATTTCATAATCTTATCAAATCTGCGAACAGTTTGAAACATTTGGAGACATCCTGTGAAACTAAAGGAGACATCAAGAGAAAAATCTGAGTGATCAAAAGACTAAAAAGTCCAGTTTATGAAATTTAGCAGAATCTAGTGGTGAGATTGCAAATTACAACCAACGGCTCCCTCCACCCCTCCCTTTTGAAGCACTACGGTGCATGACACAGAACTAAGATGCCATCACGTTTTTGCTTCTTTGTCAGGGGAAATAAAAAATTTGCGAAACGTGGCCATTTGTCTGTTTAGAGCTACTGTAGAAACAACAAGGCGAAATCCATGTAAGGAGACCCGTTGTGTATGTAGAAAGAAATAGCTTGTTCTAAGCTAATAAAAACGTAATGCTTCATTATGTAAGGTCTTTCTACACCTCTGAAGACATAGGTATGTGTATTATATTGCATTTCTGTCAATCGGTCCTCCAAAAAATTACACATTGGACCTTTAAGTAGAAGTCTCCGTTTGAAACCACTAAAACTCATTGTTGTCTTGAACTGGGAAGTTAATTATCTTACCTGAGACCATCTGTGTTTTTATTTATTATATTCACAGGTAACGCAGGCCAAATAAAGGTTATTCATAGATATGTTGCATGTGCGAAGTACATGTTCTGGCTCAAACAGAGCTCTTTACAGTTCGGGCTTCACTCCAGGTGTGAAATTGGTTGATTGGGAGAAATGGGCCACTCTTCTGCCATCAGCCCCTGTGTCCTCTTCAACACATGAGACCTCCCCCACTGACTCTAATGCTCGACTCCAATTACAAGAGCCTTTCCACAGCCACGCTTTCAACAGGACACAGTTCAATCATTCCTCTGGGTCATTTTTTAATCTAGTTTTTGGGTCGTCAGTTCCTGACCTTCAAGTAACCTCTGTAGTGTAATGCTTCCATTCATAATGTAAGAGTCCATTCATAATGGAAGTCAACTGGTAATGTCAGTTTTTGTGTCTCTCTAAAAGATGAGGTAACACACGCAATTTCTACCAATCTCATATTAATCCTCAGTACCTATGCCGTAGTATAGCATACGTCGTTTCTTCGAAGAGTATTTAGTTTGATCAGATTTATAAAAGAGAGATACAGCTGGGGGGGGGCGAAACTACGAAATGAGAACACAATACATCGTCGCATTAATCCCTTCGCGTTGTTTAGATTATGCATGTGCACGCACCTTGCCAACAAAACACATATGACTCAGATTGACTTACCGTGTGCGGTTCATGTCCGGCATCTTTTAACGCTATGACCGCATCATCTATCAGCTTCAAATGATCTCCAAATCAAGCGTTATATCCACCGTTTATATAACATCCATCACTGAAATGCAGTGAACAAACAAACACAGCTGAACTTCTGTCAGTCGAGTGAAGGGCGTGCTCTTTATGTCGCTGGCTGTTTGACGCGTAGGCGTGCTCTTTCTCTCACTTGATGACGTGTGGGCGGCTTTTCCAAGATAATTGTCCAATAAGGGACTAAGAACCTTTGTTACGAAACGGGAATCCATGTTCGAAAAAAACATTCTAAACCTGTACGAACCCTGGCGGAGAGAATCAAGCGCATAAACTCTATATCATACATTCACATTTACATTTAGTAGATGCTTTTTTCCAAAGTGATTTACAAAGAGTTCGGGGAGCAATAAGCGATATGTCATACAAAGAGCAATAGTACATTAGGTGCAAATACAACAAAAGGTGCTAATACAGCACCTATCATACGTTCAACTCGTTTTTGACAAATTGACCGTGCTTGAGGAGCCAGCACGTTTAACAGTGTAAAGAAGTCAGAATGCATTAAATAGCTTGTTACCTCACCTTTAAGGTATAATAATAATGTGTTGATGATGTTATTCACCTAATGTGTTGTCCTGTGCCGATTCTAGCACATGGATGAAGAGGGTTTTGCTTTTATGAAATGTTGATTCAGCATGTGAAGTGAGACAGCATTATCATAGGTGCACCCCTGGTGGATGGATCGACTGATCGAAATAGCAGGCAGCATCATTTTGCACCCTTGTAACTCACCTCAGTTTGGTGTCTCGTTCACTTTTTATATTGTCTATGATTTGAATATGGTTTTAACAGAATGTCCATGTACTCACCAAAGCATGTAGTGTACATATTCACAAACAAGCCACGGGTCACATGAACTGCTTATGTGCTGTTCTGGGTACGTATGTGAGTTTATAAAGTAGGCACAAAACTCACGCAGCAGACTTCTCTGTTCAGTCATTATAATTCTCCTTTCCTCCTCGAGGGCTTATTTTTTAGCAGTGCATATTCATCTGTTCTGACAGCTGTCGGAGTGGTTATGTATTTACTCAGGCTTGTCCGCACCAATCTCCTGTTATAGCCGCGCGGCAGAGAATTTTCATGGAAATGAGCCAGTTTAATTGGTCCCTGTGTTATTTGCATAACAAACCTAATAATAATGAATGGGGACTGATCGTCAACAAGGTCTTAAATTTCATAATATTAATAAGCAGTTTGCAAATTGCTATTATTGCAGTACATTCGCCTGGCCGGGACTTTTCATTATCTCAGAAGGACCGAGATTTCAGGTCGCCGGAGCAAGGTTGGCCTCCTCGTCGTTTTCATTTACTAATTATAACTTGGCAGTTGGTCGGAGAGCGCGCGGCAAAGCGACGGAGACTGAACTCTGATATGTGTCACAAGCAATAATGAGGAAATGAGGCAGGTCATCTGGAAGGACAGTTAGCCTTGATTATAGAAAATAAATAAATTGGTTTTTCGAGGTTATTCATGTGTTGCTGTGTTTACTGTAAGAGAGGTTTACACGTACAGGCATCTCGCCTAAATATACGTGTTTATCACAGAACCATGCAGTGTTTCGTCGGTGGATACAATATGCTATGAGGCTTCTTGTTTATAAATTCAGTTTTGTATTTATATATCGCTACTATGCTTGCATTTTTGCTGTCCTTCAAAACCTTGCATCTCCATATTGTTTTGTAATAAATCATAATTATCAGTCACCCTTTGTGTTTGTCGCTTTGTTTTGCCAAGTATCTAACCACTTAAAAGTATTAAAAGGTCATGGAGGATACAGTATAAAATCATTTAAAAAGTGATTCAATCAAAGAGTTTTTTCCAAATTGTTCCAAATTTGGACATCCAAGGTGTCAAAAGGACACTACTTTTCTGGTTTTATATAAACTAAAATAGGTTATTAAAAAAGTACATCAAATTTCAGTTCAAAAAGTTAAAACTGTCTCTTAACCCCATTTACGTAGGTAAGATTTTAGTACAAGTTGTAGGTAGAATTTAGCAGTAAATGTCAACTTGACATCATTTTCCTTCTACAGCATTCGTACATACTGTAAGTAGCCTGCACTTTTATGCTGCTAATAGAGATGGCAATAGAGGAATTTCAGATTGCAGCTTAAAAGGTCTGATGTGTAATTTTTAGGAGGGTCTATTCACAGGGGAACCTACATTAAGTGGGGGCACAAAGCAAAAGGATGCAATGAGGCCCTTCTGACATTGTTTTTGTCTATGTATTTATCTGTCCTAAAAAAAGAATTGCACAATGTGATAAAACAAATTCTTTACTTTTACAGCATTAAATGTCAATGCCCAAATATTTATCATATATTACCAATACATTGAAAATTAAGAAATACTCGTATAAATGTATGGTTCACATACATTTTATTTCACACTTTTCTATTAGTCTTAATAAATGTATTATCTTAATAAAGATAAATGTATCTTTATCATCCCTTTCACGTTAAGTTTAACAAACTTTATTATTCAAAGGGACAACCCAAGCAAAAACCCCTATAAATGTCACAATCTGCTGCTGGGTCATTGTTTATCAATAAGGAATCATTTTTTTATTTTTATGACTGCTGTCCGTCACTTCTGTGCAAGACTTTGAGTTCATCTAATTCCACAAACAGAATAAAATGTTTAAAATCTAAATGTAAATAGCATCAGGATCTTTTCTAACGTATGCCTTCATGGATGTGAAGCCCTTTTTTTCGGAGGTAAACAACTGTATAGTGTGTTATTGAGACGAAAACTTGAGAAAGATAAAACTTTACAGAAGATGGGAAACTGTTTTGTAAACTGCGAGGCCGTGGATTGAAGAGCGCACTAAATATAGACGTATTTGCAACTGCTGTTGTCATGTATTTAGCGGATATCAAAGCGCGTACTGGGAGAGAGATGCTGTTGAGCGTTTTAATAAGTTGACAATTTCAGACCGTTTCAATGGTCAGCCATCGGGGCCTCGCTCAAAAGCTGAGCCCAAGGCAATTGCAAGGTCTATTGACAGAAATGCAATGTAATATGCATAGTTATGTCTTCAGAGGTGTATAAAGACCTTAAATAATGAAGCGTTACATTTTTATTAGCTTAGAATGAGTTATTTATATCTACATAGACAGCGGGTCTCCTTACATGGAATTGACCATGTTGTTTCTACAGTAGCCATAAATGGACAAACTGCTCTACAGAACGCATTTCATAAATACGTTATCTCCTTCGGCAAAGAAGCGAAAAAGTTAAACATATTTGTCCTGTGTCAGCCACCGTACTGCTTCGAAAGGGGGGGGGGGGTTGAGTGAGCTGTTGGTTGCAATTCGCAACCTCACGACTAGATGCCGTAATATTTCACACACTGGACCTCTATGAAAATCTTCGTACACGATTTAATATCAAAGACAACCAATATTTTCAATAAACATATTTTGTTTCATTTGAATATCCAACTTTTACATAATTATATATAACTTTAATAATAGCTTACAATGGTTTTTTCTGTTTAAAATGACATCTTTAAACATTTTGTAATACTTGCAGCTAGGATAGGGACATAGAAGAGTTCTGCATAGTGAGAAAAAATGAAGGTGTAATGTATACTCTATGTCTGCCGCAATGTAATAAGAACAGGCAGTGCAGACTGAGGGATCTCAGGCCGTGTTTTTCAACATGAATGCAGCTGACAGTTTGCTAATGACTGCTGCTGCTGCTGAGGATGAATGCCAGAGAGGCATAATGGGACACATCCTGTTTGCGGTCAAACAGAACTTCCAAGTCATTTGTAGCTGATGGCAACATCATTTTAGCACCTGACTGCAAATCCTGGAAGATGGAAAGCTGAAAACGGTGGTCCGGTCATCTGTCCGGAATGTATACAAAAGCTGTTTTTGCCTTTATACGAGTCGCATTTACACAACAGAGGCATTTCAGAATGCTTCGCATTCCAGCACATCCATGGCGTCACAAATCCAGCTTGTTTTCGCTTGTGGTTTGAGCTTTGTGAATTGTGTTCATCCATTAGATCCGTCTGGCAGATTCAGTCGTTTTGTTGGACTGCTCATAATAGGAAACATGGCTGCGGCGATGTGCACACATTTCAACCTTTAATTCATCTGCTGTTTTTTTCCCTGAGCCATGGAAGCCATTAGAGATGTTATCCAAAATTACAGGCTTTTTAAAAAGGCCACACAATTCCTTGCCTTTTGTGATTGTGAAATTGGCATAAATGAGCGTTGGCAGTCTCGCTGTGAGTAGGAGAGGAGATCGCTGAATGAACTCATTTATCCGACCAAATCAAGCTTTTCAATTTCCAATTGAAAGGATGCATTCTGCATCAAGCCGGATTTTTCGCACATTTGCATCTCTGATTTTAGCTTTTTAGATAATAATCATATAGAGACGCCAGACGAGACTATCAGCGTTGTCGGTGAATGAATTGCACACTGATATCCGGCCAAATCACATTCTATCAGTTTTTAAATTTCACGGTACTTAGAGCTTTCAGCTTGCTGTTTTTATATCGAATATAAGAAATAATCTATAACCCTATTTTCCCAGAGGAGGTCAGATAATTTCACAGATGTTCTTTGTGATTTAATCCAGTGTGAATTCAATATAGTTGGGTAATATGTCATTCTCATGAAAGGTTTATTTCAGTGGGTAACACAAACATCCACACAATAACCCATTGGAAAGAAAATTCACAGCTGATATCTCTTAAATATCTCAGTTATTTCTCCTATGAGATTAGTGAGATTATAAATTGAGCCAATGGACATTTTGTCTCCATTGGCCAAATGCAGCTGTATTAATTGAGTCCAGACTCAAGACATTTTTCTGTAATCTCGGTCGGACTTGTCTTGGACTCATTGGTATCTGCACTCTGACATGTCTCGGACTTGGTCATTGGTCTCGTTGAATGTTCTAGTTGGTCTTGACCAAGTGGGATGTTTTTTTTTCTCCTTCCAAACAAAACCATTGAGCAGGCATTCTTGTTGTGATCTGAAAACACGTGATGTGAAAACTGTTGCAACCGATTCTTGACTCGAGAACGAGAGAAGTTTGTTCCTCTAAATTTAATTTTAAGTGACACGCTTAACATCAACACTCATCATACAAATCTGATCAATAGTGAGTATCAGCAAAATAAATCTGATAAACAGAACAACAGCAATGCATGCTAGGAATAATGAATGAGTTTTTTACTATGTAACCCAGTTACCCAGTATGCATTGCAAGATGAAGCTCTCTTTTGTTGATCGTCACCATTGTTTAGTTTCATACACTGATTCTTGATTTCTGATTGATTCAGCAATTAATAGTTATTTTTACATTTTCTGTGTTGTTACACTACAATAAAAAGACTCAAAGTCTGCTTTGGTGAAATTTCTATACCTAAAGTAAATAAAATGACCTAATTAAATCCTCTTTTTGATCACTACACACTAGTAGTGTACACAAGCATGTGATCTTTCTGTTTCCGTCCTCACAGCCTCATTTGGACTCGGTCTTGACTTGGACT
This sequence comes from Barbatula barbatula, assembly GCF_947034865.1. Taxonomy (NCBI): domain Eukaryota; kingdom Metazoa; phylum Chordata; class Actinopteri; order Cypriniformes; family Nemacheilidae; genus Barbatula; species Barbatula barbatula. The sequence continues at coordinate 6,932,700 of NC_136783.1, read as the reverse complement.
CGAACCTCTTTAGATTCAGTCTCGACTAGTTCTGGTCTTGGACTCAACAAAGGTGGACATGACTACAGCCCTGGACAAATGTCTTCATTATGTCTCCAGTTTCAGACGAGATCTCAACAATGTCACAAACTGAGCAATCTAAAGTGCATATTATAGACGATATCAATAGAACTCAAACATTTCTAAACAAATGCACCCAAATCCAGATTATTTTGTCTCTACATTCATTTAGCTTTTATTTTAATTAACTGTCTCATTCGTTTCTTTTTTATTTCCTCCAAGCAATTTTATGAGAGCCTTCTGAGATTGAGTTGATACTACAGTAAAACAATACTCCATAAAATACAATGGAAAACTCCATCAAATGTGAAAACTGGTTTAGAAAATGTTTTCTAATATTTCTTACCTCCAAAATTTCAGAACCCTCTGCTTATTCCTTAGCTGAAAAGACACAAACATCTACCTTTGTGGTGGACATCAGAGTCTGGCTGCTAGGCTTTGAAAGCCTTCAAAACTTCAATCTCTTGAGCTGTCAGCTGAGAAATCAACTGTCCACACCATCCTTTACTCTGTTAATATAACTCTCAGTCTGATTACACAAAGCAAATGAAGACCCAGTGAGTGGTAAATTGATAGTTTAGAAAAAAGATTATGCAAAAATGAGAAATATGCAGGGGGAAAGAAATCAAAACACTTCAAAACCCTCCTGCAGCAGTCCTACTCATCTACATCTCATCTACACACACACATGCTCTTCTGAAGGCCTCTTTCTCACACACACAAAATCACCTGCTGTGACATGTGAATAATGTCCCCAGCTCACCGCCCCACCGAGGGCCCGGCCCCCGTACTCTATTACGTTTATGAAGATATGTATCTGAGAGTTGTGTAGGAATATGAGGCTGAGCTGGATGGGCTTCAGGGGAGAGGTGATACATTTCAATAAATCTATAAAGTGGGAAATGAATGAATTTCTTGTATATTTCAGTTCGCTTTAGGAATAAAAAGCTCTTTTCTGAGCTGGTGTTTGGTGGGAGCTTTGAATAAAACACAGAAGAAACAGGTGAGCGCTGACATTTAGCCATATTTGGATCGCGGGAAGCTGAAATGTTATCTCTGTCAAACAGCGTATCCCGATCTCACTGTTCAACACTGGATGGGCTGTATTTGACTGCTTCCAACCTTCCAACGGATTTGTTTAAACATTTTGTCCATGTACAGGAAAGTCCTCTCCATACACGAAGTATGCCAACACCCTTGTGCATCAACCAGTGCCATAGGTTTCTTTCAAATTTGTCCTGATCTTGGCTTTGCTCATCTTAAAGCTCTCCATTGGCTGCACCTTTCTACTCGCCTCTTGTTTCCAAACACTTGACATTTCTGCTAAATTCTGGCGTGCTACAGTGCATCCGAAAACAAGTTTGAAAGGCAAGCCATGAAGCCAGAAACTCCTGCCTTGGGCTGTTCCATTTTATTAGCCTCTCTTCTGTGATTGAAAGGCCAGCGCAGCCCTCCCGTGGAAAAGGCACGTTTTACATATATCTCTGTGAGTCATTCACTCTTTAAACCCTACGCCCCGTGCCTCGCCAGGGTAATATCACTATTATGGGATGAAAAAAAGCGTCATGCTGTCCACAGGCACATAACCACAATTGAAAAGGACTAAGCCTTTTCACCTGGGGCCTGGAGTGAACTGAAACCGATATTTTCCCCGCCACTGTCTGCAGAGATTAGTATTGATTCGCCCCTTTTAGATGACTTTGCCGCACCTTGCCGGGCAGTTTTAATCTGGCAGTGTACCAACAGCGCCTGGGAGCCACTCGCCCTTCTCCGAGTGTATAATCTCAATCTTCATGATGGTTTCATCATGGTGTCAAATCAGCAGGAGAACGCACGAACCGACCCATTTTTCACGGTATTAGCCATTGTAATGCACACTCGCTAGGGTGCTAGGCCATGCACGGTGAAAGATTATCGGTACATGGCAGCGCCATCATTTTGTTTTACATTTGAATTTAGCACGTTCGGATTGGTGGGTTATTCGGGCTTGTAGTCACGGTTTTAGATGGATAAACCACCAAAACAACTGCAGGCTCCTTTACAGAACACTATCAGCTCTTAGAAAGACTCTCCAGTTTAGTCAATTCAGCTTGTTATAGTAAACAGGTTCTCCTTTTTGCTGTGGCGTTAATATCCACGTGGGACATAAAAGAGCTAAGGAGCGTGGAGATGTAGTTTCAGGTCAGAGACGCCATTTAATGGATTATGCCACTAGCCCAGCGGTTTTCTCATTAGAGAGGAAATTGGGACTCTTGCCTAGATTTTGAGCTTAAATGACAGCAAAAGTTTTGAGAGAACAAAGGTCAAGGTCATTGTTAGATAGTTTAGCTATCCATTAGCACTTAGGGGTCATGGCCTACAACAGAAATGGTCTTTCAGTTGATATCTGTTACAATTTTGAGAACAGAGATAACATGTATTATGTGTTAGAAATAGACAATCAGACCACATTTTGCTGTTTTTAACCACCATTACAGCATGTAGAGGCGATGTTTGCACTTCAAGTCCAGACCCTATTAAAGTAATTACCGGTTTTGTTCATGCATTTTAGTCGAAATGAGACTGTAGAAACCTTTATTTAGGGTCTGATAAAGACTGTGATTTATCTGCCTCTAGAGGCACTGCATAGAATTACGACAATATTGATAATATTGTTTCACATGAACCCTGAACGACTGTTACTGGAGGGTGAGCAAATGATAACAGAATTTTCATTTTTGGGGGAACAAGCCCTTTAAATCCACAAGAAAAAAAAATGTTTTTTTAGAGTACTGTGCACATATAATCGCACAAGGAAGCATACTTACTGTGAATAAAACGCTTCTGCGCGCTCTCTTGTGTGCTATAGCACCAGCTGAAGTCGATGTTTAATTACTTTTGTAGCCTAGATAAAGTTGATTAAAACATATTTAAAATGCACATAATGCGCATTACACATGTTTGCAAAAGATAATTCTACCAACCTAAGATTCCCTGAGAAACACATTAGGAACTTCGCCTCGCCACCCACCGCATTTTCCCATTATGCCCTTGTTCTCGGAGGCTATCATTCACACAGTTAGCGGAGGCTCAGATGGGCAGTAAGTCTGCTGGCAGATAAGCACATGTTCTGGATGTAACAGGCGTGAGCAACGGGGTTGGAGGTGGAGGCGATTTCACAGTGTGCTTTGTCTCTCTGTTAACGGCGGGTTCATTAGCTCTAATGGGACATTAGATAAAAGTCAGGGTGATTCCGTGAGGCCCCGGGGTCTTGAGCGCAAGGGCAATTAAAAAACACAGATTGTAGCATAAAAGCCATTTTAACGTGCGGCAAATGCTCGCTCATCCCTCACTCGGAGGGCCGTCCCCTCAGGCAACGGGGCGGTTAAGACATCGTTGTGAGGGGTATCTTCATTTTTATATCATTTCGCAGATATATCGGTAACGTTATGCATTTCATCGCCTCCGAATATTCATAAGTTACATGAGTTTAAAGCATGTTTTGAGAATATCAAGGAAGTGTTTTGTTTTTGCTCAGCAGAATAGGAATGATATCGCTTCATTTACAATGTGTTTTCAGACGTCATCACAATTTGATCTTCTCCTCTTGAACGCAAAAGGGAAAGTTATAGATGTTACGTGTTTATTTTGTCAATGTAATGAAAGTGAATGGAGACTTGGGTGGACTCGGCTCCGAAACTGTCATGAAAAAATATATTTTTAAAAAGCCCATGTGTGATTTTTATAGTCCTGCCTAGTGAAATACCTAAATGTATTAGAAATGCGTTTATTTAATTCTGCAAATCCATTTACGCTTTATGTCCTTGATAAAATATCATGCGATTGTACTGAAAGTCTGCTAAATTGGAGATCATTTTGTGCTTAATGCAGTTGAATTGTGCATAAGTAGTGCTGCGATCCAACTAAAGACATACTGAAGTATGTTTGATTACAAGTATACTTCAGGTACACTTTAAAGTGGCCCTAACTCACACAGTTTCTGTATATCTCATGTTTATCTTAAGTACTTACAGAAAAGGATCGCAACCTTCAAATAGGATCACAACCTTCAAATCTTTAGTTTGATCACATTTATAAAGGACAGATACAGCTGTACGATTATTTCTGAAAACAGGCGACGCGTGTGAGGGTACGGGGGCGGAACTAAAGCACGTAGCCACACATTGTCAAGAAATCGCAGACATTCGTTTCACTCACCGCGTGCGGTTAATGTCCAGAATCTTTTAGCGCTGGGACCACCGCTCCATCTATCAGTTTCAAACCATCTCCCAATCCAGCATTATATCCACTGTTTATATAATATTCATCACCCAAATGCAGCGAACAAGCAACTGAACTTCACAAACATAGTGCTTCTCTCTCTCTCTCTCTCTCTCTCTCTCTCTCTCTCCTGCCTCCTGCACACAAGTGAATGTGACTTGTGCGCATGCTCCTGCTCCTTCCGCCACCTGCTTTCCGGTAGAATGGTCCAACAAGGGACTAAGAAAGGTTGTTGTGTAACGATTTTTCATGTTCGTAAAACTTTGCGAAACCTGTACGAACACGGGGGGAGTGTTTCGAGAACAGAAATACTACGTAATACATCCAACTCGTTTTTTGACAAGTTGACCATGTTTTGGTGAGAAGACAACACTTTTTACATTGTAAAGAAGTCAGAATGCACACCGTTGCACCAGCCCTTTAGATATTATTAAAAAAAACATACAATCCATATCAAAGGTGTCATTAAACCACATTTAGAAATGTGCTGGCACGGTTTGACTGTGTATATAAAGCGCACAACAAAAAACTTACGATTCCAAAGAGTCTCTTAATAAATCCACAGGGAGCATTGACAGGAGCAAGAAAGCACAACCAAAGGAAACAGAAATAATAGCAGATAATGAACTAAAGAGAACATGGGGTATAAGTAAAAGGGTAATGCAATCAAAAGAAACATGTGCGAACTAATAGGTAACCATGGAAACAAAATACTATTGTGGGTTCACACCAAATGCGAACTATCGCTCCACATTTTTTTACTACACATAGGAAAAGTTTGTTATTTTCGCGTGAGTGACGCAATCTGACAAGTATTTTCAACCTTCGCGGAAAACGAGATCGATCCGCGTTTGCGTAATTTTGCATTGACTTAGTATGAAATGATGATTTACTCGCGCCAAGTGCTTAAATCGTGGTTGGTGTGAACCCAGTGTAAGGGGAACAGAATCTGAATCAAGTAGCACTAAAAATAAAGTTGACTTATAATTTTTTATCAGTAAGTGATATTTCTGTAAATACTTATTTACGTCAGTAAATACATTTAAACTATCCTAAATATGTCTATACTAACATTTTTTTTTAAATGTATTGCTTTATTACTAGGGATCTGACGCAGCACACTTGCATGAGCGATACAACTAAATGTACATCACTGTGTATCTAAAATCTTCCTCAAATTTGTGTCAACACACATTCAGGCGTGATGCTTTAGGAAGCACTGTGGGAGGTTTGACGTGAACGATAGGACAAGCCAGAATCAATGATGCAGGCTGACGTACATATACAAGAAAAAGTGCTGTTTGTTTTCCTCAACTTGATTCAAACACTTATTTACTGTATATAACCATGTTTGTTTTTCTGATTGTTTTGCCGTTCCCATCGAAACATATATAACAGCAGGAAAATTAAAAGTTAACTTCTTTCAGTATGAGTATATCATTCAAACTGAAGTTATCAGGCTGAAGTCTATAATGGGTTTCTTGTATTGTTAACATTTCCCCGGCATCAGCCAAAATCATTTCCCGTGAACATTTGGCGTCTAATGGGTGCAGTCTGTCTTGTGTGAGTTACAGCAAAACATTAAAGGTTTCTCATCTAGTTTAACAACACAGTGTCTGTGGCAGCGGGGGGTCTTCAACAAGTCTCTGTTTAGACTAAATGAATTTGAGCCTGGTGAAAAAGAATAAATTAATATTGTTCCTTCTCTTGTCAAGATTTATTTATTCATCGGTGAGACGCTCATTAAACCGTTCAGCAGCAATTAAAAAAACAAGCATAAATCCATCTCTGTATGAATAGTAATTAGTTGCCTTGGTGATCATTCATGCAATATTGGGATCATGTTGCTGTTTGTTGCTATTTTCCTTTCGTGTTTTTTCCACTTTCACTTTGAAGGCAAGTTTCTACCCATCTCAAATGATCGAATCGTTGTTGATAGGAGAGGCCTTCAGCTCAACAGTGGCACATCTGACCAGGACCAAAGCGGTTTCGGAGCTAAAGATTCAGATCTTTCTCTTGTGAAGTCCAGGAGGTATGGTTTTTCAAACATCTGATGCCTTTGTGTTTGCATTCTTTAATCATCAAACAAGAGAAAAGAAAAGTTGTGTTGATACTGATACTCTATACAACACAGATACAACACAAGGAAATAGAGAGATAATAATAGACAAAGATGATGACGGACATAAAGAGCCAGCTGTCCTTTAATCAGAACTTTATCACTTTAATTAAGACCCTGTGAACGCAAACACACGCTGTGAATTATTGCTGTCACATGCAGTTTGCATCGTCCATTCATCTGGTCCGTCCATCTTCCTTAGATGCGTTTCATCGCTCTCGATTCTTTTGTTCATTGTTTGTTTACATATTTATGCCGATATTTCCAAATCCTAGTGCCTTTGTGACCTTTTTTTGTGTAGCTACATATAGGCCATTTTGCAAGAGCGGTCCAGAGGAATTTCCTGTTTTATTTTATTTATTTTTAATTTTATTACATTTATGAATTCATATAATTTGCATTAAGATTAGTACGATGACCAGCAAAGTTGATTTAAAATCTCGGAGGAATTTTACTCTTCATATTTATGCACAGCCGTCTTTTTCTGTCTTGTATGAATGTCTGTCGAGCATCAATTGAGTTTCTTTGATGACAAACACAAAGGATTGAAAAGAGGTTTGAAAAGATTCCAGTTTCACTCTTAATTTATCTTTTTATTTTGATAGGATATCTGTTGTGTCGTAAAAAGAAAGAGGCATCACACATTAAATAGAATTTTTTCTCGCGGCTACTGGTGGATTTTGCTAGATCTCGCAGCTGTTTTAGGCCTGGTAACTAGCAAAGCCCTCGAAGATATGAGTTTTGATATTTAGTGGGTTTGCCGCAGACATACGGCCTTGTTATGTTTTAAGAAACCATCAGACTACGACGAGCCGAAGCGTGTTTGTGAAATTAAAAAGCACTGATGCAAAAATACTGGGCAATAAGGCCAAGCAACTGAGGGGCGTTTACCCAGCGCTAAGCACCACTGACGCAGGAAAGAACTGATGAAAACTTTGTTGGTGATGGAGACAATGTCAAACCGCAGAGTATTACACTCAGATGATGGAAGGACCGGAGCTGAGTGATGTCATATACATGACTGCACTGTTCGGCAAACTGCGTCATTTCTGTTGTGTCTGCGGTGAGATAGAGATAAAGACGCTCGGGAACGGAAAATCAAAGTTGTTAGAAATCATCCCTTTGAACGCTGCCAGAATAGTAAAGCCGTCCCCGGAGCTTCTAATTAATTCACCATTACACATGCCAAAGATGTCAGCCAGACCAGCCATATATACATATAACATGTTTTACACGCTGTCCCATACGTTTTCACAGCAACAGCCTAAACGTCTTCTGGAAGAGAAAAGGCATCTTAAAAACTCATTAAGAGTCCATTAGTAGCCGGCTGATGAAATCATATTGATAAGATCACTCAGGATTCTCTGATTAATTAAAAATACAGTAAACTACTGAAATGAGATTTATCTGCTGCTCCTAATTGTGAAGAAGAGAATCAATTATACAGATGTCAGACTTTTTTTAGACCTATAGGTTTCTCAGTCTCTCCCAAAGACAAATGGTTAAGTCATTTTAAGTAAGCTCAGAGACATACCTAAGCGTTATTATGGCATTCACTATATTCCAAGGGTTTAAGTACCATGATGCAGAATGGGTGTTTATATTATATAGGCGTGGCAAACACGGCTCAATGCAAAGAAAGATCTGCAGAATACTCGCTTTCAATCCATGATAAGTTGCAATGGATAATGAAGGACAAAAGAGTCATACAGTCACAAGACTTTAAGGTTATACACGTAATGCTAAATGAAAATGGGGGGAGCGTGGTAACAGAGTTTCATCTCCAACTGTGAAGAATTTCCTCCAAACGCTATGCACATTTCATACATAAATATAGTGGCATTTTCTGCATCTGTGGTTTAAAACATACATTTTGAAATACTGTATCCCCCGGTGAGTCTCATTTTCACAACTGGTTATATGAAAGAAAATAGTAATTGGTGCAAAACCTCTGCTATCACGGATCATATACCTGAAGTAATAACAGATTTTTGGCATTGCTCGGTCTCGGTAACTTTAAATATAAACATAAATAAAAATAAAATACTAAAACTGTCAAATATTAAGAGTGTTGAGCTGTAATATGAGTGTAGATAGTGGTGATGTGGGGTCCATTTGATGAGAAATGTTTGAGTTCCCATAACCTTTCCAGTGCAAATATGAGCTCATAATGGTTGTGACTTTATTCTGAGACTTCTGGCTCTTTGTCGCAGGACAAAGATCTGAGAGACTTAAGCAAAGGTTTCCATTTGCTTTTTGATTTGTCCTTGATATCTAGGAGAAAAAGGTGAGATATTAAACAAAGCTTATCTGTGATTTTTATTATAAATCTATGTTGAACTAATCTTTTGTGACCATTGACAGGTACTCTGTAAAAAATCCCCTAAAAAAATGAAATTTTCTGGCAGATCGGGCGCAAGACAAATAATTTTGTTACAAAATAATTTGTAACAAAAATATCCTGTTAAAAAACTGAAATTTTACGGCAGCTGGGGCACCACAAATAAACCATAAAATAACAGTTTTCCCTGTTAAAAACCAGTGCTATCAAAGATGTATCCTCTATATTATTAGCTGTGCTAGCTATTACTGTTTCTCGTACCTAAACACATAGCAATAACCTGGCATCTACCCACAGCACCAGTGCCTATTGTGCATTGCACAGGCATTCGGCACTTGCGTTCCTTGGAGGAAATATGTCAATCTAGTCATGTTTGTTAGCACAACACAACTGGGTCAGTGATTACAGTGATGCATTATTTGCGCCAAACATACGGCAACAATATCGTCCAGCAACGTGCGCTATACCTCGGCTAGGATGGAATGTGACTTTGTCCGGTAATATTAACTGTGAAAGAAATTACTCTTGGCTTGAGAGGCGCTGGCAACGCAAGTACATAATGATGGCTGGCAAACACATCACCTGCTGTTGTGCTTGTTTTCCTCCCATCTGAAAATGGCAGTTTTTCAGCATTTGGTACGTCGCCAAATTGACGATGTTTTGTGGCTATTGTTGGTGAGGAATTTATCACAGATATGACTGCGTTTCACACGTTCGGGAGGTGAGGCGCTGACATTATTGTGCCTTTTCTGCTGCTGGCACGATCATTCTTCATATGGCAGCCATGATTTTGTGCCTATCGGGCCCTGTGGCCATATGGTGCTTGCTAAGTACACCTCATCAAGGTGGCTCTAAGCTTTGTATCGCATGCTGTGGCCAAGCCATTTCGCTCTCTATACTGCAGTTTGTTCGGCGGTTTGTCTGCGAAATAGCAGGTTTTATATGAGACGCTCAAAAGATGTCTTCAAATACCATGTAGCCTTTGGTTATTCCCATGCAGTGGTAGTATAGATATATGGTCATCTTAAATCTACAGCTTAAGCTGATATGCTATTTGCTATTTGCCTTCAAGTTTAGAGTCTGTCTATGGATTTCTAAACTGCACTCTAAGTGGGCGGCACACTAGGTTTTGCAACTTTGCTTATCTATAGCTAGTCTATATTGGTGCCAGCATAGCTGACCAAAGGATCCCTTTTCCCCATGTCTTGCTGCCATAGGGCTTCTCACCCTCTCTCAAAGTCACCCTGGTGGTATTTTCCAGGTGTTCCACTGGCAGGTCTGCTTGAGTCACAAGGTGTCCCTCAACCCCCACGGCCACGCCAGATGCTCCAATCACTCTGATTTTCCAATTTGTGTCTGAGAACCATTGGAGAGGACAGGGCACCTCCGGGTCGATGGTCCTTTTTAATGAACCTCCATAACATTGAGCCAAGCAAGAGACAGAATTCGTGTTATCAGACCACATCATACATATGTGCCAACCGACGTTATTATACGACACTCCGTAATAATTGATTGTGATTGGTCAGCCAGATTCCAACATGTGTTGTTACAACCGTTAAAAGCTAATTATGCACTGCTCGTACTGCATCTTGAAACATAATGAATGAACGAATGAATGATATCACTGAACACTTGCCTAATTAATAACATGAGGTTATATTTAAAAATGATTAAACCGAATGTTTCATCTGCAAGGACATTTGAATTGGTTACAAATTAGCAATTTTGTGTCCAATTATGACAATAAGATGAGTGAAGTAAGGGATAATCTTTAGTATGATACAAGACCCATGTCTGGGTTTATTCTGTCATAACAAACAGCTGGCTATACATTATTCCTCACTGCATTAAACTATTTTTGAGTATTTTATCAAGCAAGACACATTCCAGAATCAACATTCCTATGAAACATTCCGATTTAATGTGGTGTGCAGATTAAACATCATGGCAGCCATCTTAATGTCCCTGTGAAATTCCTTTAGAAGAGGAATTTCATCCAATCAGATTACATCAAATGTTCTGCCCGTGTTATCTTGTTGGATTCAGGGCTGCTTTGAGGCTTGAAAGCGTGAAACGTGTTATCTGGAAATCAAATGTAAAACAATAGTTCATAAATATTTCAATACAATCCCTTCTTCACATCAGAATTATTCTTCTGGAATACCAGTGACCCTTGAGGCAATCATTACAAGTCCAACTGAAAAAAACAACAACACTCATTTCATTCCCCAGAACATTTTAAATGCATGCTTTTCCTCCCTTTTCCTTTTGCCAGAGTGAATTTAGATTGAATCTGTTCCTGGGTCAGCGTGCCACCTGAATCTGTAATCTGTTCTTGTGTCAGGGGAAGTCTTTCGGCTGACCGAATGTCAGTTCAGATGATAGTAAATTGCGGTACTGTAGGTTTTAAAACTCACACCAAAGTCTGAGCACAAGTGGAAGTTGTTTTATTTATCATTTGCACAGACCTACTCAAGGTTTACTGGTCATTGAAATGCTGAGGATGAGATATTAAAGTGCAAGAAATCAAACTCCATGGGGTCATGTCGGTATGGGTCATTTACATGATATGTGGTCTGTATAAAGGGGCGAGCAAAATCTCACCTCTGTTCAGAAATGTATAACTGAAATCCATTAAATAGAAACCAAATGAATTTCAGTGTAAATAATTCTTACATAAACCCATTCATTCATTTATGCATTGATTAAAACGAGTCTGAACAATCCTCTGACCAGGTCTTTCAGTCAAACCTTAAAAAACACAAAATGTGTTTTTTTCTATTCTCGTCTCACATAAAAAACAATCTTAAAATTGTACCTCCCTAACAGTCCGATATTGCACAAAATTCTCCAATTTTGTAATGCTTTCACTAAAATTGCCCCACATTATCTTCAGATTAAAGCGGCACTATATTGGATTGGCCTTTTTGTTGCCATCTCAGTTTGTAATTGCTACTGCAGGTGATGTGCGGACATATTTTCATTTAGGTGAGTTGTGATTTGTCACTGCTAAACTGCGCGGATGAGTCTGATGTTTTGAGTCGTGGCCTGTGAGAATCTTCACTGTACATCAGTAGCACATAATAATCACATATAACATGGCCGATGATATAACACGAAAGAAATAAGAACATAAATCGACCCAAATAGTGCAAATGGAGGCTGTGTTGAAGTGTTTTGATATTATTTTGGATGCTGGGTAATTTCTGTACCTGACAATTTGGCCGGGAGTCTCCAGTTTTGTTATCTCTCATGGAAACTCCCGTAATGCAAACCCGAAAGAAGTCTCGAACACGGGTCTGACAACTACGGTCATGAATTGTATTCAAATTATGTCTAATAGTTTTATATTTAAAAACTATTTGTACTTTCAACATATTTAGCGAATCTGAAATGTAAACAAATGCATCCGGCGCTAAATTCAAATATGGCGGCACGTCAGTAATTTTGAAGTCTCATGACAAAGTATCATGACAGGTAGTCACAAGCAAGAACTTGTTTGGCTTTGAATATTGATAAATAAAGTAAATATTTAACGTTCTTATTAGTCGTTTGTGTTACTTGTAACGTTTGTGTCGTTTGTAAGGTTTTTAGGGCTTAAACATTTCAAGCCACTTTAATACAAAGTTATACAAAGTTATATACATCTGGGATGTCAGGAGGGTGAATACATTTTGAAAGAAATGCAAATAAATGTATATCACGTGTCGCTACTATATCTGGAGCACTCATAACCACATGCACTTTCCATCATGCAGATGATGTGGCCTGGACCTTCTCATGGTCTGGACCCCGGCGTAGGATGTACTGCCTGGTAAAGCATACGTCTTCATACAGTAGATGAGAGCGAAGTATAAATGAGGCAGGAAAAGTAACATATAGTTTAGAAGACTGAAGCACATTTCTGAATAATGAGATCAACATAATGATCGATTCCTCTCGGGGAAGCGAAGCTTCAAACTGACCTAACAAACAGCACTGATACAGTAATTAACGTCAGATTGGGAGAGAAGCGCTTGAAAAAGGGCTTTTAACAAGTCTCGCTGTGCGGGCGGGAAAAGGTCCTTCTGACAAAGAGCAAAGCTGACAGTAATTAAGTGTGCATTGCTGGCACAGACAGGGCCACCGCTCAGAAAATTTCATCTAAAAACAACAGCCAAGCAATCTTTCATAATAAAGATGTATGTGTGTTGGTTTAAATCGCTGTTTGCTACTAAGTGGCAGACTGTCCTTTTTTAAAACCTTCAGCTGTACGAGACGCGTTTAAAGTCTAAATCTGGAAGTATGCCGTGTGTTCCTTTAGTCAGTAATTACGATTGATGTTTGCAATACTGCACAATATATTTCATAGACTTTTTAACAAAGTTGATATCACTGACTGGCTGTTGTTTGCATTGACAAAGTTATAGTGCAATGAAGTTCAAACAAACCCTGTACTGTACTTTTACTCTGCCTTAAAGAGAACATACAGTTCTTGCTGTAAAATTCCAGATTCTGTTGTGCTAATTCTGAAGAGCAAACTTAAATTTTAACAGCAGTATCATAAAGAAGAATGCGAAATAGGATCTCATCAATTGCTACACAATAAAAACAATTTTTATTTCAACACAACAATGGGTCAAAATGGGCAAACCCAACCAGCAAATGGTATATATTTGACCCCACAATGGGTAGAAACAACCCAGCATTTTGGGTTGAAACAACCAAGGTTAATTCATATCCCATCGGTTGGATTTGTGTGGCAATCGCACACCATGCACCCAGCTCCAGAGAAATACTCCTGGACACGTCACCATGCTATATCTACAACAACATCATCATAAAAAAAGACACTGTTATCCAGTCTGTTGTTCTCTGCAATCATTCCTTCTCCTGAAAACATGTAATCTCCACTTGATTTCACTCTTGCTGGGCTAGAGTAGCCTCTCACACCTTTTCTTCACGATGACGGCCCCTGTTTTTTTTCTTTCTCAGTCATAAAATTTGTATCTGCTCTCTGTTTTCTCCTTTTTGGCTGTTCTCTGACTGACTTGTGAATCACCTCTGAATGACGTGTGCTAAAATGTATTCTCTTTATCATTTTAGATGCCCAAATGGATTTATACATTGAAGCAAAACAATATTTTGTGCAGTAGAATCCAGTGAGTTAAAGTTAGCCTTGACTGGTGGACCATAAGCTACAATATAACTATTGATGCTGTGATGATATCGTCCGTACATGCTGTTGAAAAATAACCTAAACCAAAGCAAGAATCAATGTACCTATGACAGTTATTTAACCTTGTACTATATATGTTTTCATTTCTATGAAAGTATACAAAGCAAGTGTAATAAATGGTCTAGTATGGTCTAATATACTAGACAAAAAGCATGAATTTGTGCATGTCGTGATCCTGGTCACGTGGGTTCTCTTCCTGTCACTATGTCTGTGTTTGTTCTGTCGGACGTGTGTGCTTGTGTTTTTGTAAGCTCACTGTGCTTCAGGTGTCCACGTCAATCATCCCGCCCTCATGTCTCCCTGTCAGGCATTTCCATCACCGCTTCACCCATTTCACCTGTAGATCCCCCCGGCCATCATTATCATCATTATCTCTGATGATACCTGCTGCCTGTGGCTCGATAGGTTCCCCTAGTTAGTCTCTCTCGTTCTCTTGTCTTATGTCCAAGATCTTGCTCCTTGCCTACAAGACCACCACCAGGTCTGCACCATCTTATCTCCACTCACTAATGCAGATCTATGTTCCTGCCAGATCACTGCGGTCTGCAAAGGAACAACGACTAGTGGTACCATCCCAAAAAGGAAAAAAGTCACTCTCCCGTACCTTCTCTGGATCTTTTCCACATTGGTGGAATGATCTACCTGCTGCTACAAGATCAGCAGACTCGGTTGCCATCTTTAAAAAACGCCTGAAAACGTATCTCTTCCGTCAACACATCGCTGATTGATTTATCCTATTTCTTTTCTCTTTCCTTCTTATTAAAAAACATAAAAAAATTAAAAAATTACTAACCTCACTATTCTTAGCTTTGTATACTGTGGTAGGCTTTAATGGACTAGTTTTGATGCACTTAGGTATTTTGTTGCCTATGTTGTTATAATTGAATCCAATGTTTCCTCATCTGTAAGTCGCTTTGGATAAAAGCGTCTGCTAAATGACTAAATGTAAATATGTCAAGTTCAAACCAGAGACAGATCCTACGAGAATCGCTCTTCAACAGCAAGGGGTCATGCTGGGACACCAGGCCTCCCTCCTCAGTGCCGCCACCGTAGCGGACCGCTAGGGAGCGGACTTGCTCCTCCAGGTCTTCGAACAACGTTGCGTGGCGACCAGCCAACAGACTCTCACCTCTGCCACTTCTCTCGGGTTCTGCCCCGGCGGAGTGCTGACCGTAGAATTGTTGCTGTGTCTCCTGTGTTTCAGGTTGAGGCCACCGATTTGGCCGTGGTCCCAGAGGAGTACAACGATCTTCAGTCCATTTTCAGCAAATCACGAACCACCTCCCTTCCTCCGCATCGCCCCTACGACTGCAATTGACCTCCTCGCAGGCACTTCTCTGCTCCGGGCAACCTATACACCGTCAGGAGACGGTTGGAGGTATGTCGCCAGGGCAGGGACTGGGAAGCTGGACTGGGAAGCTGGACTGGGAAGGCTATGGTACAGAGAAGAGGTAATGGATGCTGACTCGTGACATATTGGATTGGTCGTTGACCGTGGACTTCTCCCAACATGATACTGGAGATGTGGGTTCTCTTCCTGTCACTATGTCTGTGTTTGTCTGGTGGGATGCACGTGTTAGTGTTTTTGTCAGCACACGGTACATGCAGTGTCTACGTCACTCACCCCTATAAAAAATGATTGTTGTTTAAAGAATCTTTGACAAAATGGTGCTTTGTGGAACTAAAAATGGTTCCTCAATGGCATCGCTGTGAAGAACATTTTAAGCACCTTTATTTTTAAGATTGTAAATATGGTGTCTCATTTGTAAAAAAATTTTAACCAATTTTAGCATCTCCCAGGTGTCAATTGCAAGTGTAATCGCTTCGAAAAGTAAAAGCCCTCAAACAATCACCTCAATAAACCGCACAATATAAGCTACACTTTTAAAAATAAAGGTGCTAAAAGGTTCTTCAGAGCGATGCCATAGACGAACCGTTTTCGGTTCCACAAGAGAACCTTTTAGTCAAAGGTTCTTAAAAGAACCATCATACTTTTTTATAATTTTAAGAACCTTTTTTGACCACAAATAATCATTTGTGAAACAAAAAGTTTCTTTACATGTTAAAGGTTCTTTATGGAACCAAAAGGTTCTTCTATGGCTTCGAAAAATCTTTTGAAGCACCTTTTTTTAAGAGTGTATCATTAACATCCATATGGACTCTTTTATTATTTTCAACCCAACATTGGGTCCAACAGGGACAAACTAAACCACTGGGTTAAATTAACCAAGGCAATGTTTATATTCAACCCAACCAGCCATATTTTCGAGTTCAGCCCATATATTGCAGATTGAGTTTATTTTATTTGCTGAAAAGAGGGAATGAACATTATTAAAATGGTCTTTCTTTGGTAGTCAAATCAGACATCCAGTTTGCAATTTAAAAAAAAAACAATTACAACAGACATAGCAGACTGTCTCAATTCCGTACGATGAATTTCCTCCCTGCTATCATTCTTGTAATCTGTGTAGCAAACTGCCAGCAGCCTCAGTAAAGTTATTAGACGTGGGGTGTGTCTATCACTCCCGTGTCCTGGGTCTCAGACCTCAGTGGCTTTTAAACTGTGCCAGAGCTTTACGAGTGTTTCCGTGAGGACAGTGAAAATCTCATCAGCCCAGACAGAATATCCGAGATGGAATCTGCTGATAAGTTTTATAGCCCTATCTTGAGGGTATGGCCCTAGAAATCCAAAGAGAGGTGGCTATTTTTTAAGAAACAGACCTTTAATAACATCATCCTTTACTTTGTGGAGCAATAAAACATCTCCAAATTGTGGGGCAGTTGGAATAACCAAAGGGCTAAATTCTAGAGAATAGACCCATTGTGTTGAAAATTTGGGATCGGACTGTCATTTTCCGTCCCCTCTGAATTTGCTTTGGGAAATGGTGAATAGACTGTGTTTAATTTGGCACTAGCTACCTGGCATTCAGCGCATCTGAATTAAAAACAAGGACAGAATGGGCTACGGGCATAGAAGAGTGCTTAAATCAGGTCTTGGTTTTGCCAGTTTACATTCAACATTTTTCTTTTTGATTCCTCTATTATGAAACTATTCAGTGCCGTTTAAGCAGACATTCAGATTTGAAGCAAGCTCAGGTCTTTAAGCACTTAATCTTCACTATGAAATAAAGCTTCATAATAACAGGCGTATAATGTTTTGTTGCTGTGGTAACAATAGCTGTTCTATCTCCATACCCTTGAAATGAAATACAAGGACACCCACATATTCTTCATTTGATTGTATTACTTTTTTGTATAAATGGAAAATTCCAGACAGTGAGTGTATCTGCAATTAGGATTTCAAAGAATGCATTGAAACGGTTGGTCTGTATGTTTAAAACAGCCTCCAAATGAGAAAATCCACTGCAGCCGTATAAAACATGACAACAGTGACACCACTGGATGAGAGATGGCTATGAATCAAACCAGTAGCACTTTGAAATGGAAGCCACGGGGCCCTATGTTTACAATAAATACGCTCTCAACACTAATGTAGTGTATTAATATCTTCTCAAGTGACATATCAGTGCATATCAGCAATAAACTTGATCTTCAAATCTATACGTGTATTGATATATTAAGGTCCTGAAAAGACGCATGGTCTCCATTGGCAGTGTTGATTTCTAATGAGCTCATCAATTTAAATTATAGATGGGCCGGCTATTTTAAAACAGCATTGGTGCATGTAATCAGTTGTTTACTTTGCTTGTGAAACTACTGGCAATGGAACACAGCTTGAAGGTATAGTTTACCCAAAAAATAAAAATGATCTCGGCCTCCTGATATTCCAGAAGTATAAATATATTTGTATTTTCATTACATAATGTGCATGCACAGGTCCCAAAATGTTGACGCTCCGGAAAAGCACATTCTGGCTCATCTGGGATGAGGGTGAGTAACTCGTAAGAGTATTTTCATTTTGGGTGAACTACTCCTTTAACATTCACTGTAAAAAAATAGTTTTATGGAATTTTACGGTTTTATTTGACAGAATTATGAAATACGGTAAAAATGTCAAATTACAGAAATGGACTTCAAATGTACAAGTCTTGTGTAAAATAACATGATAAATATTTTATTGACAATTTTACTTAAAAAAAAAAATTATTCTACATGAGTTTTAACAGAGTTGAAGTGTACTATTTAAATTTGTTTAATACACTTTATTGTAATTTATTTTTACAATAATCTTACTGTTATAAATTCTAATTTCATTAATAACAAAGCCAAAAACTAAGCCATGTGTAGTTTAAACATCCTTTTTAAACATTTCTTACATTTTTCTAGCATCAGTCTTTCACAGTCACGTCTCCTTAACAAATGAGACAAAACTGCCTGCCAGTCCAACCAATGCGAGAGAGGGCTACATGTTCGTGAAACCTGTCATTATTTTCTAAAATTGGGTGTCACAGAAATTACACACTTTACCTTTCACAGGACGTTCTCATTTTCCCGCTTGAACGTATCGGCACGTCCCTCATCCATATTTCAGCTGTCTCATCATCTCGAACGCGCATACACACAAAATAAGGACACGAGACCTGTCTCCAACAGGTTGCTATCTCATTCTTCCTTTCTTAAATGCGCCGTCTGGCCGAGATTCAAACAACTATCAGCGG
Organism: Barbatula barbatula; assembly: GCF_947034865.1. NCBI lineage: Eukaryota > Metazoa > Chordata > Actinopteri > Cypriniformes > Nemacheilidae > Barbatula > Barbatula barbatula. The sequence continues at coordinate 6,914,080 of NC_136783.1, read as the reverse complement.
GAAGTGTGAAAGGGAGATTAGGTTTGTAACTCGGCTAGACTCTCTGAGCAATCGTTCTCCTTTTCTTTCTTTCATAGACTGCTAATCAGCACCTTCAATTACCCAAATAAATGAATCTGCTTTCTCTCCAGGTCGCATGAATTAAAGTTCACCATCCTGTCTCGGCGAAATAAAGACTTCTCTAATTAGCTTCTGCAAGCTCTGCTTTAATTGTCAGTATGGTTGAAGCTGCAGGTCTATCTGTTTATCCGGACTGTGTGATGCCGCGCAACAGATTCACAGGAAATGTGGAGTTTCATTTGTTTGAACCTTTCTTGTCTCTCTCTCTCTCGCTTTCTACTATATATAGTGGGTCTTTATCGTATTAATTTGCGTGTCATTTGTGTGTAAAGTGTCACTGAAATGGGAACAAATGCAGTATATCAAATTCAGGGACTGTATGGTGTAATCTCTTTTCCCCTGATGCAACGTGAAAATCGAACTCCTGCCACAACTAGGGATTAGCCCAGGCCAGGAGAAAATAATGATAACAATTACTATTATTGATCTCTTGTACCATGATTGCAAACCTGGACAACTGCTTCTCATTCTACATTATCCAATGAGAGTACCGAGCTTTTTGATGGAATTGATGTATTAATGTAATAGAATTACAGTTCTGTCATTATGTTCACACATATCAGTAGTAGCTAAGGTTGTCACGATACCAAAGGCCATCTACAGTATGTTGTTATGTACAACTGTGGTTCAGTGTTAAACAGATCCAATGACGACATAATCTGACTGATTGAAGCGAGGAATGAGTTGGTGCTGGAAAAAGCTTCACATTAAACAACATGTTAACTCTGACAGATGGCAAACTCTCATCTTTCTCTCTCTCTCTCTCTCTCTCTCTCTCTCTCTCTCTCTCTCTCTCTCTTTTGTTTATCAATCTGCCAAGCAGATTTAACCCTGGAGCCAGCCTTAGAAAGATACGAACTACATTAATATTTGTGATATAAATATTTATACGAAATGCGTTAGATTGCACAGTAGAAAGTGCAGTCTAAGACTTGCCCCGTACGGTTGTTTAATTAGAGAAACGAAAGGTACTTTCAGAATCCGTACTTTAATAGCAGCGGGGGACTATTATTGTGTAAATTCACGGAACCGAGAGGGACAACCGAAGACATTGCGTCGTGGAAAAATGTGCAATGCGAGTATTCAAGCTGTTTATTTGATTTTTAGCCATGAGGTTTAAAATGAATTCTATTTTCAATGAACAAAAAACTAAAACGGCGCCGTTTACTCATCCCTGTTTGTTCAATTTCAAGCTGAAAAACAAAGGAAGGTACAAGGACCAGAAGGTACAAGGTACTCGCCTTCATGTCAACCCAAAAGATGATATTTTGAAGACGGTAACCAACCAACATTGGCCGCCATTGACTTCCATTGTGTAAGCACAAAACCACTGAGACATTTCTCAAAATATCCACTTCTGTCTTTCACAAAAGAGTCATATGTAGGTATATAAGTATATAAATGATGACATCATTTTTTATATGAACTATTCCTTTAAGTTTGTTCACATCTCTAACCCACCTCATTAGACGTAATAATAGTGATATTTGCCTTATAAGGACCCACTAATAATTGAAAGACAACTATAAACAAATGAGTGAATGTCAAGCCTAATGGCTATCCGTTTGTCATTTGGCAGAAATATATCTTTCACATCTTTGTCTCTGCACAAATTAGCTTGGTTGAGGAAATCCGTGCCTTCGGAACACCATGACCTTTCTCTGATGAGCTGGCAGCGGTAGCCCACTGTTTTCCGGCGCTCTCAACCAGGCGAGAGGAACAAGCACTGATCCATAATTTACAGAGCAGGCCGAAATCAGACAAGAGGCTGTTTTGAAGACAAAAAGACAGACAAACAAAAGTTTGCTGAACCATGGGAGGGAAAACCACGCCAAATGGCAGGAGCTCACTCAGATGCTCAAAGCTTCATCCAGCTAGAGGCAGTGTCTTACTTTAAGAGGCTATGAGGTCAGGGAGCCTCTAAGCTAAGACACACAATCTCATGTGTACTCTAACAGAGAACACGATTGAAATCTTTGTCTTTGTCTCAGTCGAATTCGGTTTCAAATATGAATTATTGACATCGGTTGAATTACAAGGTTCTCGACTCTCACATCCAGTGGTGCATTGGTAAAATCACTTGTTTTGTGTAAGCTGCAGTAGAGCATACATTTACTCTGCATGTCTGATCGACTGATTTCCAAGAATACATTGCTTGACTAACCCTGCATTCACTCCACATCAAGTCAGGTCAAGGAAACCAGTAATTTATATATATAAATATATATATATATATATATTGTATTATAAAAGCAATCCAAACATTACTTGTGGGAAATGTCTTTAAAAATGGAACAATGTGTTTGTGTTCCCGATAAAACACTACAGTGTTGGGACCAAATGGGCTTGAGTCCCCCAAACATAAAGAAAACTGGGATTTCGGATATTTCGGAAATAAACGTCTGGAACAACACTCAAAGTCAGACATGAGCTCAAAACAACAGTTTAACATAGCAGTTGCTAAAAATGAGTCGTCCAAAACTTCAGAAGTGATCAGTCATGTCTTTTATGACTAATACTGTCCTTACAAACCAAGTTCCAGAAGTAGTCCCCCATCACCGCTTCAACCCTCCTTCCCTGTGCTACAGAAATGTATAGAATTTTCTGACAGTGACAATTAGAAAATAGTAAAATATGTGGAATAGTAAAATATGTGAAAGTGTGGGTACAGTTCCCAATCGATTGATCCAGATAGCCCCCTGTCACAGACAGTTGAGATTCGCCTACGGAGGGGTTGCATATCAATACGGTCCTTCCATTTGGACTGCATGGAAGGGGCTCTATCCCCTCTCAGGCAGACGGGAATCCGCATTCTGAACTACCTCAACGACTGGCTTGTTCTAGCACAGTCGTAGGACGAGCTAAGGTCCCACAGGTCCCTCCTCCTCAGCCATGTGGAATGCCTGGGGCTCAGGATCAACCTTGCCAAGAGCGCACTGTCCCCCCAATGTATCTCGTTTCTGGGTGTGGTTTTCGATTCGACCCGTATGACGGCCAGAATCGCGCCAGACCGTGCTCTGGCTATTCAGCAGCTTGCGGCCTCCTTCAAACCGGGAGTTTCATGCCCCCTCAAGGCGTTTCAGAGAATGCTGGAGCTCATGGCCTCCGTGTCTCAAGTTCTGAAGTTGGGGGTCCTTTGGATGCGTCCCCTACGTGTTTTGGTGGACCAAGTCTGCATAACCGCCCTAGCCCCTTGGAAGAATTCATTTTTGGCAGTGCTCCTGGGCACCACATGCAGACAGAAGGTGGTCACGACAGACGCCTCCAACACAGGTGGGAGATACCTTCGGTTGTAAATCTTTATGAGGCCAGTCCAATCTGCGCTCACTGAGGGCAACTCATGTTCCAGGTAGACTGAACCAGGGAGCAGATATGTTATCTCGGAGCAATGTCCCTTCAGAGGAATGGACGCTCCACCCCGGTTCGGTTCAGTAAATCTGGGAAATCTTCAGCAAGGCAGAGGTCGACCTCTTTGCCTCAGAAGACAATACTCATTGCCCAACTTTTTTTTTGAAGGGCAAGGAAGCCTTGGCCCACAATTGGCCCAAACGGCTCCACTATGCTTTTCCCCCGATCGCTCTCATACAGCAGACGATCAGGTCCTCCTCTCTCAGGCAGCGCTGTGAGCTCTGCACCTTTGGCCTCTCGATGGGAGCCTACAGTCCTCCCAGAGGGTGTCCTGAACATGATATCTCAGGCTAGAGCTCCGTCTACTAGACAGGTCTATACCCTCAAATGGTCCATCTTCTCCACCTGGTGTACCGCACGCAGCGCAGACCCGGTGTCCTGTGATATCGTTAATACTGTCCTTCTTACAAAAGTTGCATAATAAGGGCCGTTCTCCTTCCACACTCAAGGTCTATGTGGCAGCCATTTCAGCTTTCCATCCCCCCTTTGCGGGCCAAGGAGTGGGCATGAACGACTTGATCGACTTGACGGCTACATCCTCCTCACCCCCTTACCGTTCCCACATGGGATCTGTCCATGGTCCTGAGAGCTATGAAGAGTTCTCTCTTCGAACCTCTCCAATCTGTGGACCTCTGTACCTTAACCCTTAAAACCGCTATGCTTCTACAGGTGCTCTTTGTTAGCACGTCCTGTCTTAGATTTGGGCCTAACGACTCCAAAGCAGTCCTCAAACCAAGGTATGGCTATGTACCTAAGGTGCTCTCTACTCCGTTCATAGCACAGGTTTCTGCTTTCTGCACTTCCCTCCGCCGAGCAGGACCCGGAGCTGAACCTGCTCTGTCCAGTCAGAGCGTTAAAGATTTACATTGACATTCCGACCCCTTCAGGCGGTCGGAACAGCTTTTTGTTTGCCGCACCAGAGGGTCCCCGGTCTCAAAGCATAGACTGTCTAAATGGATAGTTGAGGCTATCGTGCTGGCATATTCTTCTGTGATCTTTCTACTAGAGATGTCGCCTCTTCCTGGGCATGGTCTAGCGGTGTCTCCATAGCGGATATCTGTGTGGCGGCCTGCTGGGCTTTGCCTTCCACATTTACCAGATTCTACAGTCTGGACATTCCGGCCTTGCTGGCCCGGGTCCTTTTTGCTTAAGACTAGGCTGCTGGACCGCGCTTTCTCCAAACCGCACCGCACCTAGCACACTGTTGGGACAATCAACCGGATTAGACCACCTATTAACTTGGCTTTTCCGCCTTCCGCAAGGATTCCCTGTTCCATACCCTATCCCAGAGCCACGGCTCCGGGACTAACTGGTGTTTTTCGTTCCACTCGTAGCACGGCGGGATTATACTGGTTCCCCATAGCGCCCTGCTACGCAGAATGAGTGAAGTATCAATAGGGAACGTACTCGGTTACGTTCCCTGAGATACGGCAACGAGTACTGCGTTCATGGCCGTGCTTACAAGCTGTATGTGGTCGTCACTTCCGTCGAAGTAACCTGAGGACCATATGGCGATGTGTCTGCTTATATAGCCATAAACCCCGCCACTTTTGGCGGGTGCCATTGCCATAGGTCTGTGCAGCTTCGCTGACACTGGTTTAAAGTTTTACTTTTCACAAACCAATGGCCGTGAAGTTTTCACTGCGCTATTGAAAAAGCTTCAGTCATCGGAGAAAAAGGAGTTTAAACGCAGGACTCATTCCTGTATCTCAGGGAACCAAGGTTACGTTAGCAGCCGAGTACGTTTTTGGAATATACTGATATATCATAATTAATGATATAAAGTAAGCTTATAATCTCTTTAAGCTTAATAGACACTAAAACATTGAGTCCATATGAAAATGAATATTACTACATTAATAAGCACCACATAAAAATAATAATTTGTTACACTGACATCGGATTCAAAAGATGACGTTAATGTTAATGTTGTCATATGACTTTTATTCTCTTATACAGTCAACAATTGATGCGGCATTTTGTGTAAATAATGCCTTTATTTCTTTTTACAGTAAAAATGTAGCACCATTCACTATTTTCTTTTTTCTCAGACAAAACAAATCCCCTAAAACTATATTGTATGTCCATTTATTTATTTATTTGGTAAGCAGCCAAGTAAAAATCTGAAAATATACAGTCAGACAGTCATTACCGTAAACATAAACTACCTCGGGATGATAGAGGAGCCCTGTGCTTCGCAGGCTTTCTTCTGTGATAATGACCAACTGACTGTACATTAGCCCTTACTTAATCTCCGGGAAACTCTGAGAGGATGCTGAGAGATTATTAATGTTTTATTTGTTGAAGCAGGGTTTTGTCATTAACACATATTTGCCAAACCAACCACTCAAGGGGTGTAGCTTTATCTACAGCTGATATGAAAATTTCCGAGCTCCCTGTGGATGTTGCTACAGTAGATTCATTTCACGAGCTTGTTTGCCGCTGTTCTTTGTCACCTCCATGCGCAGATGGGACATAAAGGATCATCATGCCGTATCTGTGTAGTTATCTTAATAACCTTACCCTCTTGCCACCCAGTCTCATTTCTCCCTACCTACAACGTATACTGCTGGTTTAAGAGAGGAAAGAAGTCTCTGATGAGGACAAACGCTGATGGAAACTTTCATTTATCATATCAAAAGACTTCTAAAAATGTATGTTTGTGGGGTTTCTATACATTTTTTGGAGAATATTTCTAGAAATTCGTCAAAACATTTTATTTTTACATGCAAATGAACGTTCCTAACCAGCCAATGGTTTAAAGCTTTATGACAATTTTGGTTAAAAAACAAGTTGCACTCCAATAACAAAAGATGGTCACATTGGTTTGGAATGACATAAAGAATGACATAAAGATTATGACATAATTTCATTTCTCATGTAAACTACTCCTTTAAACTCCCAAACAAGTGACGTAAGTAGAAAGAAAATAAATGATCATTAAAGAAAGCATTGTGATTTCTTGAACGATCTGCTAGCTCTTTAATCACTGTGAATCTTCATTTGTTTTGCGGTACGGCTGCTTTTAATGGCCTACTGCATCACCGCCGTGTGCAGTCTTGCCAACGCACACAAGGTCCATTAAGTTGTTTCTATTCATTTTAAAGTCTGCAAACATCCTGGCAGCGGCATTGGATGAGGACTGGAATAAGCGTTATCTGTGAAAAAACAGCCAGGAAGGGAAGTAACAGATACAGAAAACAGTATCACAAAAAACAGTATCTGCCTACCTATAGTGTTGAAAGCTGAAATAGTGAATAAAAGAGCGAGCGGTCAAAGAACAACTCTCACGTTCCCTAAACAGAACAGCCAAACAAATTCAATTGCGGTTTTAAAATAGAATGTTTTTACAGCATGACATAGAAGTCCATGAACACACAGAAGCTAAATGTGGTTTAAATGACGGTTTTCACTGCTCTTCTAATCAGGTTCTGTACAAACAGGGTTTAGTCATGAGATTTACAACTCATTAAATTTACTCGTGAAAGATGAAAGTAAGGATGATCACATTCGAACATGAACTGCCTTTCAACTAAAAACAAGTGTACTTTCAGAAGTGTATGTCTCAGAAATATTGACTCTAAAGTATACTGATTTCTCGGACGCAAGAGCATTTCTTTTAAAACACCCTTCTCTTTTCAATTCTTATTATTATTTTGGACAAATATGTATAAGCAATATATACAGAAACATGTATTTTAGAGCTGAAGAGCAAAACCTCACATTGACCAAATCGGACAGCACAAAAACAGTCAATTCCAGTAAAGAGCATTCTAAAAAGATGGGTATTTGTTGGATGTTTTTATTAAATTCATTTATGCCCCCTGATCTAAAAGTGACCATTGCTTTAAGTGAAAAGTTAATGAAAATGTTTTAAATTGATGAAAGTGGCACAATTTAGTCCCAAGAGGTGATGATATAGTTCACTTACACTACTGGTTTATTAATATTAGCATACTTACTACATAGAGTATGCTTAAAGTAGGCTTTAACTTTCACTTGAAATTCATCTTTAAGCATTAAATTAGCATATGTTAAAAAGAAAGTTTGTTTTCGCACGATAAGAATTTCGTCATGGCTTAAAATGACTTCAACGTAACTCTACATCCTTGCAGATTCATGAATATGCAAATGAGTTCCCGCCTTCCTTCAAACACATGAGCTCGGACCGTTGTTTAAAGGTACATACAGTTGATGAATTCAATGCCATGTGGTTTGGCTTAAAATAGATTATTTTGACTTTATAAGGTAATAATCACTGTGATGTTTAAATATATAAATTTATGCATCCTTCGTTGAAAAACATCTTAAAAACTGAATGCTTTACAAACATGCTTTTTCTACCATTAGCGTACATTAAGGCATTTAAGCATCAGAGATTTGTTGAATTTCGTGTTCATGTAGCACGAGCAGACCCAATAGCTTGCTCTTCACGGGACACTTCACAGCTGCCGCCTGATATAAATACCACACGTTTGATGAGGAGCCTGCCTCTACCTGTGTCTACACAGTAGAAAAAATCTGCTTCCAAAAACGTCTCTATAGCCTACCCCAGTCTGGCGTGAAGTACTATCTGCTTTTGGCTGATGTGCACAGGTTCAAATCTCCTGAAGATGCTGTGTCGGAAAGTTAGTTATATGTGGCGGGAACGGTTATCTCGCGCTGCCGAGAGAAGGCCTCCTTTGGTGAAGCTGAAGCGTGTTGTCGCGAGACGTGTATCAGCGCACAGTCACAGTGACGCTTCCACTTACCTTGTTTAATAAACTTGTCGCAGAGGACTAGAAAAACACGCGCGCACGCAAACTCCAAATGTATTCTCTTATTGCTATTCATTCTCTCTCACTTCAGCCTATTGTTGTTTGCCGATGTTTGTGCGAAGGAACAGCAGTGTGGGTGTCTGCGCTGAGGGCCGCCGAGTTGTGAGAGCTCTCTTCTGCATCTTAATGTCCTTGCTTTCAATAAATGACCGGACAGAGAGAGAGAGCAACACAGCGGTGCCACTGAAACAAAAAGCATCATTTTGTATTGTGCCTGTCCTCCTTCCAACTGTGCATGGAGAATGTGTGGCTCACTGGCTCCCCCTGCTGAATGAATATGGAGATGCTAAGACTAGAAAATTGCTGGCTGCCCAAGGCCAAATATGCTTGTCATTATATAACCCTTTAATATGGGCCTTATAATTTTTATATCTTATAATATCATATTTCCAATTTGTTTTAACTTATGATTGGGACAAAAACAGAATGGGTCAAACTATGGATTTGTATATTTATATTACTTTAGATTTACATAACTATGGAACTAGACATTTAAACTATGTGTTTAACATATGCTGGGAAGCATCAGCCTATGTATGTGCACATTTTCTAGATTCATTTAAACAAGCATAGGTCTATACTTCAATAAATTCAACACAAACTGATGGATTCTTATGACACAAATGAAACATCAAAAAATTGCCTTAAGTGCATGCTGTCTTTCAAGTGGATGGTTTAATGGTTTACAGCATATACTGTACACAGACCGTATAGTTGTATCTTCCCACCTGGTATTGAATAGTCTATTTTAATATGTTTGTGCATGTATCAAAGTGCAAACCTACGATACATAATGTTTCATTCACAGTGATGTGAGGCAAACCTTTATCTGTGTGATGTGTGAGTTTGCGGGAGTATGAGGATTTTGAGAGTCTGACTATGTGAAGGATTGTCTTTGACAGGGTGCATGATGGGAAAGAGACAGAGAGAGATAACACATCATCAAAGTGATGTTTGTCGTTCAGGCCGGGATATTTTAGAAACGCTAGGCTTATAAAAATGCCTGAGCTCTCTCGGTTTAACTTGCAGAAACGACTGATTCCAAATCGCAATTTTTAGGTAATTACATCTCTAAAAATACCTTTTCAACCCATTATATTAGAGAAGGAGATGAAAAATGAGATCCTATATTTATCGTATTGGTTTTGCCTTGTAATTACACATTTAATCACAATCTTGATCTTCATTTGAACCATTTTGAAAGCTTTTGTATGGTCTGATCCATTTTGTGTTCGGCATTGAACGCAATGACTGAAATGCATAGATGTGGAAAGACGGCAAACTTCACATCAAAGCAAAGATATTGCATGAAACCGTTGCCTTGTGCTGCGGGCACACGTGAAATATCTGATTATCACTATTTCTCAAAGCTGGTGAACTTCAGCCAACTGTAGAAAGTAGAGAAATCGGTGCAATTACACAGCCCTTGAGCCAAGCTTCCCACACAATGTGCTTTTGAAAACAAAAGGTTACTTCTTTCTGTCGTTATCTGAAGGTCTAAAGATGCAACTTAGTTGTGTGTTTTTTATGTCAGAGACAGCTGGAGCAGTCTTTCAGCTACAACAAAGGACCACAATTTAACAAGAATGGAAAGAATGAGTCTTTCTATAGGGTATCTGTTCTATTGTGTGTTTTATTGTTTTTTAACTATTGTGCTATTTTATCATGTGAAGGTGACATAAAACTTTATATGTTTTACAATAATCTATTTACTGAAAGACGCGTGCAGAAAAGTTGCATAAACCACCTTAGACCCTTTTGTGTGTGTTCAACCTCAAACTGTAAATTTCTTTCACCCATATCATCGATTGTATTTTTAGTACAAAAATGACTTTTTCATAAATGTGAGTTAAATGAAAAATATTTTCCAGACATGCTGTATTTGTTACTTGTTATTGAGATAAAGTAAACTTCTTTAAAGTATTTTTATATATTTATGGCTGTACCATAAAATATAAAATAAACATAAATAAAAATGTTTCCTAACTATTGGATGAGTAACACCATACAAGGATTAAAGAATTTCTCTTTTTAATGAAGTTGTACTTTTGTAAAGTAAGAAAAAGTATTTCAAATACTAAGGACGTCTCTAAAATTGGCCAGTCCATTGATGTCAAACCTTCTTCAACCTTCTCAATTTGATTTTATTTACCCACCCTTGTGTGTTCCAAACCTTAGGTCGGGAATCGAAGGGTCTCCTTGAAGGCTGAACCAAATTAAACCACTGATCTGACTCTCTTACAATGTTGTACAGAACAACATTGTTCTAATAAGGTTTTTTTTGTCATGTCTTATCTCGCATAAGGCATGAAGTAAGCCAGAATTGCCACTGGTAGCCTTTCAAAAAAAGAAAGGTGCGTGACGCCCCCGAGTATGTGGGATGTTCTGCATGCGTGTCAAAGCGAGTGAGAGTGCATCGGCACTCGGTTTCCCTTTTTCTTTCTTGCGAGGCTGACCTCAAAACATATGCCATCTCCCTGAAGGATGAAGGAGGAAGTGCTAAAGTAGACCTTTGGAGCAGCGGTGGGTGGGGGGGTTTAGCTTGTCGGTTGCTTTTGGGGCTCAAGACACAAAACATTTTTCCAAAGCCTCGAATCTCTTCAGGTTTCTAAAATGAATTCATACAGTACACTAGGTAGCAGTATATGTCTTTATACTCGGTAGTCCTCCATTAACGTTGACCTAGGAAGACGTTCAGATTAAAACAAAGGTAAATTAATGTGTGCAAATTAAAAGATCTTCTGACAGTAAACACGCGTTTCAAATCGGTCATTTTTACAGTGGCTTCATTGTTACTGTGAAAGTCTCTATTTATAGTTATTTGATGTGAATCTGTTAGCTGATTCAGAGATTATTGGTTAATGGCTGATGTTGACACTCTGAATAGTCTTAATAGCGGGTTAGCCGTTGCTCACTGTTAGGATATAAAGAAATAATCAAAGTAATAATTTTTTGCCCATTAGTTTTTGCTGTTCTCGTGATTACGCTGTTCTCGTGCCCTACTGTGTGCAGCAGCGGTAACAGCGGCTAGCGCTCCTCAATGTCAAAATATTGACCAATCCAATGAGAAAAGACAGGGTTTACAGAATTCCGGCCAACCAAATTACAGATACAAGCAGAATGTCATCTTAAATCAGACTGAAGAAGACCGAACTTTCAGCCAATCATCCAGCGGGTGCTTAATAGAAACCATGCGTGAAATCCAGCATGGAGATGACTGTGTAGTGAGAAGTAAGACCTATATAACAAACCCAACGGCTTACAGTAAAAATGTTACGAATCGGAGATGCAAACTATTTTACAGGCCTCAAGATTCAAGATTATGCTGTTTATTTCAATTTCCTAATATACCATTTTTCATGTAACTTCATAGTTACAGGCTTACAGCAGACGTATTTCGCAAGAGAAGAGTAAATATCATTGTCAACATTTGTTGTGTTATGGTTTCAAGATGATAAAGCAGAGAACACATAGAAAATAGTAATATTGCTGCCACAAATGGGGGAAAAAATCTCCTTGGGGGACCATGCCCATAGATTTGGGCTGAGCCCCCGATGTCTACAACGTCTGGCTCCGCCCCTGCTTGCGAGCCTGCTGTCCTCATCTCAGTTTCCAGTCACTTTAAGTTAATGTCAACCAGGTTCTGGACCTCGCCGGTTGACTGTGAGTATCGATTGAGCGAGATCAGAGCAGGAAACTCGTCAAAATGTTCCTGTTTTAGAGAACTATAATGCACATTTAGAAAACGCCAATAATTTTTCCCCTCTCTCGGTAGAAATGGAGAAAGAGCGAGAGAACAGTCTAATTTACCCACACTGCCTCTGTGATGAAGGTCCATCCATTATACAGGCACACACACGCGGTCCTAAGAGGATCTTCACGTAATTACGGTGGGTACGCTAGATTAAATTGGGCCCGTGTCCAACTCTGAGCGAAAATACAGAGGACTATTTTCAGTCAAACATTTCCAGCCAGCTGATAAGTCATTCAGCACACAATGCTTGGCGCGGTGGGTTATTGCCCTTAAATTAGCCCTTTACACTTTCATTGGATTTTGCATTGAACCCGATAACCCCAAACCTGATTTCCCCTCTATTCTGATTCCCCGAAACGCCACTAAAAGAGAGTTCAGCGGAACGTGTGAAGATCACACTGTGCTTCATTTCTGTCTCCCGCGTTAGCCGTGGCAGAGAAGCGTTGTTAGGCGAATTGCATTACGCATCACAGCGGTTCTCATAGCTTTATTTTCTCCCTGGATTGGATGTTTTCCATTAGGAGAGCATCCATCAAAACCTCTATGTTTGACAGTCTATTTATGGCTTGCTCTACTCGGAAATGTCCCTCATCCTTATTCTCCTGTCAGTGAGCCCAAGTTTTCACTTAAACCAATCCTTTGCAAACAGGATTATTTGGATTTGGTGAGGTGTATTGACGGTGGCGGGCGCTTGGGAGGTGAAGCAAGGTAACAGAGCTGACAGATGAAAGAGAGTTTAAGGGACAGTTCATTCAGAAATTAATATTCTGTCATCATTAGCTCATTTACATTTATCCATTCAGCAGATGGTTTTATCCAACGCGTCGTACAAAAGTGAGAAAAACAACAAAGGGATGTGATAAATATTCACCCTTATGTCATTCCAAGCCACATTGACTCCCTGTCATTCATGGACATTTAGATTTTGGCATTACAGCAGGTTTGATGTCAAAGTAATTAAAGGTCGCTGACGTCAAACCCCGCCGTGATGTCATTTCATGGATCGCATTCAAATTTACACACAGAGAGATTTTTTATTCAAATATTTCCACATGAAATGCTTTCCTTAACAAAAACAAAATCTGCAAGTCCTCAAGCCCTAACCTTTTCTCAATTTACTACAGGAAACGTGTTAATGTTATACAAAAAAAGTTGTTTTGCGTGAAATGACAGTTTGACATTATTTGACTTTAAACAACAAAAAGAAAAGTGTGTAAAGTGTGGAGAAAATCAGAGATGGTGATATAGAGGTAAACGTTGCTGATACTTTAGTAGCTGCGAACCACCCAGATTAAAAAAAGTGCAGTATAATACACTTATAGTAAATGTATTTAAAGTACTCCATTTTCACATGCTGATTTTTGTACTTACTCTACAAAAATAGTATTTACTACAATACATGATGAACTTAAGATCTCGTGGAGTAATGTTTTATATTTAAAGTATTTTTGGTATATTAAATTGCTATTGAAGTTTGCCCAAACAATAATGTACCCTCTTATCATTTCAAACCTGTATGACTTTCTTTTTTCTGCAGAAAGTTGGTAGCCGAACAACGGCGGCATCCATCTACTTCTATTGTATTGACAAAAACCAAATGGAAGCGAATGGGTGCCTAATGTGTGAAAAAAGAGCACTTTAAGTATAGACTTATGGAAGTGTTTTTAAATAAAGTGTATTTTAGTGCACAATGTTTTACCTGGGAAAACAACAACATTTGTTACTGGCTGAATGTGCGTATACATTTATCAAAATATGTTCCAGTCTAAGGTGGTGGGCTTTGTTTTTGGATCTACTTAAACAGAATAGCCATTGTAGTTTTTGGCTTGCTAAAGGCACAAAAGTCTTTATAAACTGTTGTGGTACAAAATGTATCGTAGAGATCATATACTGTATGCATTTGAATTGTTCTCACAGAAGAAAGTAAGTCATACAGTGTGTTTGCAGTGACACGTGGATGAGAAAACGATGACAGATTTAAAATTTTTGCGTGAATTATTCCATTTTGTTGTTGACGTCGGTGCTGACAGTCCAAACGAGAAAATGTTGTTTCATCAACACCTTGTCTTTGTTCAGGCAGCTTTGAGACTGGTAATAAAATACGAAGACTGCTCTTTACAGCTCAACTCGAAACTTCTAAGGAAAAAACAAGCTTGTAAAGGAGATGAAATATTACCGAGATCTGACTCGCTCTGTACTGAGGCCGGACCTGAGGCTCCTGTCTCATTTGTAAACCATGTTAAACTAGTTAAAGGGGACACAGATCTCCGGGGCTTGCAAACATGAATTACATCAAAGCAGAAAATTTGTATGTAGCGGTGCAGTGCTCTCTTAAAGATACAATTCTTCAAGCAAAACAAGTCATTGTTTGCTCACTCTCGTGTCTTTCCTAACCTGTAGATTCTTAACGTAAATATCGAGCAAAATCTTGGTACTTTTGTCTTCAGAATTCGTAAACATAGAAGTGTTACACATTTGCAATATTTCGGCAGCATTAAACTTACTTTAAACATGTTTTGGAAAAACAAAACTGAAATCACACATGGAAGAGTTATAAACTTCCATATTCTGGTTATGTGGCTTATTGGCAGTTCCAAAATATCAGTTTTCTGTGTCTTTTGTGTTTTTTAAGTTGCCCATGCATGCATTAGACACGTAAAATGGCAAACATTGAAGTGTCGGAACAAACGATGCTTTCTATCTAAAAGCAAAAGCTCACCAGACCTGCCTGAAACGCCTTGTGTAACCACACCCCCACAAATCTACATCAGTTCGTGGTATGATTCAACTGAGTTTAAGCAACTTATATAAGAACATTGCATTGGTTCTTCAAGGTCTTTTCTTTATAGCCTTGAAAGAGAATGTATCTGGTGTTTATCTAGCTAAAAATAGTCCTGCTAGTGGTAGTGGGTTTGAGATGGTCTCAAAGGGCCAAGGTAAGTCTGACACCTGCGGTACCACGGGATCTGATTATTCCAGAAAGTCAACAGACAAAATGGTTAGATATTCGTCTGGCATATTCAAGCAGACACCTCAACCTCTATTGAATTGCTAATGTATTTGGATCTGATGAGAGAGAGCACCTTATGAAAAATTTACAATGTAAAATTTATTCCCCAGTTGTTCCCACAGTCCATTTTTCCGTGTAATAGGTAAGTGTGGTGATGACTTGCCAAATAGATAAATAGGGATGATATGTGTCACCTTTCTTTACTAGTTCAAGGACATAAGCGACATCAAATAAATCATAGATCAAATAGATGAACAGATGTATTATGATCAAGTCTCCCTCTTTATGTTCCTTATGAAAGAGACATGTCATGGCCTGCTTAATGTCTGACAACATCTAAACGAAAATATCACAGCAAATAAAAGTCTGCGCCTGAAGCAATGCAATGAAAGGGCTTGCATTTCTCACAAATCAATAACTGAAGTTCCTCGTGGCTTTTCAATTTGAAACATTCATGTTCTCAGTTCGTTTCATAGTGTTGGGAGTGATGAATGAGTTTGATTTCAATCCCATAAACCGCTTGTATGAATGCATTGCGCAGAGGGTTTTTGTGTAATCTATCGGTTTCACCAGCAAACAGATTCAACGCGCTCACATTTGCCTTTCTCTCCGTCCTTAACGCAATTAAAAAAAGGACTTTGGTTAAAAATAACACTTCAGCTTGTTTTGAAAGCCTTCGCTCCCACAAGACAAAACAAAAGAGGTCTCTTAACACCGCAGACGCGCTGAAGTGGCAAAGAAAGCAAAGACAGGAACAGATTTTTGTGTCCACATCAGTGACACAAAGATGTGTTTGAGTAAATGATGGGCTGTGACGTTTTATAAATGCTGATGAGCAGAAGGGGAGGCTCAGCATCATCTGCTAAAGAGAAAACATGATCAAAGGGGTTAAGACTAATATGGTGCACAGAAAAACACAAAGTTTTATGAACTACAGTGTAAATGACTATTTATTGTTTTTTCCTGAATGCTTTGAGAGTCCGACCTCAAATGTCTCAACACGTAAACATGTTTTTTCTCCTAATGTCATTCTATTTAGAGAATACAACCTGAGCTGAACGCTATCTGAAAGAAAAATGACTTTTTAATGAGGCCCTCAAAAGCAATTTGCTATGAATGATTGTGTATAGAATGGACCAGCGATTGAAAAAAACTGTAAATGTTTTTCCTGGATGTTGCTTTTCCGCATGCATCCGTGTTGTGCTACATGCACTTGCTTTACCACCCTTAACACCCTTAACTTACAGACTTGCTCAAATTTGTTGGTACCCCTCCACAAAAAATGAAGAATGCAATATTTCCTCTGAAATAACTTGAAACTGACAAATGTAATTGACATCCACCATAGTTTTTTCCTTATTTAATATAAATCAGACTTTGCTTTTGATTTTTTTTGTAAAAATGATCACGAACAAAAATGATGGGACTCCAACCAAATATTTATTTGCACAACCTTTAGAGGCAATTGCTACAGGCAAACGTTTTCTGTAGCTCTCAATGAGACTTCTGCACCTGTTAACAGGTAGTTCGGCTCACTATTCCTGAGCAAACTGATTCAGCTGTCTCAGGTTTGATGGGTGCCTTCTCCAGACTGCAAGTTTCAGCTCTTTCCATAGATGTTCGACAGGATTCAGATCAGGACTCACCGAAGGCCACTTCAGAATAGTCCAATGTTTTGTTCTTATCCATTCTTGTGTGATTTTAGCAGTGTGTTATGGGTCATTATCATGCTGGAGGACCCATGACCGGCAACTGAGACAGCGCTTTCTGACCCCCGGAAGTACGTTTCGCTCTAGAATGCCTTGATAGCCTTGTGATTTCATTGTGTCCTGCACAGATCCAAGGCACCCTGTGCCAGATGCAGCAAAGCAGCCTCAAAACAAAACCGAGCCTACTCCATGTTTCACTGTAGGTATGGTGCTCACTTCTTTGAAAGACTTTTCACTCTGTGAACATATAGAGCTGATGTGACTTGCCAAAAGCTACAGTTTTGATTAATTTGTCCAAAAGACATTTTCCCAGAAGGATTGTGGCTTGTCAGTCCTCCTGGGTCTTCTTCCACGGAGCGCATTTTTGCTCAAAAGGCGATGGAAGGTGCGATCAGAAACTGACTCACCTTCACTTTGGAGTTCAGCTTGTATCTGTTTAGCTGTTATCCTTGGTTCTTTTTCTACCATTCACACAATCCTTCTGTTCAATCTGGGGTTGATTTTCCACTTGCAGCCGATTTTCCTCTTGATTTTCCTCTTGGACCTGAAACTTCTTAATAATATTTGCAACTGTTCTCACAGGAACATCAAGCTGCTTGGAGATGGTCTTATGGACTTTGCCTTTACCTTTACCATGCTTGTCTATTATTTCTTTCTGAGCTCCTCAGACAACTCTATCCTTTGCTTTTTCTGGTCTATGTTCAGTGTGGGGCACACAATGATACCAAAGAGCACAGTGACTACTTTTCTCTGTTTAAATGGCTGATGATGTTCCAATGATGTTTCATCTTTTCTAAGGGGTACCAACAAATGTGTCCAAGCCCATTTTAAAATATCTTTGTAGAATAAGCAATAATTCATCTCTTTCCACAGATCTTTGCTTTATTCTATTCTATTGGAAGTATGCATGATACAATAGCTTTACATTTCCTCACTCTTCTGGAGGAATGAAGCATTATTTCAATGAGCTGTAAGTGTACCAACAAATTTGAGCACGTCTGTATATTGTTTTGCAAAGATACTCATGTATATTTTTTGTTTTTTAAAAAGGTACAGCAATGTCTTCATGCATCCAGTAGGTCTCAATATACAACTATAGTGATAACACAATGACAAATATGAGCCAGATAAGCAAATTAATGTCTGCTGCTTCAACGGCAAACACAAACAGAGGGTAAGTGGCAATCTTATTTATTCTGGTTGTAGATGGTGATTGGTTATATGATGATTGGTTGGGTCTATAAATAGTGAGTGATGCAAGATTGAGTCTTCCTGGCAGGACTTGCTCTGAAGCTTACATGTAAGGTTACGAAATAACCCACAAAAACCCTACAAGATAGCTTGTCTTGGTTTCTTGTTGTGTCTGCTGATGAGCGGCACTACATTCTCATCAGTACAAAACAATGGCGTGACTGATAATAGTGAATTCTATACCAAACTACTCATGCTTTCATAAAAAAGCTGTCAGCTTCTTAAAATGATGCTATTAATGTAATTAATGTATTTAGTAGAGTTGAGCCGGATACTCGGCTGAAACGAGTATCCGGTACGGATAAAGCATATTTGCCGAGTACAAGTATTATACGAGTAATACGAGTCAATATCTGTGCTCGGATGGAATAAAAATCCTCATTGGGTAGCTGACTGTGTCTGCGTTCTGTGATAGGCTAGTCACAGCGCCCCTCCCTTACACATACAGATTTGCTGTGTCCCGCTCTGCTCACTCAGTGTTGCCAACTTAGCGCCTTTGTCGCTATATTTAGCGAGTATTCAGACCCCTCTAGCGACACATTTTTAAAAAAGCGACTAGCGACAAATCTAACGACTTTTTCTGATGTTATTGGAGACTTTTGGAGACTCTGACGTGAAAGCACATATCGTTCTTAATCTTCACAACGAGCAGCGGGTCCTGCCGAGAGCCGCATGCCCGCACCAAAGCACTCACAGGCGGCTCAGTCCTCGCGAAGCAGCCCCTCCCCCGGCTGCAGTCAGAGCAGGAGATGTTGTTCACCCCTCCCCGTCCAGACTGCAAATGATCGCGCGCATGCGCAGAAAGCCGCCGCTGGCTGAATTCAGCTTGAGATATAAAATGTTCTTTGTCTAAAATAATTAAATCACCGCAGAAAAATAAATCCTCTCAGCTCACTCACTCACACACAGAACGCTGAGAAGAGAACAGCTCTCTTTCTCTCTCTCTGTCTCTCTCTAACTCACACACACACACACACACACCTGGTGTAAAAAAAAAAAAAAAGTAACCAAAAAAAACACTGATCATAAAAAAATTAAAAGTTAAAAAAAGAAAGTTATGTTTAGATGAAAACTCTTGTTCATTACATTTTTCTTCATAATTGCAACCACATGTGTTGTATTAATTGTTGCAAAACTTGTTCTGTATATAGTTCGTTTGTTATCGTGATCAAAACCATTGATCTGAAGCTCAATGCTGATGCTGTCATGTAAATAGTTTTCTAATCAGCAATAAATATAACAATTTCTGATCAACCCATAGCAATTGCATGATTAAAAATAACATACTGGTTAAAGCCCCGCCCCTTTCAAGACAACCCGACCACTTCCGGGCTAAACCCCGCCCACTTCCAGGTTAGGCCCCGCCCAGTCCGAGTACAGATACAGATACAGATAATTCATATGGTTAACAGATACAGATACAGATACAGATAATGCTGTACTCGCTCATCCCTAGTATTTAGTTTGTAGTCAGGAAGTGAAATTCTCGAATGGTCTGCTCAGTCCTCCTCTAATGCTGCGGGAAGGTGCCATAGATCACTAAAAGCAAAAATGATTCATTCTGCTCATGATGACAAATTAGACTCAACTCTGTGCACACTGCACACAGATATTAAAAACCCCTTGAGGACTGTGATTTTCTTTTACATTTTGACGTATTTCCTGCTGCTTGATTGGGAATTTGGGGCATAACGTAATGATATAGCCAGTAGGCTTTAATGTTTATCACTGCCCTGTTTTCAATTAGATTTTCAGTATCTAAAATTATTTGAATCCACCCAATTTTATTGACTTTACAGGCCATTTTTGTGCTTTTGTTTGTTATTTCTTATAGTTATATAGTTTATAATCATCATTGCACTTGAACACCGAGTAGGCTCAATAATAGATGAATCTTTGAGATCTGTGCATCTCCAGCAGGTGGCAGCACTACAATGTTCTGTAGCATCACTAGGTGTGTCATTGAAGCCCTTGACCACTCAGATGAAAGTCAACAAAAACTTAAATTTTGGAATTGGAATTTGCATTTTTGGAGTTAAATCTGTGACAGACAGATAATCCAGTGTTGGACTGGCCTCTGGTATAGAGTGTAAACTTGTGTTTGGACGTAACTCTTACCTGTTTAAGGATGCCATCTGCTGCATTGACTGAGAAATCTCACACATTAGTTAGACTTTAGCATGCCATATATTCCAAACTTGTGCACCAAATAGCAATGAATTACACAGCAGTACATTTTCATTCAAATCAAAAAGTACATTTGGTAGATACTTTATCCAAGATGGCTTACAGTGAATTTACGTCATATCAGTATGTGTTCCCACAGAATCGAACCCAATGTTTACAAATGTAGGTTTGTATTATCATATTATTTCATATTCCTTTGTTTAAATGTAAATCTACATTAAAAAAGACATGAAATTTTGTGGGATTTGCATATGTTTGCAATAACAGCTGAGTGATGCGATCGGGTATTCAGCCGTTTAATTTGCAGTATAACCAAACCCGTTCCTCAGTAGTTTGTAGTTCTGAGTCTGAACTAACATGGATGCAACACCAGATTAGGAAAGTTTGGTCTTTTTCGTGATGTCATCAGTGTGGGCCACTTATTCGTAATTGTCACAGATCCCTAATAAAGTAGCATCATATGTCGAACATCTATATTGCCCTTCTAAAATAAACAGCAAACAGATCAACCCCCAAGTACAGCCTTGCTTTTATAATCCCAACCAAAATGCACTCTCCCCCAGAATCGTGAAAATCCTCACAAACACTCCGAGGGCATCCGACCATGAGCTTCTCCAAGACTTCCTTCTCTGTCAACGCTAATTAGCATAATCTTGCCACAATGGACAAATCCTGTACCTAAAGCATGCTAACAGGTGTTTGAGCACACTCAAAGATTCCTTCATATCTGCATGAGTTGATTTCGTTTTGTTTTAACCTCAAAAGGAACGGGCAGAGGTTACTTCATGCTAAAAAGCCTGAACTCAACTCAAGCCAAAGAATGTGTTCAGAGAAACATTATTATCTAACCAAGCTAGCCACTTTTGATGTTGTCTAGGTGCCAGGGAGAGCGAGAGGGCTTTCAATGTTCAGCCCCCCCTCCCTGGCGGGGTTGGAGTGGACATAGACCGAGTCGGGGAAAGTCTAGTTCTGGTGCAGAGTTTGGAATAACAAGGAAATCTCAGGAGTCTGGGACCCAGCAGACAGACAGAAACCTCATCACAACACACAAAGCCTCAGCATGGGGGCGTCTTATGGGAAGAAAGTAAGTGAACCTTTAGCTTTGTAATTTGCATTAAGCTGTCAATTGTGCTACAGAGGA
This sequence comes from Barbatula barbatula, assembly GCF_947034865.1. NCBI lineage: Eukaryota > Metazoa > Chordata > Actinopteri > Cypriniformes > Nemacheilidae > Barbatula > Barbatula barbatula. The sequence goes on along the minus strand of NC_136783.1, from coordinate 6,892,683 downwards.
GTGGACGACACAGGCCACGAATTTTTGTTTTAATTTATTCACAATCATGTCACTCAAGACCTGTATATTGCGCTTTCCTCAGCGGAACACAAAAGAAGATATTTTGAGAAATGTCTGAGTGGCTATGTGTTCACATAATGGACGTCAATAGGGGTCAATGTCAATGTTTTGTTACCACCATTCTTCAAAATATCTTTATTTGTGTTATTACGGGTTCGAAATGACACAAGGGTGGCATGACTTTACATTTTTGGGTGAAATATGCCTTTGGGTTAGAATCATCACCGGTAATTCAAAACCATCTTTTTGTTTTTTTACGCTGTTCTATGTTTCTCAAGGAAGTTCTTTTGAATTTGTGTAGGTCATATTTGGTAAAGTATTGAAGCAATAACGTTGACAAATATGTGAGCTATGGGTAGGGCCGCACGGGAAGGTGTGGATGGAGGGTGTGGTGACGGCTGAAGTTGACTCATTGCCCAGTCCTGCAAGTGACAGCTGACAGCTGCTGTAGAGAGGGTTACTAAAGGATTATGGGATACTAAAGCCATGTCTTATTACCTATGTCTGAGTCTGAGACATTTGAAAGTACAAGCAACAGTCAGATTTGTGAGGGAAGAAAGTCATAGCCACAGATTGAAAGCTGTATGAGTTATGATTACGCAAGGTTGTAAATTGTCACTAGCTATATATCCACAATAGTTCACATTAAATGGTTACTAAATATTAAGGAACACCAATCGTCATTAAAATAGCATTTTATTAAATTTAAATATGTACCCTAAATTTGTAGTGAGATGTTTATAAATAGGTACCACTATAGAAAGTAAAGTTAAAGTGACATTTATGTATTTACCCTTATTTACAAAGGAAGATTTGTGGAAATGTCTCTGTTTTTGTGTCCAAGCAATGCAAGTCAATGGGGGCCAATGCTGTTTGGTTACCAACGGTCTTCAAAATATCTCCTTTTGTGTTCATGCAGTAGAAAGAAAGTCATGCAGGTTTGAAACAAGACGCAAGTGATTATTTGAATTTTGGGTATCCCTTTAAACTCCCCAAATAGACCCTTAGCTTTTTGGTTCACAAAGCACATCAAACACACCCCATGACCAACACAAACCAGATCACAACCAGATTAGATCTTTAACCAGATCATATAGCTTGAAACTTACACCTGAAGAGAAATAAAAACGTTGGTCGTCCCTTTAACAGATGGTTGTTTTGATAACGCAGCAGTGAGAGGAATGTGTAGTGTGCCACTGGGCTTCTCCGGTAATGTCTAAGGTGCAGTAAAGAAAGCAGCTCTCAGTAAGGCAGCTGAAAATGTCAAATTGTCAGAGCTGTAATTTCATCCCCTCTGCCAGCTTCCGGGACGCTTGGCATGAGCTGAATACCTCGACTGGCCCTCACTGCACTGATGACACCCTCACTTTCCCTTCACTTTTTGTTTAGAAGGATCATGCTAAAACATTTCATGTGTATTAATAACTACAGTGTTGTTCACTGTTTTCGTTGTGTCTGGTTAACATTGTTCAGAATTAATTGTGTTACAAGCCTCGTTCCATTGGAGTGTGGATCTCCCCGGTGGCATTTCACACATGGGTGCATGAGACGCACCTGCATTAAGCTCCATCGCTGGAACCAATTGTGCTACACCGATTGCTAAAATAAGCATCTCTAGCTGTGTTTGAAACATACTGCCATGATACTATTTATGCAATATATGTATGCAAATTGTCTTTATTTATATAATACCCAGATGGCTCCATTTAGTAGATGGAAAAACAAGCTTAGTAGCTCCCATTTAGAATGTGTTAGCTTATTCAAACCAGATGTTTTTTTAAAACGAACTAAGTTAAATTGAGAAATTATAATTTGGATAAAAAAATAAATCAACCAATCAATGAATCTCTTTCTTACTCTTTTATAATCTGAAGTTTTTATATTGAGCCATAAGGTTCTTCTGTGGCATCAAAGAACCTTTTGAAGCACCTTTTTCAAGAGTGTATGAAGTTATTCTGCTAGTATTCAAATAACCCTGTAGCTCTGTACGTGTTGTGGATAAAAACTGTTCAAATAAACACTTTAATGTTGACGAAGCTTCTCTGCTCATAAACTGTCATTTAACTAGGAATAGAAGCGGCAACATAGCTGGTCTGAGATCAGCATTAAGAGGGCTTCATCAGCCAACTCCTGAGCAGAGTACTTGCATGTGATTGCCCTATACTGCTAAATGGGATGTCAAGTTGTGCTAATGCCTCCTGTGCCAGAGACCTACTGATGAAGATTAGACCAATCAGACAAAATCCTTCCAAATGATCCAACAGCAAAGCTAAAAATAATGACTCGCTCTCAGAAGGAATTTAACTCCTAAAGATCCTGTGTTATGATCTACATTACAGAGAATTTTTACATGTAAATTCTCGAAATACAGCATTTGTACCCGTGTGAATGCTGATAAGTTATTGTTTATCGATACCATTAAAATGCCACATTTGTTTGTCTGAGGGGATTTGACACAGATATGCGATCTTGACCCACTTTTGCTGAAATGCATTTAAAGCAAGATGGGTCCAGATCCCCAAATGTATAAAAGACGAGTAACCGGACCTGTCCTCAGTGCACAGCCCGGAAGAAAAACCAATCTCCGATCAATGGACTCTTAAAGCAGAAATCCCTGTCTGTGACTCTTTCTCTCGTCTGTCTCTATCTCTCTTTCAACATTAGTGTGGGTTCCATTTCACTCCATTAACAGTAAAAAAAACCTCTGTGAAATAAGAAACAACGCTTTATTTTGAAGGTTGAATTATGGGCAGTGGGATGAAAAGAAGGTTAATCTCTGATTCAGGAATGCTAAGCTTACAAAATCACAGTTTTAATCTTTGCCTTTAGACTATATATAACATTTTTTTAATATGAATGTAGGCATTTTGTGTGAAATGGAAATGTAGATCATGTAGGATCTTGCATAGTTCTAATATATTATGTTTGTTTTTTGCAAGAATAGTCTACATTAAGTATTGAACTCAGAGTGATCTTTTCTAAGGGCTTTTAAACCACTAAAGGGAGGTTTACACAAAAAGAAAGTTCATATCAATCCATTGAACTAGAGGAATTCAGATATTTCATTTGAGAATGAATGCATTTAAAGCATCAATACAAAGTAAGTAATGGTGAATTCTATCATTTGTTAGTATGCAGGATTTCCTGAAAAATGAAGTGTTAAACATGCATGGCTGATATACCGCTGCCTACAGATCCATGAATGATGAAAATGAGCAAAAGAGTGTTAATATGTTTGATTTTGAGTAATAGATAATGTCATGAGTTTGTCACAGAGAATGCTCCTACTCAAAATCATCCAAACACTTTGGAGAAGGCTCTGATAATAAGAGGCTATAAGGGTTAAGATGTGTTCTCACCTCAACAGCGTGATGAATATTTGGTAATGTAAAAGTCTAAATTGTCCCTAAAGCAAAAACTTGCTTGCAATATCTTGGCTATTTGGGGTGCGACCATTTGCAAAAATGATTAACATTACACAGGCTGCAGACAGAGGAAAATGTATTCATTTGTATATGCATGAGCAACAGCAAATGTGTTTTGTCTTTTCTTTTTTAAGAGAATTCTTTAAGATTGACACGGAAACGTATAAACTGATAACCAAAATCAAAAAGAGAATTAAAAATGTTGAGGGCAACAAAAGCATTAAACTAAAGAGGTTTTTGCTCTTCTAAAATATCTCGGTTCATGGTTCTTTATGTTTGACATTGTTTTTTCCCACTAGGTGGCAGAATGAGCACAAATGTGAAAGACATGTCAATGTCAATGTTACCAGCAAATAATATCAATACAATCCACAGCTGCACTTTAAAACTTTGCTGTAGTTTTGCAGCAGGTTTGCCAGTAACTTACTGTAGATTTAATTTACAATTTGTTTTAAACATAAACTTATTTCTTATATTGTCTTTCATCAATCAAGAGTAAATGTCTTAGTTCCCTTTTCTTGTTATGTAAATGTATCGTAATTTAAGAAGTTTTTAATATTTTAACTAGAAAACAAAACTAAAATGCTTTGATTTGTGCAGTGTAACGCCAGTAATGTGACCAGTCTCTTCCTGCTCAGTTTATATCTCAAAAGTCAAAGTGATGATTAAAAACAGTACTAATAGGAAAATATAAAGTAGTAATACAATCTACAGCAAGTTTCTGGCAAACCTGCTGCAAAATTACAGCAAAGTTTTACAAATATTTGAAGATCTTTGTTACTCAAGCAGGGCATTAGTTGGTATATTTATAATAGTTATTTTAATTAATTGTATTTATTCTGTAATTTTAGTTGAGAGAGGTTTAGCATGTTTCCTGTTCAGTGTTAGCATGCTAAAGCACAGCTAGCTGCCGCTTTCCCCACAACGTTGTGTGACTGCATCGATCCACTTTAAAACACCACAACTTTAAAAAACCTAGGATATAAATGTAGAGCTAAGCTCGGTCAAACTCACTAATCGATTATTTTGTCGTTTAATGTTTAATAGACATGACCAGTGGCGGCTGGTGAAAAATATTCTCGGTGGGGCTGTGCCATACTTTTTTGTTTCCGTAACCATCGCAATAAAATTTAACACAAACTGCAGGACAGCAGTGCTCAGTGAAATAGTCAGTAATTATTTAATGCCAATATTAAAAAGTTGAGGCATTCGTACACAAAAACATAAACATCATGATGCACAAACACAAGCCTTTTATTTGCATTTAAACTGAACTTGTAAACAATTGACTATTTCTACATATAAGTAACATCTTTTGGAAAGGCTGTTGGTGCCATTGGTAGTAAATAGGCAACACAATATGCATGCTGTCAGAACAGAGTGGAAAGTGGACAATAACATTAAATTATTATAAAGTTTATAGGAATTCTTACACTGTATAAAGGATGTATAATATAGAAATGGATATCAAGTGGCTGAACTCAAACCTTTGACTGGAAGAATAGCATAAAGTATTTTATGATCAAACTAAATGTAACTAATTGTTAATGTGCTCCAGAACTGCAACAATTAATTGATACAAAACATATATACAGTAATATTAGCAAACACACTATTAACATTTTTTAGAGTACCATATATAACTGAATGATTTTTATGCTAAGGTCAACTATATACAAAGAAACGTGTGTGTGTGTGTGTGTGAAGCTACGGGAGAAGCCGCGCATATACTGCTTCCCTTTTTCGCTAGCCTGCTGTTTGATTGAGAGGTCAGGTTGATCTGGGCCCAGCTCTTTCACCCGAACTTTCTCCGACAAAGTTCTCCTCTCAAACGGATCTTGGAGGAGAGATTTCACCGAGTTAGGGTTGGGTCTTGGAGGAGTAACGTCCGCGCTCGCCATTGTCGTTTAGTAAAAATGGCGCCCCTAGAGCCCAGTCCTTATTTTATCAGGGCTTGGGGCGATAAAATGATCGCCCTTCTTGGATTCTATTTAAGAACGCTGATTGGCTAAATTTTACGTCATACATTCATATCTTAAATTAGCAATTGGCTTAACTGCTACATAGACCCGCCTCCTTGGGGCGCTTTCTCTATCGCCCCAGAGCTGATGAAGCGGTCAGACAGGCAGAGGAAAGGTTGCAAATATGATTTTGTATCATATTTTACATGTATTACTGGGTGCATTCCATATTTAAAACACACAAATATTGACATACTGATGTTTTTCTCATTATTATTACTATTTTTGTTTTAATTGTTTTAATTTTTTTTTTGTGGCTTAAGGGGGGCGGCGCCCTAGCGCCCTCTATTGGCCGGCCGCCACTGGACATGACCTGGGTTAAGTTTATTAGCCCGCAACAAGGGTCTCGACAAATATATATATTGTGTTTAACCAAACAGATCTGTTTATTGGTACAAGAGTGAGTGTATTTGAGTTGTGTTACACACACGGCAACACACGTGTACACTTGTTTTACAACATGGCCCCAAGCAACCTCACCATCTCAGCTTCTTTTCATCTCATCAGGAAACCACAAGATGAACTCAATCTTGCACGGCATAATGACCATTAAGGGAAAAGGAAATCTTTAACTATGTAAACAAAGGAGGCTTTGGGGGTCTTGAGATGTAATTATGTACGTAGAATTTGGATTTACTTTCCAAGCAGTGAACCAATAGACTTTGAGAATCAGCCTCATTTGATGGCTAGAACGATAAACCACTAAACAATGTATTTATCATATACATAAAATCATTCTGTGTCATTCACTTGCGGCTGAGGGTCCCAGCAGAAGACTGGAGCGTTGATCCATGTCCATGTTCTCTAGTAGTTTCTGTGGGTTATTAGTAGACTGCCTCTCCCCTTCTATGGCCTCCGCTATTTGTTAGTGTTGTCTGAGAAACTTGAGAACCTTCAGCTTGAAACCAGAGTGGCGACGCACAGCCAAAATCTTTTAAAAACACCCTTTTTGTTTGAGGCTTATGCACGAGGATGCAATATCACTTTCCAGTACGTGGGTATGGGGAAACATTCCGAAGAGCGTAAATAAAACATGAGAGATCAGAGCGAGCCACAAACATAAAGGTCAAACTATCACTTCGGCCAGTAACGGGACACTACAGGTGGGGCGCTGTGGCATCCAGCCCGTCTTGGAGGACAATGGTACATTCTGGAGGAGGTCACGCTTGACTCTCCTTAAGGTTTCTTGATGCCACATTGCTTTGGCTGTGGCCTATATTCTGTGCCTTGTGATAGAGGAGAGGACAACTTTGATTTCAGAGACCGATATTGTGTTCTGCATAAACACTGAGCTGAGTTGAATTATTATAACACTGTACTTTATCAAATTGTCACTTGATATGCCATGACATAAGACATGCTGTTGATTATCACGGTTTATTCATATCACACATACATTGTAGACTATGCGGTTATTTAGTCTGACGTCATACACCATCATATACGGAAGGTCAAATAGTGTTAGCGAGTCCAAAAGCCTAAATAAGATGCTATAGGCAAACAAAAACTGCTAATATACGCTCATGGCGAGATGTGAAACTATTGGCCCATTTCTGTATGTGTCTGCTTTGTAACCTTTAGATAAACCTGCATCAGAATCCGGGATAGACTGATACATTACCTTTGCCGATATGTTTGGCCGTTGCTTGAAGTTTTTTTATACATTTACATTTTACAATCTGCCGACAGTTTGAAGCTGTTTGGACAGTATATGCATACTAGCATTTTGTTCTTAAAGGCAACTTAAGGTACAGCCAGCAGTTGACACATAGTAAAAGATCGCAGTAAAAAGGTTTAACTATCCACAGAATACATAGTAATTGTTCATTTGGTTTCACCAATTTTATGTATGTCTCTCAATTACTGTACTTGCATTTGTGTTATATCGACCAATCAGCCACAGTGCTTTTTTAAAATATCAGTATTGGCGAATGGAGAAAAACAACCTCTAATAAACGTGCAACAATTTTACATAAAGAAAAATATTCCAGGTTGTGCAAAAATATAGTCTAAGTCACATAATGCCAATGAGCCTGTGTAGATACCATTTCTACACAAATAAGACCAAGACTGGTACTACAATATATGTACTAAACAATATACTATACAATGCAGTGTTCTGTAGTATCCTAACCAAACGCGACTCGATTTCTGCGATAAGCAATTTTTCTCTGTCCACGCACCCTCTCATGCTGCAGCTGAAGAGTGCACACTGCACATAGAGAGATGCAACCTGTTCTCATGACTTCAGTGATGCCTCACCGGATGCTACGCTTTAATTTCAGAATATAAACGTATGTGATCAAAGTATATAGCCTGTCCTCTTCGATGTTTGGCGGTTAATATACATGAGGTGCAGAACTTACATCGAATGAGATCATTTTGTGGTCGGAGCTGTAAGCCATTTAATATAGAAAAAGCAGTTTCTTGTCGCGGCTTGTTAGGACCATGCATATCTCTAATCCCGTTTTTGACTTATTATGTTGATTTATCATAAATAAGCAAACCGCAAGCATCTTATTATGGTAACAGAATATTCTCATAATGTATAAAGTATACGATAATGGTGGATGATGATGTCTTAAATAGTCTTAAGTGTCATAAGACGGTAGTTTAAAACCATGATTTAAAGGCCCCCTATCCCAGAAAATTTACTTTTAAACGTGTTCTACCAGAAATTGTGTTTGCCAGGGTGTGTGCAGAAACGCCCTGTAATTATACATGTTTTCTTCTTTTTTTAATCTCCTTTAAACCACAACAGTGACACAAAACAGGCTGTTCGCGATCCCCTATCAATGTGAAGTCACATTGATTACCGACGCCCATGACTGCTCACAGACTCCGCCTTATGAGCACGTAGTTCCACCTTCCTTCAGAAACACGCTGTCAGCCATTTTCAGGCAAGAGCAGATGTAGCCAACGACAAAAATGTCTAAGAAACAACAAAGGTGTGCTGTTGTTGGTTGTAAAATGGATCATAAAAGTCTTCATGTACTCCTGACATATGAGCCGCTGAGGACCCAGTGGATACGTTTTAAATTTTGTAGAAAACGCGCCCCTCAATTTACACAAAGTTTGTTTATTTGTGTGCCGATCATTTGACACCAGACTGCTTTGTCAACGTGGGTCAGTATAGCAAGGGTTTCGCCCAAAAATGTATTCTCAAGAGTGGAACTCTTGTTTGCGATTAAGCTTCATCTCCGGAAGAAGTAAGTATTACAAATCGTCTTTCTTTAATAAAGTGTTAAGCATGCTAGGGGCTGTTGTTTTCATGTTAGCGGCTAAACCTGAGACTTTACATTGGTCCAAAGACAGGTGTTTAGTGGTAAAACGCATCGCGCCCACCGGTTCAGAAGACTTGTGACCAACATGATTACTGTAAATTTTATTCATTACAACGAAAGAAAGTTATAGCAGTGTCTTTCTCTGTGAGTTCAGTGTTTACTCGTATGTCCTAAGTGCGACAATACTTATAGTGCAAAGAAACAGAGTGCGCATTTGTAAGATAACAAGGTTACACAGCAATTGCTATTCTCGCAACGTAATAACACCTGGTTTTGATGCAAAAAAAAAATGTCAGCCTCCGGGTAAAAATATTTTTTCAAAGTTTATGAATACTGTGACAGTAACATAAACTTCACATTTATCAAGTCAATGCCATTGTTAATATATTAAGCCATACATATCTCCATACCAAAGGTTCCTTACAAGTCAGAGCATTTACCGCTGAATAAATTTGATTTATTTCATACTATTACCACACTGCTCTCCATTCACAAAACTCAACTCCGAATATGGATTGACTTTCAGTGAGAATAAGCTTATTTTAACCTGATGCTGTTGTTGCTCGAAGAGGCTTTGCATCTCTCAGCCTCTTAGTGAGTCTTTGTTGATTATAATACAGTTTAAAGCCTCTCTCCTTCCAATGAGAGGAGACACAAATCCCCTTTAAATACAAGCAAATTAATAACATCGCAATAATGCTTGCTTTTTATGTCAGAGCCCAAAGCTGTAAAAACCGGTGAATAAGAAATCTTCTGTTGGTTCTGTTTGCATAAGGCGTTTTAGAACCAACAATTTTGCAAAGACTGGAATTTCCCTGTAGGCTTATAAGAGGTCTTTGTAGGCTTGTGTAGATGACAGAGAGGTGAAATGAAAGAGATTTCTTCTTCTTTTCTCGCTGTGCCCTCTCTTGTACCCTGTCCTCCATGCCCTTGCTGCGGACAGTGAGGTCCTTGTGAAGACACCAAGCCTGAGCAGACCTCTCCTAGCAACCGCACACAACCACAGCAACAATATCTATTCACTCAGACAGAACACACTGGAGGAAAGAACCTAGAGTCCTTGGGCATTAATATGTGGAAAACCTGTCTGATGTGAGAGGCAGGAAAAGGAGGGTCATGCTTAACTCTCAAGTTTCCACTGTAGTATAACAACGCATAACTCTCATATCTGAGACCATGTTTCACACACACTGAGAGTAAATAACAGGGTTAAGATAAGATATGAAAAGTGTTTGACTTGAAAACAGTGATTACACCATGCTAGTATTGGAAAGCTGTGTTGCTTAAAGCAAAAATATCCAGGTGAAAATTCAATGCATTGATTTTGGAAATGTTCAAAACCCTGTAATAAAAGTTTTAAAGAACTCTCCCAATTATGCATGGGCTGTATTGGTTCTTGTATGTCTCATAAAGAACCGTACAGCAATAAGTATTTTCTGTTCATTTTAATAAGTGTACATAATTAAAGTCCAGGGACATTTTCAAGAATTATTCACATAGTAAACATAGTAACGTACTAAGAACCAGTCTCAACCAAATTAGACTTAAACAGCTAAAACAAATTGTATAATGTAATTTACTAAATTTAATTTCGTAAAAAATACACGTAATAAGCTCTCCTCACTAACCAAAAATATTTACTCCGTAACTTTTACTCAAAGTAACTGAGTGCAGCTGTAACACATCAGAGGAGACCTGGCCCTTACGGCTGAGTCTGGTAACCCTATTAACATTATTGGAATGCTCTTACTCTTTCTATAACATGTGTATTGTATTTTACCTTCCTTTGTCTTTTTGTTTAGTTTTTCTTTTTGTAAAGCTGCTTTGAAACAATACAACATTGTAATAACCGCTATGTAAATAAAATGTAATTGAATTATTATCAATTTACTACAAATATACAGGTAAGCCTAGTACTACTTGAAACCAAGTTGTCCAACTTCAAGTTTAAAAACATTAAAAAAACTATTAAGTATACTTTGAGTTTGGCATTAGAGTACACAACTATTTTACTGTAAGTCTGCTTATATTTCTTTCTTTAAGTAGCATTAACATTGTATTTGTAGTTTACTACCTGAATGATATTTAATTGATATATGTTCTTGTTTCTATACAAACTTAAGTGTATATGTTCAAAAGACTACTGTACAAAACTACTGTATGTCAAACTACATGCCAAGTATTATACCTTCACTCAATACTTGATCAAAAGATTACATGTTTAAGTACCACATATATATAGGTCAAATATACTTGCCATTTTACAATCCCCAGATGGCAAAAATGATTCTGGATAAGTAAAATATTATTTTCAGAACCCTCAGATTACTTTTTAAGGAAACCCTCATATTTTCTTTTTTAAATCGTCGAGTCAAACGCAATTCCCACTAGCACCGGTGAGGAGCGTGAAATAGAACAGCCGGTTTTATGTTACAACGTTAGAAGCATACGGTAATGCGCTTCCACCGTTTCCTGGGTGCATGTCTCTCATAATATATCCTAAATCAATTGCAGGATAGACGAGACCATCAGTAATGCAGTGATTGATGAGATTCATGTGGATATTTGTAAACTGATAAGCCTCTTTTTTTCTTTCTCTGTTTGTCTCTTCAATGCACAGAGGAAGGCATATAACATTGAGCAGCAGAGTGTGAATAACTCCAAACACCTGAATGGAGCGGGTAAGTCTACACTCACGCATCTTTTACAATAATAAAAGAAGCTCTGTGAAGGAACAATACAGCGCTGCCACGGCTCCTCATCCTTTGACCTTGTTTCTTGACACGCCACGGCTAGGTCCAAAGACTTATGATGTTCCTGTTATGCTTTACAATGTAAAACAATGTAATGGCCTCTTAATGTGCCATTGACCTTGAGTAAAACAAAACAATTTAGGGATTTAAAGTATGACTGCACATGAAACATGCAAGAGGTACAGTAAGTGTGTCAACCAGCCATTTTGCTCTACTGGTTGTGCACCTCGGTACATGTAGTATCAGTGGTCAAGAGTGTTTTGCACTGTTTACATGTGTAATTGAAGCTGTCAAGTCATTCAAAAGCTACACATATTTGACTCTTTCTTCTGTGGAACACAAAAGAAGATATTTAGAGAAATGTTTCAGTGGTTTTGTGTTCAAACCATGGAAATCAATGGGGTCAGTGTTGTTTAATTACCAACATTCTTCACAATATCTACTTTTGTGTCACGCAGGTTTGAAATGACGGTTTTTGTACATTGTCTATTGTACAATGGCTTTGAATGGCTCATCCGGTTAATATAAGAAATATTCATTTTATAATATATGATCATTATATTATTTATCTTATTTTTTGCATTCGAGTGTTAAAACAAGAGAAAACTGTTTCGCCAACCACCACAAAAATAATCATATTGGGATGAATATTGTGTAATTCTTGCCTTATTTAATCATCAAATACCCACAGTAGGACCTTTGTGCAGTGATGGAAAAATATATTCTGCAGATAAAAAAGTAAAGATGCGCTTGACCTAATGGTCATCATCGGGTGATGTCAAGGGAGCTTGTTCTAAATATAATCTGTGCTGATAAACATAAGGGGTTGCATGAGCAATGAGTGCATGTATTAATAATGGTTAATGTGAGATTTACGAGAGAGAGAGAGAGAGAGAGAGAGGGGATGGATTATTAACCTTTCACTAATCCAATCACACTGCTGGGAGAGAAAAAAGTTTGGGAGGAGCAGAAGGGGCGTGGCTTTGAATGGCCAGTGGTCATGTGACTGTTTAGACTCTGAGAGAGCAGGCATGTGTGTGTGAGAGAAGAGCAGAACATCAGGAGAAACGGCCCTCACATAAAAATGTAGGGTATCTCACACACACATACAGGCAGCACCGGGATGGAGCAGAGAGTTGAACACAGTCTGTACCCTTCTGAGGGCCCACCCAGCAGACCTAGAGATGTGCTGATCAAGTCAGGTAAGACAGATATACACTAAGACCGAGATTAGAAGATGCTGTTCAGTTGATGCTACAAGAGAACATGTAGAATAGTTAGAATCAGCCTTATGGGTTGTCATGGAGTGTCATAGACATTACCAATATGCAGCAATTAAAATATTGTACATTATGTTAAAAATGTATTTCTGTCTACTGTTCTGTCTAGCACTTTTTTGTTGTTATTGACAAATTTAGTACATGGATAAAGACTGTATTTGAGAAGAATGAACCATCGGTCATATGTACCTATATGCATCACAAGTCAAGCTAAAAATGAAAAAGTCACACACAAAGTTCATATGAAAATATCACTGCAGTTGGAAATGTGACATGCTTGTCCTGGGCGCTGTGCCCACATACTTATGCTGTTTTGCTTTACAATGAAACTTCACACTTCAAAACCTCTCCATCGGCCATTACAAATTCACAGTTTGGAATCTCGATGAAACAATGCAGACATATGAATTCTTCAAATCTAAGACTGATGTTTCAGCACATATTTTCATGTTGCTGTGATTTCACAGTAGGTTTCCATTACATAAATCAATATATCTGCATCCCAATGACAGAAAACAGCATCTTTCACAATTTTCTGATTGTAATGTTTTACCAGTTGTATCTTTCTGTGTGTTTGTTTAAACTGAAAAGCACAAGGTTCACTTTGCATTTGCGCTTGACTGTGATCGAAACCAATAATCCCTGCTTGCTATATTTGCACAGTTATCTTAAATCATTCAGCTTTGTAGGAATCACACCTTAAACCAACATACCCTGGATGAATTCACTGGTGACTGTCACAAATCTGCAGAAAAATATTTGTAAAACTGCCTTTAAACCTATTATTATAGACTCTTCCAGTCTACGTTTAGATGCTCAAAGTAAGTTATTCTGTGTTATTGTGCCAATAGACTGCTGCTTTGCTTCTTGCTGGGCACCTTTATCATGCAAATTCCCTGTCTGAGAGCTCTGCCTACATTTTATGGCTTGCCAAGGACCAGTATTCACAGGGGATTATGGGAAATAACACAGCACTTCCACACATGCAGATTCATGGGAGAATGGGATCCCTGGGCATCCTCAGAAAAAGCCGATGTCGTCATGACAACTGTCAGCATTCTGTTTGTATACAGTCCATTCTGGGAACAACCTCCTTACATAACAGAGGATTTTTTGTTGGAAGAAAAATTGTGTTTTTAATACTGAATGCCCGGAGCCTTACGTGACAATGCGTTCACTCATGCAGAGAAATTCAAGGTGTGCTACATAACCATGAAGCCAGCCTGCTTTCAGTTGCTTTTATAAAGAATGTCATGATATTATCATAACAATATACCATGGAAAATCAATGGTAATATTTTTTGGGGGGGAATTGCTGTGAAGGTTTTCTTTAAAATGTTATATAGTACCATTTGAATACAATTTTGTTATGAATATGGTAGTATCATGTTGTCATGGGACAGTGACTCCAAACATATTTGGGACTGAAGCCACACTTGATGTATGAATGACACTACATGAGAGATAAAGTGACAGAAATATTGTTAACAAAGAAGACAGAAAATGGCTTAGAGACACAAAATCAACCTGCTGTTGTTCCCATGAGATCATGTTGAAATCTGGACTCTTTATGGTTGTCAATTTAGTGAAAGCATTTCAACAATTAGAAAGCTTAATTTTTTAGCATATGTTATTTATGATTGTGTTATTAATCTAACCCAATATAGCTAAAAAACGGGTAATGTTTATTTGGGTGAACTACAATGGAAACCTCAATGGGGACAATTTTGGGTCAACTATTCCTTTGATACAAATGAAAACGTTACATTTTTAACATTTTGCTTAAGCATCTTCCTACTATTAACACTTGTTGGGTTATTTTGGTGTTGGGTCAAAAATGGACAAACCCATCTGTTTTGTAAAGAATTTACGTATGCTGGGTTGTTTAACCCAAATGCTGGTTTGTTTAAACCCATTGTTGGGTCAAATATAAACATACTCTTGGTCAATAGTTGGTTTTTTCCATGTTTGACCCGTGATGGGTTGAAATAATGCAACATTTTTAGAGTATAAATTTTGCAGAACAGCAGATTAGATATAAATCAGAAGTTTTAATACAGTTATACCAAATATTATGTGTGACCATGAATTATTTTCAATTATCCCGCACACATTATTAAACCCCTTGAAGCTGCATCAACAGTCCCATACAAATCTAATTGACCCCAGCGATTCTTGGAAATGGACTCAGATTTGATCAGCAGAATGCAATGATGTGTGACTCCTGGTTTTGTGGGGGATGTTGATAAATACATTATGCCCATAATAGAAGGATATTCCCTTTCAGGTCCGGCCTCTGCTGCTCTGCACTGTGTTATAGATCTCTAATCAATGTGAACAAGGACGCCACAGCAGCAGATTATGTGGGAGAATACCAAAACCAACGTACGGAAGCAAAATGTCATAATTGGGAATAATACTCATGTCCAACACGTGAGATCTCATAGGAACATGGAAGCATTTGTTTTTTATTTATTAGAGATGCAGACTTATGTACATGTAAGTGTCCATTGGAAATGCTTTGTGAACCTGATAACCTCTGACAGAGAACACTGGGTCACATGAATGAATTGTCTTTATTTCATTGGCCTGTCGTCTCCTTTCATACACTCTGATTGAGAAGTGCTAAGAATGGAGCTCAGCTTTTTTAATATTGTATGGTGGAGAATGTCTCTGGTTCCTCCTCCAAGGAAAGCATTGTTCAGAACGTATGACACCTAATCTGCTGTCACTTTAACACGGATCGCTGCACTTTTCATCTGTCCTATCTGGAGAGGAGTGGCTGGGCTGTTTTATAGAGCAGGGTGCAGGTTGACCATTTGGGTTGATGAATTTTTATTTGAGAAAGTCACATGTAGAACCTACTGTAGAAGGGTTTTGTCTTGGTAATGTTTCAATAATTCAGTATTTGGATGACTTCTAAGTAGCAATTCACATTTCACGTCTTTTGCGCATGAATATTCATTATTTTGAATGTAGACATGTAACAAGCACACTCGAATTGGGAACGCTGCCGTTTTTCTACACACGTCGGTGCCGCATCTAGAGGAAAATATTTCAACTTTTCAGAATGCCGCAGGCTCACCACAGGTCATGTGACAAGAACCAACCAACCAATATAGACAAGTTCAGTGAAAATGGAGACACAGATGATCAAAGCATAAATGGATATACTACCAGAGTTATTACAAGGTATTGCTAGCTCAATGGCTAGCGTAGCTAATGGTTGTGAAATGTGAAATGTGAATCACCCTTAAAACCAATTTTAATCGTGCCACACTCAAAACCCACCTCCATCCCCATCTCCACCATATCTGCCTGTATCTGTCGGATCATTTTAATTTTATCCTGTTACGCATCATAACTTATTCTAGTTCCCCTGGTGGGGGGACATCTATTGCTACGCTCCTGCTCTATCCATGCAAATCATGCAACCTTGTTGAAATTTTTAACGACATGGGTCCTGATAGAAGTTGAAATGTGACATAGCTGATCTCTAAAATCAAAGAACAAATGACAGGTGAATAACAATTTGTAGTTGTAGATGTAGAAGCACCTAACATAAACTGTAAATGGGTCCTTCAAATCTGATTGGTTAATTGAAATGTTGTTCCAGAGTCAACTATGACGTTGACCAAAGAACATCTCTCACTCTGCAACTTCATGTAATCCATGTGCTTTAAAAACACGTTTTTTAAAGCCAGTTCAATATACAGTAATTTAGTCCAATTGACAGATAAAGCTAATTTGATTTAACTTACAAACTTAATGCAGCTGAAATTGGTGAAATTGGTTTTGTTAATGTTCAAGTAGCTGATCTCAGCACATATGATATGGAGATTGGCCATTTCCACCGAAGCCCTATAAGGATGTTAACACTGTCCACCTGCTCTCTTCCCAGTCTTACAAGTCTCAGCTCACATGGAAACATTTAAACTAGTTTAGAGAGAAGCTGTATCCAGTGGTGTAGTAAACACAGACTCTCTGATGTGGTTTATTACAGCACACAATGTCACATCCTGTTGTTTATGTACTTCGTTTGCACAATTATCTGTGTGCTCCCAGTAGAAACTGTCAGGAAGGAAAAACGACTTCCTGTCAACATAAAAGTTCCTTTCAAACTCTCATTTTCTCTCTTTAGCTTCGGCATATGCCAATATACAATGGGAACAGCCTCACCAGCCGAGGACCCCGGACCGGGACCCGTTCGGTTACCCTCATCGCGATCAGATCCCCCCGTTGGCCAGTTACGCTCCCCAACCCGATTACATGACAGGGGATGATGATCTCATCAGACCCAAAAAGCTGGTAAATCCAGTGAAAGCCTCTAAAAGCCACCAGGAACTTCATCGAGAGTTGCTTATGAACCATAAACGGTATGATACACAAGTACACACAGTTATGCAAGGATGAAACATTTAGTACAGACGGTACAGTTCTTTATTAAAACGTCCATGAGAGGTAGAGGTAGAGTGAGTTCAATGTGATTTTTATTCAGGCGTTCCCCTATAATGAATCAGTACAACAATAGTGTCAAAGTCGTGAATCAGAGGCTCTTTAGTTTGACCTTGGCTCTACCCATCCTTTTTGTATTTGCGCTCTGATTGTCATTGGGTAGTTGCTTAGAAACAGTGCACTCTGAAGCCTTACGGAGTGTGCAACAGAAGCCCCTTTATCCATCCATCCATCCATCCTCCTTCATTCCTTTCTTTCTGAGACGCTTTAGGGGTTTAAGATTTAAAGAACTCAAGGTTCAGCCAATAAAAGCCAATGGGCGTTAAAGTGTCATTGACTAAAAATAGTGACACCACTAAATTGTACTATTAGCATGGTAGCTAGGTGGTACACTGCAAAAATGAGTTTCTTGTTATCCAGTAAAAATGTCTAAACATTCTTGAATCAAGAACAATTTTCTTGATGAGCAAACTGACGTAAGAAAATAAGTCTTGTTTTTAGAAAAACAATATGAAATTTCACTGAATTTGTATAGTCCATATTGGCCGTTTCTCAACATGCGTTCTTCGGCGATCTTGTGTCCTCGTGTTCTCACTCTAAATCATCAATAACCATTCAAGTCTGGTTCCAATACTTAAGTACACAAGAACAAAGAAAATCTGATTTGGATGTGTTCTTGATATCAAGGTTGCATTGAACGCAGACTTGCGCGTACCGATCCCTGCTTTAAGTCCCACAAGTCATGGCGGCGCATCCAGAAGTTTGTTCTTCTGAGGCTGCCTTGCAAGACAGGTCTCCACGCAAACACAAGTCTGTTCTTTATGTTCTTTTGAATTGAGAAACGGCCATTGTTTTGAACAAAAAGGTAGGATCGGGAAACTTTTTTTTAAGGTTGTTTCACCCAAATTCAAACCTGTATGCCCTTTTTTCTTCTACAGAACACAAAAGAAGATATTCTTGATGAACGTTAAAGAATACTGACAAGCATTGACTTCCATTGTGTGGACACAAAACCACAGAGACATTTCTCAAAATATCTTCTTTTGTGTTCCACAGAACAAAGAGTCATGTACAGCTTTTGAACAACACAATTGTGAGTAAATAGTGAACTATCCATCAATACTTCATGTAAAAAAGCTAACCCCCATAAACGCAAGCAATTTTAAAGGGTGTGTTCAAGCTACCGTGTGATCCTTGTACCGCTACAAGACACGCGCTGGCACGGCGCTGAGTTGACCATTAAGCAAGTATCCGTTAGTTACAGTTGGCACTCGACCCAACAAAAGACAGTCAATCAGTGGAGAACGCTAAACATAAGAGAAAAAGATAAAACGCTTTCCCTTCCCGGGCATCAGAAGTGGCACAGGGTAGCAGTGGAAATAGGTCACTCTGTGGACTCCGCCCGTCTCTTTTCTGAAGTGTTCTCAAGATAAGCTGCGTTTATGTGCCAGTGTGCGCTATGGATGTTGTTGAGCTCCTCACCAAGAGAGCTTAACACTCAACATCAGTCAACAGTAGAGATGCTAAAAGAAGACTGAAGACGGAAAAATACAGACAAATACTGTATATATCAGATGTCACGGTTTTCTCTGTCTGACGGATGACGATAGGAAAACAGACTCTGTGTATGGATCATGTCAGGAACTGGTCGATGCCGATTCAGTCAGGTTACTATTCATAGCTGAGAGATGAGACAAGGTGTTGCTCACTACGAGGGTCCTCGGGAGCCGTCCGGGGGCCTGATGTCTCTCTTATTAACTTCATTAATTGCTCCTCACGTTTGTTTGTTGTTGTCTGGATGTCTCCTCGGCTTGAAGGACACCAGCTAAATTAGTAGCGATGCTAATTGGTACTCCTACATGTGCAAAACATACGCGCACACAAACACGCTTCCTTTCCGTCCTCTAAGCACTCCTGGCGCCATCTCCCCATGGAGGGATGAGCTCACACTTCATATAATTAGCAGTCTGTGTGTCTGTGTGTGTATGTCAATCGTAGCATCAGCGCTAATAATTATCTCTCATGTTAACAGCACCTTGACACCTTGAGAAACAGTTGTGTTTATTCAGTTTATTGGTTGAGTTTATTCAGAGTTGGTCGGAATGGATACAGTGTGAAGAAGCTATAAACAAGCACAACCGAACACACAATTCAAATGTGCTTATAACCAAATTTGCCCATGACTAAATTGGCAAGACAAATGATTTGAAACAGCAGGAAATGAACAAATGGTGTGCCTCTTGCGAGAACTAAAACAAATGTGACTTGAAATCTTTTTGATGTTTCTTCCTATAGGCAAAATTTTAACGCATTTCCTTTCATGCATTCACACATTTTGTTCACACAATGTTCTAAATGTAATAATACCGCCACCTACTGGATAGATAATAGACAACGTTATATAAACTCGTCTGTGATTTATTTATACTCTTTTTTTCTATTCCATGGTAATCTATTCTATTTTCAAATCTATTCTATTTTCTATTCCACATTCTAAATTGTATTATATCCTATTGTATCACATTCTATTTTCTATTCCATATTTGATATTGCATTTTATTCTATAGTTTTACATCTGATATTCCATTCTATTCTGTAAAACCTTGCTGTAGTTTTGCCGCAGGTTTGCCATTAACTTACTGTGGATTTAAATAAAACACTTCAAAATGAGCAGGAAGAGACTGATCTTGTTATTGGCGTTAGCACAGTAACACTGCAAAAAATGACATTTTTCCTAAGCATTTTTGTCTTGTTTACTTGTAAAAAAATACATTTAAATATTTAGTCTTGTTTTATGAAAGAAAATATAAGAACAAGGTAAGATTATGTTTAAGATTAAATTGTAAATTAAATCTACAGTAAGTTACTGGCAAACCTGCTGCAGATCTAAAGTTTTTCTATTCTATTCTTTATTAGAGATTGTGTATTACATTTTATATTCTATTCTCTCCTTCCATAATCGACATTCCATTCTATCCAATTATATTCCATTCTATTGTATTACATATTATATTACATTACATAAAATAACAAGTTTGGCTCCAAATCACTGACTGATAATACAGTGTACTTTTGCGGAACCTTCAGTCAAACAATGACTCTCATGTTAAAATCCTGGGGGTCATTTTTGACTGCCATTTGAAGTTTGACAAACAAATGAACTCTGTGGTTAATATTTCTCTCAGGCTTACCCATAACTTGGTTTTATTCTCGTATACTTTATTTTTGGTCATCACAGTTGTTTTAAGGTGCTATACACTGTAAATAAACCTTGACCAAGACCATGACATGACTCCATTCTGTTCGCCCTTTCAGAGGGGTCAGTGTGGAGAATAAGCCTGAGCTTCAGCGTGTGTTAGAGCAAAGGAAAAGAGAGCAGATGATACGACAGAGAAAGCAGGAGGAGGAGGACAGGAGGAAAATCTCTCCACTGGAACAAGAGCTCTTCAAGAGGCACCAGAAACTGGAGGAGGTACACACAACCATTCTCACCTGTCACGCTGACCTGGACGAATGACAGTCTTCCCTTTATCGCCGGGCTCGTACTAAACTTCATTTGGGGATTAAATAAGGATATATGTTTCAAATCCATTTGGGTTATAATGTCATATTGTTCATTCTAGTCAAAATGTCAAACAACAACAACCCATATATCCGCTGATTAGTCTCTCTCTTTATTTCAGATGGAGAAAGAGCAAGCAAAGCTGGAGAACAGCAACGGCAGCGCTCCGGAGTTCATCAAAGTGAAGGAGAACCTGAGACGGACATCATTTACGAGTCCTGGAGAGAAGGAGGTGTAGAGGTGCAGACACAGACGGCATCCATATGTGTATTTGCACACGGCCAGTAACGTAAAGACACGCTCCAGCCCCAAACATCACCCACATGGCTGTGTTTCTTCACTTCCTGTCTCACACCAACAAAATCCTGTCGCAGGCTAAAAGAGGACAGAGATATGACCCAGGAGAACCTGTTACACCCGTGGATTACATAGACAGCGGTGCTCACGTGGTTTTTGTTGAAGGCTTGTGGGCTTATAAGTCTGAGAGCGGAAGATAAACGGACAGAAATGTTCTGGCTCTTTCACATTACGTACAACAGTGAGGGAAAGTGCAGGTTGTGTCATTCTAAAGGGAACAGAACACGTACAAGGCGGATATTAGACAAACAGTATTACATGACACATATCATCAAACAGCCAAATTTTTGCGTCATATTTGCCTAAATCTGAACACTGTCTATTATTCTTAACAATCAGCACATGTCACTTTTAAATGAGAAAATAACAGCTAAGATTATTTTCAGCCTTTCATCAACAGTGTCGGCAAAATGTATGGACTGAAAAAAAACTGTCATAACAAGTAAATAAGGATGGTTATTAAAATGATGACTTTTTTTCTTGCAATATTTGTTGTTATTCCAGTGCCTTTGTTAAAGGAAGAGAGCAGGACAGGCTGTCTGACTGTTACTGTGATTTAATGTTACATTTTTCTTTCATCTTCTTATGTCATGTTACTTTTACTTTGAAAGCATATGGTTGTGTGTGGTAGTATTTCATAAAGAGCATTTTTTAAGATCAATAATAGCATCATCTTCAAAAAAAATATAATGCATTTTCATTTGTCTTATTTTCTAAGTCGTTTTTTTTCCGATTCATTATAAACTTTGAACACTAAACTAAGTTAAGATATGTAAATCTTGTCTATACCGGCTCCTTAAACCACTGGAAATACAACAATGAATGTGTAACTTGACTTTAGACCTATCTGCTGTTCCACTGAATGTTAATTTAACTCTGATGTTGTTCATGTCCATCCGATACTCATTGACCAAGTGTAAGCTACTTATGTTTTCAGGTCCAGCCGTGACATTTTGATTGACAGAGAATCACATAAACGTGCAGAATAAAGAGAACTGTAGATACGCTTCACGTAAATAAATGAATTAATAGTACTGTCCTGAAATTCATCTTTTCAAATACAATGAATTCTGTTTTTCAGAACACGCACCTGCACAGAAAAACATCAGATCCAATAACATTCAACACTAAGCTATCAAATTCAGCTCAGTCCTGTTTAGATACTGCCAGCTTCGGGTCTTTAAAGCCAGGCATGCAAACGTCCAGCTTTCAGAATTTCACAAGCCTCTAGAGTGAAACAGTATAGAATAATGAGTGCATGACTTGAATTTAAAGTAGACGCTCCGAAAGTGAAATGGCTTGATGCTGTTGTAGGTCACGGGGTCTGGTTTGAGGTTATCATGCTCGGTTTCACTTTAATGGGTCCACAGTGGGATTTTTTTCTTCCACTGATGGAAAATCTCCATCTCTGCCTTCCATCCAGCTTCTCGGTAGCTTCTTAATTAGAGGAACAGGTAACACTATAGCTCGAATCACAAGACCCTTTGTCCACACAAACACGCTATCCACCTCTAATCTGTTTAATCCTGAAGAATCTTCAGGATCCGATTTGTCGTGCTCTAGTAAACAAGGGCTAAATTGTTTGACGTGAAGCAGTTGTGAACCTGAACTGAATGATGGCAACACAACAGCCTAAACATAAGAACAGAGGGGAAACAGGTGCATACAGAGAAGTGGTATTTTGATTTCATTTTACTTGCGTTTTTAATAGTCAATTGAATACATTTAAACTTCATGCAGAAATGTATCTGAATTATTAAACGTTTAATAGGTTTGGAAATCTGTTCAAGTATACACGTGTACTTTGAAGTCTAAGATACAACCTGTAAAAACTTCCACCATTAACAGTCAACAGGAATCATTTCTGAAACCCAATAGCGTAGACATTTTCTGACACAGACACTTACACTTTAACCCATCTTAAAACCTTACTTCTGTAACCAATGTTAAATAACATCAGTGTTTTGGAATTGTTTGTTTGTCAGCTCGCCACATCTAAATGATACTGTGAAACTGATTCATAGCACAATAGAAAAGTAGAATAGTTAAAACCTTGTTTTTTTCGGTGTCCCTTGATATGGTTTGCCCACTGACCAGTGTTTACTTCTCATGGTTTCATCTAACATTTTAAGCCGTGCAGTAGTTTGGTGTTTGGGTAAACTTCGCTTGAGGTTTACGTTAATGTGAATTCCTGTCTTGGTCCAGGTCCACCTGTTAAGGGTGGATGCTGAAGGCCACGCCCCCTGAGACTGTGTTTGTTGATGCTGCAGTGGGTGGAGTCAGATTCTCAGGAAAAGTACAAAACCAGCAGAAGTCTGAGCTCAGAGGTGATGTGAGAAATGGGGCCTAACAGACAGCTGACGGCACTGCTCATCTTTGTGTCTGTGACATACACCTGTGAAGCAGGTATGAACACTGATCCGCTTTTTCACTTTCTTTTGATATGTTTGTGTGATTTTTATTTTATAATGTAAAAGGTTGAATACAGGTTAGTACATTTATAACAATTTTATGACAATATATATTTAGTTTATCTCGAGTGAAGCGTTTTTTGTCACTTTACACTCTTAAAAAAGATGCTTCAGAAGGTTCTTTGATGTCACCTTTTGCTTCCATAAAGAAACTTTAACATCTGAAGAATCTTTATGTTTCACAAAAGGCTCTTTTTGTTTTTCAGATTATGTAAAAGAAAGAGATGGTTCTTTAAAGAACCTTTGACTGAATGGTTCTCTGTGTTTCCAAAAATGGTTCTTCTGTTCCATCCCTGTGAAGAACCTTTTAAGCACCTTTATTCTTAAGAGTGTACAAACCTTTAATGTAAATGTCTTGATTTTTTTATAGAAAAATATTATTGTTCCATAATATTAGTTTGATTTATTACACAGTTGTGTTTAATAAATGCTTTTTTGAAATTACAAGTGACCCTTAACCTTTGAATGGTACTATATACAGTATATAATATGCGATATAGACTGTATATGATGAAATATATGATGAAAGTCAGATAACAGTGCTGTACACTACTATTTCTACAAGTGAACACATTTTTATTGTAGCTCTGCTCCGGAAGTCTTCTGCGGTGGACTTTCTGAGGTCTGGGCGAGAGAGACGTGCCGTGAGATGTCAACAAGGAGGCTGCAGCTCTGAAGACAGCGAGACAGAAGAGCTTCTGGAGAACAACTCGGATTATGTAAGTTCACCTCAAAGCAAAGCAGACCAAACGAACAGTGGACATCAGTTTAAGTGGTTTAGTAGACACAATAATGTTTTTTTATGGAACTGAAAGGCATTGTAAGCTGTACGGTAAACCTCCGATGAATTTTCACCCAACAGGAGCAAGAGAACGAGAAGATGTTCTTCAATGGTGGATCTCAAGGGTTGCAGATGGTAAGTCTAAATCATTCAATGAATCTTGTAAACGGGATAGTGGGACGACACAAGGCATTCAATAAGCCATAAATGCATATTGTGATTTTCGTTATGTGAAGAAAGTTGACTGAATGTGAAGCTGTACTGAGGGTTTAGGTGCCTGCACACATCTCCCCATTGACAGCATGTAAAGTAGAATGTAACTCAATCCATCCGTGGGGGCTTTTCTGTTTCTCTCCCTCATTTAGAGGCCAGACAGTAAGCCTCAGAAAGAGGGCTCAGGTATGTAGCGACGCATGATTCGAGGTCTCCACACATCAGGGGGAAACAGAAAACCAGAGGATACTCTTGACCATCGCATACAATCACAGGTGCACGGAATGAAGTCAAATGCTTTTATTGTTCAGAGATGGATGCTGACGCTAGAAAATACACCTGAAGTGGATACATTTCTCATTTAACACTAGATGTGGTGTCGTGACCTTGGTGCTCTCGTATGATTGCTGCTGACACTATAGTCATGGTGCTAAACTTACATTATTCATGCTAAAGGACAGTATTTAGACACTATATGCAGGTATCGAAACTAAACCTTATCCCATATTTAGTACATACCTTATGATTTTAATAATTGTTTAATGACACTTCAAGTGCACATACTGTAAAATCAAGTGGAAGAAAGTGTTCGGTACTCATGACACCAAAGTTTTAGCACAAAAATGCATCATATATTACCATGATTTTGTGCTTTATGATTTACAAATATGATAGACAAACAATGGTATTCAAATTTGTATGTTTTAGGTGAAATACAGTGGATCAAGAATAGGTCAAATTACAATGATATTACCACCTGATATCAAACTTGACTCTAACGTAATCCTGCAGTAGTTATTGATACTTTACCAAAATACAATATTTCTGTACAGTTTACAGCATAAAATCACTCACTTTCACTCATTTACCAATTTTTTTGCAAACATGTTAATGTCTTATCCATTCAAATATAATGTATGCCTATTTTAACCATGGAAATAAAGATCATCTGCTTTAGAAAGATACCAATGCTGCATTGCATTCTATTTATGCCTGTACAGTACATTTACAAACCTGTTAAATATTTTGATGAAGATATATTTGGTTGCTCAAAGGCACACTAAACAGAATAGTGTCTTACATGAGAAACACACCACTTATGCCTTTTGCTGGAAGTATTCATTTAGTAACGTATGTATTAACTTTAATATTAACTTTAACATATTGAGCATTTGTAAATACCTCAGATTGCTTGAAGAGGATCTTTGCCACCTGCTGGCTGTAACTCATACAAACACCACAGTACTAGAGAATTTATGCCATTAAGTATTTAGTAGTGTTTTTTATACAGTGTATTAACCAACAAAGCAGCTTTCTTCTCTCTCTCTCTCTCTCTCTCTCTCTCTTAAATGATAACGTATTTGTTAACTCAGTAGAAGCTCAGGACCAGTAAAGTACACCAGTGTGTGTGTGTGTGGCGTCCCAGGCTGCAGGTTCAATGTCAGGCCTGTGTACATGGAGGTGTTAGCTATACCGTGGGAGACCAAATGCTTGAGTGGCATAAGATCTCATATGAGGCAGGAGGGGGAAATGAAACACAATGGAGAACTGTGATTTAAAAGCAATACAATCTGTGTAGATGGCTTTATGTATAATGCTGTTTAACAAATTACACAAATGCTGAAACAGGCACATCCTACAGGACAGGTAACTGGGAAACGACAGGATTTATGTGGCGAATAATATCAAACATGACAAGTGGTTTATGACATAAAAAATGAATTCTTGGATATTTTTAATATATTTCTGACCCTACATTACTGCAAAGACGGTCAGTTCATGTTTGATGAAACACCACCGGGTGGCGGTAACGTCCAGGCAAACCCGTCCTTTCCTTTCTTACTATATCTTCTACAATAGATAATGCAACTGCATGAAACTGACACTGAATGGGATACATTAATATTGCTTTCAAGGAAATTCTCTACTGGGTCTCTACCGGTCATAAATGGGGTTCTGTGGGTGGGCTTCATGAACACAAATCTCTCTGAAGTCTGCCTGGATCAGTGAAGAGCAAACAGAGTTTACTGCCCAGAAAGAAGATTTAACAGTGGATCGTCTGAAAACTCTTGTAGTGCTGCTCCGCATAACACATTTTTTACAAATAAAACACTGTTTAGTCAAAAGGCCAGTTAGATCATTTATTCAATTCAGCTTTCCCTCTTTTCTAGTCCTATAGTTCATTTAGTCAATTACTGACTTTTACTGTGACTTTTAAGTGTCCTAAGGACATTTAAGTCCTCTAACAGCCCTCATGCAAGTCCTCATAAGCCCCTAATGGGAGAGTTTAGAAATGTGGGTTTGCGTCGTTCTGCAGGGGAATAAAGGTTTTGCGTGTTGTTACAGGTTTTGTGTTAAAGTGTCACAGAGGTTTGAAATGTCAAAAGGATAAGAGAAGGATGATTTTTGGGTGAACTACGTATCTTAATGATTTGGTGAGGGGTAAGCATTGCCTGACAGCTTTTTATTCTTAACCTCTAACCTTGTGTCACGAGCAAATGGTTTATCGTGGTTTAAGTAAGCACGATAGTAAATCTATGTTGTGACAGGGCGATTTCTCTGTGTAAACAAAAGCTACAAACTCAATAATGGCTTTAATAATCTGCTATTTAGATTGTCAACCCTTGATCTGCACGGATGTATTGCAGATGTTTCTCTGAAGAGTCCACATCTCAAACTGAGCGTTCTGTAGCGAATTTAACACTAGCCAAACAAACTCGGAAATGAGTCAAGATGTGCTAATTCTTAACATTAGTTCAGATTCAAGTATGA
This sequence comes from Barbatula barbatula, assembly GCF_947034865.1. Classification (NCBI taxonomy): domain Eukaryota; kingdom Metazoa; phylum Chordata; class Actinopteri; order Cypriniformes; family Nemacheilidae; genus Barbatula; species Barbatula barbatula. Next base: position 6,865,249 of record NC_136783.1, on the reverse strand, counting down.
TTCAGGCTATTTCTGATGCAGGTTTCAGACCTGTATACATTTATTTGTTCTGCTGAACGCAAACATATTTATATATGGGAGTTCTGGGACACTTTTGATGTCTAAAAAAATCAAAGGTGGTCAATGGTGCCACAGAAATGTGTGGTTTCCCACATGCTGTAAAATATCTTCTTTTGTCTACATCAGAACAAAGAAATGTATTGAGAGTGAATAAATGAAGACAGAATTTTCGTTTTTGGGTGAACTCTTCCTTTATTATCCATCGTGTCATTAGGGTCAAGGGTGATAAACAAATATTTATCTAAATTAAAACACATATGTGCCTAGCTCTTTTTATGTCTTTTGGAATTATACATTTTAATAATAATTTTAATGGGTACTAAATTATAATTTGTAAATTATTATAAATATTTATTTTTGTTTCATACATTTAATGTACTTACATAGCATACATAATTTGTGTCATTAATGTCATTTGACTTTCTCATCAAATCTGACAGCCTGAACCTTGCCACATAATAAAATGATTAAAAAATGATATTGTTCATAATTTGCCATTACACATCTTGAGTTCACACACCTCTTGAACTTTTCATGAGAACAACCCTTATTAAAATATTTGATTGATTTGATTGACTGATCATTGTTTTAGGAAATATTATAACGTATTTAAGATTATAATTTAGATTAAAGGCTAACATAACTTTTTTCCCTTTAAAATAAATTAACATATATTTTTTGTATTATATTACTTCAAAACCCGCAAAACAAATAGGCCTATAATACGCTACAAATCTTAATTTGGACACGTTAAATGAATAAATAGGGTTGGACACAAAATAGTGACACTTCGTGTTAAGTTATCGTCAAACATATAAAATTTGAATGAAAACATTCGTGATTCGTGACATCCACAGATCATGCGCTGTCGGGGGTGCTGAAAATCACACTTCAAGTTGATGAATAGATCGAATACCTCTTTAGGACGAGTCGAGTGTGAGATGTAAGCTCTGCCAAAGCTCTTTGCGATTGTTTTCTCCTTTAGGTCTGTAATGGACCTGAGCGTCACTGAAGGACCCTCCGCTAAGAGAAGTGGAGCTGCGCGTAATTGCACATCATATCCATGCGCAGAGAGCGCGCAGAAGGACGGAGTGCAATTGCACAGCATCCTAAATCAAACTGAATCTACAGAAATGCACTGTATTTACAGCAGATTAAAAACACGTTTTTAATGACAACGCGTATCCTTCATTGCTTTGGAGAGTTTGGACATTGTGCGTCTTTGGTGGACCCGGTTACGATTCTGTAGGGATACCAGCTATCTCCGCACGGAATTGTTTTATATTACAGAGACAGTTTGCACGGATAACGTAAAGTTGCATGTAATGGGCATTCTACTGGCTTTAATATTAGCGCTCTCTGTAAGCGAATCGTGGGGATGCCAACTTCCCCACGACTGGAGACCTCAGACTGAAGCATGCCGCGCAGAGCTCGCCGAGATCATCGTTTTTGCCAAAGTGCTCGCCATCCATAAGGAGTCTTACAGCTTGTACAACTACCTGCCGTGGCAGTACGACACAGATCTGTTCTTTTCCGCCGAGATCGAGATGCAGTGTGATCAGGCGTGGGGCAGCATGCTGGAGGTGCCAGCCGGCTCCAGGTTCAATGTCAGCGGGTTGGGATATTTCCCCTGCTACTCCTACAGCGTCGTGGAGAATAATTCCTACTATTTCTTTCTGAGGTAAGATTCATGTCAACCAGGGTTTGATCGTCGTGATTTAATTGGAGACAATACAGAAATGAGCGTGTGGAAACAATGTGATGTCTGCGTCAAGAGCGCAGACATCATGTCAAGTTTACAAGGGGACATATCACATACAGGAAGAAAGCATTTGTGATATTTAGCAGTTCAACTAAAACCATTTTAGGCTGATGATGGATGGACCAGATTCAAACCAGATCAAAAGCTATTAACCACTAACCACATCTTTCAGAAATCCCATTATTTAATAACGATCACTCTACTGGAGACATTCAGCGATGAATGGAATCTGTGCCAGATCTCCCCATCTTGCCGATTCTTTCATGACAAATGCACCAGGGCTACAATGGCCAGGAGAATTGCAAAACATTTGGCAGACATAATTAGCCCCGTCTTGTGTTTGTTTTTATGTTTATAGAGAAAATGAAATCCCACTGGCGGATGAATAAAGGATGAGGTATAGCTAACAGACCAAGAGTCGACCCGAATGCTTTGATTATGGAGAGAGGGATTATACTTGCTTCCATATTGTTAGGACTTTGTTCCAAACACACAGTTTGAAAGTGATTCATGTGTAATACCGCAAGGCTTCGATCTCTTGACAACCAGACTGTTTTGCTTATGTTTTCTGTGGTCACCCTATGGTCCTATCAGTTATGCAGAAGGATGTTCGACTCCCTCGTGCAGCGCTATACTGGATTTATCAAACTCAGCACTTTTCTGGCAAACACTATAAGCATCACTTTGCACAGTGACTGCAAACCAGCATCACACAACCCAACCCATTCATACTAAACATACACAGAAACAGTTGTTAACAAGATTTAACATGAATACACAACAGCGGAGTGACACTCCAAGCATATGAATCTAATTAATGCAAACACATTTGATTTGGTTCTTGGAAGTGAAGTTTTATTAAGTGTTTGATGAAAAGCATACAGCAAAATGTTAGGAACCACATGTGTTTTGTGCTACGATATAGGATGTTTACAGAGTTTTTATAAGGTAACTGTGACTCAAAACATTACTGGTAACAGAGGGAAAATGTCAAGGGTTGGAAATTGAGAGAAGTAATGAATTCATCTTGGAGGCAGGTTTTACTGAACTGTGTGCATGCTGTATGATACAATATTGATAAAAAGCTGTCCAGGCAACTTTCTTTGTTGTTGGCCGTTGTTTTGCGGTGATCTGGAGCATTTTAGGAATGTTCTGTATGGTTGCTAGGGCATAGCTTGATGGTTTCTAGGGTGTTGTTGGTGTTGTTAGGGTGCTCTTAGTGTAAATGGTTGCTTACTGTGCTGAAGAAAAAAGACCACATTTTCAAACCATATGGATTGTTTCTCAATAATTCAATGATTCCTTACTGCTTGTACCATATTGATCAGTGATCCTATGGCATACAGTTAAATACATTATTTAATATCCTTGGTCAAATATGCTATTTAATCAATTGGACAATTATTACTAGTGCCACTTAATGCTCTGTATAACAGCTTATTTTACTGTTAAATCAGACCCCAACTCAAATATTTCTAGTGATTTGCAAGATGTAAATTTTTCAACTGGATTCATAAATGTACCAGTTTTGGTCTTTTCATTTGGTGTTTGCCATTAAAAAGAATTAAATGTAACAGGTCGATAAAATGTTGAATCACAGAGGACGAACATTTTTTACAATGTTCAGACAAAAGCGGTTGATAATTGGTATTTCAGCCGGTTATACGGGCACATAAACAAAAACTGTTGCAACTGTGTGACTATAAAATACATTCTGTGGGAAAGCTCGTGGACAGGTTAACACTCTCCCGGTCAGAGACACGGAGCAGCTCTGGAATTCTTTCCACTCCAACGTAACTACCCCGCACATACAGTGTGTAACTGCCCGGGGTGACCCGGGGGCAACTGGTTACAGGAGTGCGAACATAAGTTTGACATTATATCAAAGGGTTATAAGTTCAAGTTTACAAGTCTCGTCATCTGTTATTTCAAAGGGTTTTCGTCAGAAAAGTCTGTTTAGTACTAACAGGTACTACCCACCCCGCCCCCTTTAGTTACTGTAGTTTAACTGTGTTTTGGGATGCTGTGCTTGTGGAACCACGTTTAGACTAGCTTCCCTCATCCCTTTGTTCTTTTGTTCATCTCATCACCGATAGTTGTACACACATTTGCAGGCATTCCACACCACAGCGGGACAAAGTATGTCAACACTGATCCTGTTAGATGACCTCGTTTCACATAGCCAGACATTTGACTTTTGGCATAGATGTTTGGCGAACTTAACAAAACATTTTCTCCACACCACACTATATTCTGTCCAGGAATGACCATTTGTTTATGTGCCAGCCTGGCTTATCCAAAATAGATTAAACCAATAAAAAACAAATTCACATTATGGTTTCCACAAACAGCCAGAAATCTTGTGTATGTCTACACAGAACAAAAGCAATAGAGAGGGGTCTTGGCGTAATGCAAAACGGTGTTGTATGTGAACTTGGCCAAACGTAGACTATAAGATGGATACTTTGCTTTTCACAGTATTTTTTAAGTTACTGTGGTTTTAAAGAGAGTGTAAGTGTGGTTTTAATAAAAAAAAGTCATGACAAATCTGGATTTGAGAAACCTTGGCCAAAGAAGTCAACCTGTTCCTTATTTCTCGATCAAACCTCGGAGACATGCTCAATGTCATGCAGTGAACAGTTTCAACGGGGGCTGGGGGGGGTTCTTTTACTCTTCGGCATGTTTCAGTTAGAAATCCAGAGATATTCCTTCATGCAGTCACACTGCAAGACAACTCTAAGATTTCAAAGCATGATTTCATTGAAAAAACATAATCCAGCAGTTAAGCTTTATGGCAGGTGTGGTGCAGTCAAGTGAGTTATTGCAAGTAAGTGCATTGCTTTTCGTCACATAACACTCGTGGATGCTGAATCAGCAAACCTCTCCATTCTGTTATATGGTGACTTGATTCCGTATCCAAACTGAAACATGTCTCAGACTTTGCTTTATACATGCACAACTTTTCTTCTACTTTTCCTATTTATGTCCTATGTCAGGAGTCTGAGCAATTGAACCTATGAGACAGCTGGTTCCAGTTTGGCAAGACAATTCTCGCCAGTCAAACCACCAAAAGCCTGAGAAACCGGAGACGCTCTGCATGGAAACAATAATTAATGCAACATGGTGCATAGTGTAGACACATTCAACAACAATTGGGAGCTTTCTCCTAAATTTTTTGGCTAATAGAGGGTGGCTAGTGAATAGCAGGAGAATTTAAGTAGATGCATCCTAGAGATACATATACAGTACTTGCGTGAGACATCAAGCTTTTAGTGCACGTGAAATAAACAAACAGTGTATACTAATACAAGCAGGTAGCAGCAGTGTTCGAATTGTGTCAAAGCTCTTGGGGGGTCCCCTAACCAGCCCTCAATGTAAATATATATATATATATCGAGTATATGAAAATAATCTGTATGAACCAATGCAGAATAAGAATAACTGATGTCATTCCTTTGATCGAAAGCAGAAGGGTAGCCTTCTTGTCAAAGTCAGAGTTCATGTTTGCAAATTAATTTGAGTTTTTAGTAGTCTAGTTTCAATGAAAAACCAGGGGATCCCCAGTTCAATATTTTACACTTTTTATGAGGGGTCCTTTAAGGCATATTTGGGATCCGGGACCGCCCCTGCCCCCCCTCAATTCAAACCCTGGGTAGCAGTCATATAACATTGGGTTGACTTGATAGTTCACCCCCAAAAAAAATCAGCATTTACATGGCAATTCAAACCTGTATGACTTTCTTTCTTGCGCAGAACACAAAATAAGATATTTTCAAGAATGGCGTAAACAGTGTAAAGAAGTCAGAATGCGTAAAGTAGCATGTTACCTCCTCTTTACAAAATATAATCTCTTCTGTTCTAAGGAAGGAAGAAAGTTATAAAGGTTAGAAATGATGAATAAATGATGACGGAATTTAAATTTTTGGGTGAACTATCACTTTAAGTGACTTGGTTGCACCTGTAAACTGCGGTCAAGAAATGATGTATGGAATATAGAAGGCTTATACACAAAATATGTAAAATCAAATGATATTGGAAAGCATAAACGTTGTAGATTCTGCTTCTTTATGTCACAAATGTAGCAGATTGTAGCGTATCGTCTATATCCTTCTAAAACCTTGTATGTTCAAATTTGCTATTTTTCAAGAAATGTAAAAAACGCTGTACTTTTAAACGATTAAATGCTGCGTTGTCAACGTTACTTTAAAGCACTTTTTGATACTTTTTATTTCCTTGATATTTGCTAAATTCAGTGACAAACATAAAGGGTGACTAATAACACTAATAACAACGATTTATGGAATCTTCACTCTTTTAAAACATTTTAATTCGAAACGTTTGTATCTATTTCTAAACTACAGCCATTTTGATTTATGAAAGTATTCAGTGATTGGCTAGTAAGTAGATGTTTAAATATGTATCACTCATAAAGATTCTTTTGAATGCTTTGTGGAGCGGTAAAATTAACTTCCTAATGAACACACTTTCAAGCCTATGATTAAAAAACAAGATAATACACAAATAAATAAATCAATTCAACTGACGCTATATATTCCAAGTTTTCTGAAACTAAACAATTGCTTTGTGTGACGAACAGACAATATACTATCCCCTTTACCAGATGACATGACATGATAATCTCATGACAGAGAAATAAAAAATGATCAAAGATGTATTTGTGTTACACAGAAAATATAACATCTGTGATTTAAGCTGGTAAGGCTATTTAGGCTTAAACATTAGAATACAAAAGCCAAATTCTGGAAAGCCATCAGAAAATTCATCTGGCTGTGTACAGGCTTTAAAATCCTCTGCTGGAGGGGTTGAATGAGATCCAGATGGAAGGAGACTCTGCTGTCAAGGTCCAAAGCCAATGTTTCCTCCAGAGACTTGAGCTAAACTGGCTATAGAAGCCAACAGGTAGAATTTAAAGCTAACCTATTTCTCTCATGGTGAGCAACGGTGTTTTGATTCATGCCGAATATGGATAAAAACTTCATTAACTATTCACACAACAGGCGTGATACAGATATGCCTGAAGGAAACTTCCAACACATTTATATGAAATAACAGTGATTTTCCTTTTCCACACCAAACACTACATCATAACTTACTTCTCAGGTATAAACAAAATACTAAAAATGAAAAATATAAGTGAATCCCTATGGTCAGTTTCTGAGGATTAGCGTACAATGGAGTTCCGTAAACGATTTAACTATTTTCCTGTCAAACACAAAGCGAGAGCAAAAATAAATGAGACGTTCCCGTAGGCTGATGGTGGTCACCTTCCAAAATCCACACAGTAAATTAAAGAGAACGAACAGAGTGTTGTGTTTCCCAACATTGTGCCAGTGTAACCATGGCTTTTGCATTCATATTTTTCAAACATTTTTCTTGAAACTTTGATAATAAACTTATTTCATCAACACGGAGAGACGTGTGTGTGTATGTGTGAAAGTTTGAGGGACTGCATGCCAAAACTGCAAGAAACCAGTGAGACAAGAGCTTTGAATGTCAATCACAAGTGATGAATTCTTCATTCAGGCAGAAACAGATAGAAAAGGAAAATGTTTCTATTTTTTATTTTAAATATTTAAACTTATGCAAACATACACATATAAAGAACACAAATATCCCTGCATACCCTTTCCCGTAACACCCCCAGCCATTTTCCTATGTAAAAAATATATGGGTCATTGACATTAAGTGTCCCAAGAGTCTGTGTACTAATACAGCGGCGAGGCTGGTAAAGTTTGTAGTGTTTCATGATAGAAAGAATAATTTTGTAATGCCGATTCTCATGTTTGGGTTGGTTCTGAAAGTCTGCACAAGCTTTTTATAAGCACTTTATAATGAAAAAAAGGCATAAAATCATGTTTACAATGTTATTGTTTCAATCTATGTGAAATAAAAAGAATGTCCTGTCTCTGCTTTAAAAACGTTTGTCAAGCATTGAAATCGATTGATAAATCAAAACATTCAACTTATGTGTTTATACAGTGTCCGAAAAAAGTTAAAAACTGTATTTTTACCCTCGCTGGGGTAAAGGTTAAAAACATAAAATGGTGTACCTTTTTGGGTTTGGTACCTTTAAAGAGAAAGTAAAACGTTTTGTTTCCAGAACAACTGTTGTTCTGTCAGTGTAGGGTAGTCCTTCCCTTATGAATATGCTGGCAGCAGAGCAGAATATGTATGTACGGCTTACCGGCTCGAAATGTCGAAAGACCTCAATCTAATTTTCTCATATTCTGGAAATACGGCAGATCAAATCTCTTCAACGTATGTCCAGGACCACTTACTAAAGTTAACTTGGAAGGCCTAATGTAAATAATGATCGTGCCGCATAGTAATTTTCTATCTCTTTGCAATTCTTCACAGGATGGATGAGAACTACAGTATCATTCCTCATGGTGTAAATTTCCAGGATCCCATCTTTCCCGACACACCGGAGAACCATCGCATGTTTGCCAGCTTGTTCCAGTTTTCCAACTGCACACCTGGCACGCAGGTGCACACATATACTCCAGACTGGGAAATCCAAGAGGACAACCGGGTGAGCAACTACAGTATAAACCCTAAAGTGGTTAATCATGGCATTTACGACAGAAACTGACTTATGTACTCCATAGTGCCCTATCTGTGTCTGTATGCATGTTTGTTGGTCTTGGCTTGTAAAGTTGGAATTATGGTACTCTGCGATGGAAGACGTGCCTCAATGTTAGCAGGTCTGCCACAGAAACCCTTCAAGAATAAGCATCCAACTACTCTTCTGTTTTTGAGATCCAAAACAGCAAACCTATATTTTACGTAGAGAATTTGTATTCACCCTTAAGTGCACTTAATGCCTGGGTGCAAGAAATGAGTTAGGATCTCAGAGATATGAACATTCCTCTCTGGACACTTTGTCTTTGGCTTTTCTTTCTTTTTGGAAAGTATGTTTCACATAATCGCGTGGTATGTTAAAACTCAGAGCCCTGCGTTACAGTATGCGTATTTCTGTTGTACGATTCTTATTAAATCGGATGAAGTCAATGCCTTCTTCATAACTTCGCCACGCTTCATCTGAATCTCTTCACGGTTGCGCTCTTGTGTCCACATGGTCCGCGTGTTGCTTAATTGCACACGGTTGGCTTTATCGAAATTAATAAATCATACTAGATTCCACATAGCAGTCTCCTCCAATGACCCTTCTCAGTGGGGCTGGTTTCAATCAGGTCCTGAATGCCAAAAAATTCAGTCGTAATGTAATCAGAATGGGTGAAGTTTATATTTATAACCACGTTTCTGCGCTTATCAGTAGCTAATCCGAGCAAAGAATGAGGTTATGTCATAGAATTTCATTCCCTTTTATAATTTATTCCTCTTTCCTTATAAAGTGAAGAAAGCACGTTCAGAACACGAACAGCAAGTTTTATGGGCCTTTCTGATTTTAAACTGTCACCAAACAATCAGCTCTGGATATTTTTGTATGTGAAACTGGCAATCGTGTGAAGAATTGTGCTGCAGTAATGTTTCCCATTCCATTGTCGTATGTTCCCATAAATTTGATCCACAAATGGATTAAAATAGCAGCCGGCTGTCTCTTTCAATTAATTTCCTGTACAGGAAACTGTGTTTGCCATACAGAACATTCGGCTCTTTCGTGCTTTATATCATCAATGAGGTACAGTACATTTGTACGGCTTCAGGTAGGTTACCTTCCATACTGATACCATCTGATCTGCGGACAGGTTCAGGAGCAAACATGATGGTTCGATCTACCCAGGAAATCTAAAGGAAGGGTTCAGCTGTGACTAATTTCCAGATGTTTTTCAGGCATGATTTGAGAACACATGTGGGAGGCAAACATCTAAGTCTTGACTTTCTCCGAGGTTATGAAAGTACAATCACATAACAAGAACCAAAGATGCATTTCGACCATTTTGATTTTAAGCTGATAATCAAAACCCGATTGGAGCTTTCTTGCAGCTCCGTGGTAAGAGCGTGGCGCTAACAACGCCAAGGTCGTGAGTTTGACCCCAGGGGATTGCACATACTTAGAAACAAATGTATGGATACACAGCGCTGGTCCAGAAGAACTTCCTGTTTAAGTTCTAAATCACACAACCGTTTGAACAAAATCCACCAACAGAACATTTATAACCCAATTATAACCCACATTATTAAACAAACATCTTTAAGATGTAATTATATATGTAATTTTAATAACAAAATAAATGAAAATGCAACCATTATATAATGTTACATTATATAATCACGCACTTATTTGTGTAAAAGCCTTTAAACCATTTAAGCCTAAATGAATGCAAAGAGTTGTGAAAATGGGAAAGTGTATCAGATCTGCGTGCGGCAGCTCTTAAAAGGGCAGCGTTCTTAAAGTCACCATGAAATCATACAGGATTTTTTTTTTTTACAAAGAGTAAAACATTGATCATTATAAAGGATTTATCTGTGCACACCATTAACATTAAGCTCCTCCCCCTCTCAACAACAACTTTTCACCATATGTCCTCAGCAATAAAAAAGAAGTAAGACTATACTGACAGGCACCATAGCTTTCCTGTAGCTCAGTGGTAAGAGCATTGTGTTTAAAAGAATTACATGATGTTGCCACAAAACAGACTACATCTTCTCCTGAAGTAATTTAGTTTTACTTCTGGACTGCATTTGACATTGTGAGTATCTAGTCCATGCACACTTGGCAGGGGTCAGTCCTATGTAGTGTAGATACTTACCTTAACCTCAGCCACTTACTACCACTGACTTTCCATTTACTCTGATTCCTTCCCGTCAGCTCTGGTGCTCCAACGTGCAGAAGGCCTTATTTGAGGAGGAAGAGAAAGTCAAAGACCTCTCTCAGAAAGTGAAGACCCTGGAAAAGGCCAATAACCACTTGAGGGATAAGGTGAAGAACATGAAGCGTCTCTTGAGGCAGGCCAAAAAGGAGTCGGTTCAAAGCTTCAAACAGCTTCATGAATCTGAACCGGAGCTGCCGCATCCACAGCAGGACACCAATCACGAACAGAAGCCCACTCTTAAGAAGATCCTTCCTAAAAAGCTCAAGAACTGAGACCATTAGGGTGGTGTTTTGTGCATCTGTAATAACATTGAGAGTCCTTGTGAGTTCTTGAAAGCAGAGTTCATGAGTCTTCCACTGTGGGAAGTCCAGCAGAGTTCCCTTTGAAAAAGAAAAAGCACGTTGGGAACGGTTTAGATAAAAGGTTTTCAAATAGCAGACTGTACTTAATAATTATAAAGAAAAAGCCTTCCTTAGACTTTACAAGCATCAAAAGTGACATGGTTCTTAAAAATAACATACAAATATATGACCACAACATGACATTTAGGCCAATAAAACCTTATGACAAAATGTCTGATTTTTTGTGAAAACAAACTGATGTCACTGTTAATCAGGGAGTGCAATATGGGGACATGGATACGGATCGGCGTTTTGTGAATTTCACCAGGTGTTTATGGGAAGTTCTGGAATACGTTTTGGCAGAGTCCAGTGATATTAGCTTCCAGTCTACAAAACCTCATCGTTTTCCCATTACTGTGGCCGAAACTCCAAGAAACATCCATCTGTCAGTAAGACAGACGAAAAATCTGGTTTCAGGGTATTATGCAGAAGTGGTTCCATACTTTTACTCTTATTTGACCATTTATGGCTAAAAATATACAGATTTGCAAGAATCAATCCATCATGAATCTGCTAGTTTAGCATCAGCTTTCTTTTTCCATTAGATACCAATCTTCCTTTTAACAATTCCAAGTTTTCTAGTTTTTGTACTTGTGAATCTAAGTTTTATAACGGTGCTGAGCGCCTGATATAACCTTTACTCAATGAATCTTATCTCATCTTAATCAACTGTTCATTACCTAGACAACTGTATTTACCGACATGATTTTGATATTTTAGAGCTGGTGCTTATGTTATTTTTTTGTAAAATGGTAGAAATTACCGTTTCATGTTTAATACAGTCACATGTATGCCTATGAGTATTGAAATAAACCTCACATTTCGCTAAATGTTTGTGTGTGATAAAAGTAATGTGTTTATTTTATGAAGAAATAAAATGCACTTTTATAAGAATATGCCATCTAGTAGAACAACTCTTAGTTAATAAAGGATTATGTCCCTGTTAAATCCCCCGAAGCAAAAGCATTAATGGAGACCCATGCGTTCATTGCACAATGTCAGTTTCAAGCTCTGTATTTTTGCAAGACGTGTTTACACATTTAGGCAAAATGACATAAGATATTAAGTCATGTGTCAGAGGCTTTGTTCATCTATGAGTCACAATGGTCAACAAATCTGTGCCTACGTTCTGAACACATCACGTCCGACCTAAACCCAGCCCTTTCACAGGGCTTAAGATCAATAAAAAATATATATGTCATTTTAGACATCCCATGTGGGTACTAAACTAAAGGCTATAGGATCATTTATAATGACTCTACTTCCCGTTTCTATAAGTGATGACTTTAGCACGGGGGAAAGAATTGCATTAGTCAAACCATCTCGAAGGTCCTTCAAGAGTTTGATCTGTGGGAGTTTAAAGTGAACACAATGATGTTTGTCTTTGGATTTACTTTTTGTTTTTACAGTAGATCTCAATAGTCCAAGACCTTTCACCAGAAAGCTTGGGTTACATTTATAACATTAGGTTCCTGAAGCCTGAGAAAGATTTCCCTTTGCCTCTCATGTCACATCTCAGGAATTTGTAACCCTTGGAAGAACATTGATTACAACTTATATACGTGTTAGCCAAACGACTGACTCGGGCATGGAATAAGAATCATGCTGGAGCTTAAAATAAGCATAAGTCTACCGAGAATACAGAATGCAATATGGGTATGCGTTTTTCACTTCTCACCTCACTTTGTCTGAGAAATTCACAATGCGATAAACATTTCTGACTTATGCAATGTGAGTGACGATAGGCCAAGTACAGACTGAAGTTCATAATCTTTCCTGCTTAGGTTGGGAATATTCACAGGGATTTTTCTCAACGCTGTCTCCAGTAGAGAATTCAAAAGCTTTTTTTTACGCATTCAATCTGGAAAGAAAAATCTATTTAACAGAACATAATACTAAAGCTTTTGCTTGAGTGTCTTGCTTCTCATATATTTCTCCTGAGAGAGAGAGACGACATCTCACAAATGTCTCACTTGGAGTTTCAGAAGAGAAATCATCTCAGACTTGTTAAGTCCGCAATCAAAAGTCAATATTAATATGAATAAAGTTCTCAATATGAACTCCAGATCCAGAATGTTTTACTTAACAGAATGTTTTTACTAAAATCTACATTCATTTTACACCTCCGAACTCTTCTTGGATCTTAACAACTGCTCATTCGTATCTGTTCTTTTTTCTCCAAAGCAATAAAGGAGAAACATCAGAGATTAAGTTGAGTTCTGTTACCTGAATGGGAGAAAAAACAACACTTTGAATCCTTTAAACATCTTTACATTATGTTAACTTTCGAATTAAGCATGACAGACAAGTCAGAGCCAACAAGACCTTGGGTCTTGCATTTTGTATGAAACGCAGACGTTGGAAGACCTTTCCCCCTCTTTTTCGGGCACTACATCACATAAACACTATTAAAGAATCTGTCATTACACGAACACGCTCCACAGAAGATATACAGTACAAACACACAGTTTTCAACACAAACCGTGTTCTCGAGTAAGCTGCAGAACAGATGTCTGGACATCATTGATTTAATGCAGCGGTCTTCCTGTGAGACTTCAGCCTAATTATTGACATGACTTTATTTCTTTCATTTTATCCTCCTGTGGAGATGTTCAACCCAACTCATTCAACTCTGAAAGTCGGAAATAATTTGAAAACTGAATGCAACTAAATGTCAGACTTCAAACGCATCACAGATTTCATCAGGATCTATAAGTATGATACCCTTACTGTTCTGCAGTATACCGTGTAGTAAGAATAGTGTGTACACTGTGAGGAAACTGTATCCCACAATGCAACTTTTTCATTGTGATAAATCAATGTGATACGTGTCTTTCCCGACTTACTTGATCAAAGGTTTGCAAGAAGATTTTTTCCCACAGTGCATGCATGTTTTTTTTAATGCTTGTGAAATGCATTTAAAGGTCCAATGTGTCATTTTTTGGAGGATCTATTGACAGAAATGCAATATAATATACATAACTATGTGTTCAGAGGTGTATAAAGACCTTACATAATGAAGCTTTTATTACTCAGAATGCTGAACTTACAGTACAATACATCAAACGTCATACATCAATAATATACAACATGTTCCCATGACACATCTCCAACCCCAGATGTAACCCTGAACCCAAACTCTCAAGCTTTACAGCACTGCCAAAATGAGACGCTGACCTCTGGTATTTGGTAAGTCATTTTCCAATCTAGACTATAATTAGACTTTGACCAGTCTGTGATTATACTGAAACTTTAGATTCCAAAGAACTTCACTACTCTTTTTATCTGTATTATTTATTCATTTAACACAAAAAATGTTTTGTTGTCAATCTTTCAGTAGCCACTGTATTATTATAGCAATCTCCCAAACCAGTCTCTCATAACCGCTGTGTTTCGACTAATGTTTTTAACAGTCATAGTTATGTATGATCTTTTAAGTATACTGTAAATAAACTAAAGAATTTAACAGTTTTTCCACTCACAGTATAAGGTCAAAGAATTAACTGTTTACTGAATTTTACGGTGTTTTCTTTTTTGCAGATTATCATATACATTTTGGGGTCAAAAAAACGTAGCATTACAGATAAAGACCACAAATTTAGAAGAAAATTTTGGAAAACGTGTAATTTTACAGAGAAAACCCTGCAGAACCATTATTTTACGGTTTATTCCCGTTGCCCCAGTTGCCAGAAAATGTCAGTTTTTTTACAGGATCGTTTTAAAGTGTACTGATACAACAGTCATAGCTGAAATTCGTGACATTTCTAATATCCAATATATCAAATGCAACGGCAACAAAACAACTTGTCCACCTTGTCCACAATGGTGGACCCTACTTGTTGTAGTTTCCAGCTCTGATGCGTTCCCATGAAATGGCCCTCTAAAGAAAGACTACAATCCTTGGCAGGAGTTATTTGTCCCTTAACTACAGCTCCAAGTCTTCACCGCCAAGCAAAAGAGAGGCATGTGAATTCATTAGAGGGTCATTAAAAGCTATCTGGAGGACTGGTAAGATGGGGTGGGGGTCTGAATAAATAGTGTCTTTTAACCCTTGGGTTCTTTTCACATCCATCCAGGAGACAACAAACAAGATTGCCAAGAAATGCAACGGAGCAACATGCCATTTTAACACAGATAGCCAAAGGCTAACAAAGCATTCTTCTCATTTAAATCTAAATGAAGGGATGGACTGATGCCAGACCGTGAGAGGAGATCAAACCTGTTACATCGGCCTGTTGCATATGTGATTATCGGATGTTTGTGTATGCGTGCATATTGACACTTAAGATTCAGCATTTCAGATGTGTTTTATGGCCCCCAGCTTTACAGACAGACATGACTCTTGGCAATAATACACATTATCTCAGAGCTGATGTGTTGAACAGCTTTTCATGTACAGTATATCCACGCATAGCAGATGCTTTCATATGCACTATACATTTTGATTTCAATCATTGGCTTTACATTTCAGCTTACACTCTAAAAAAATGTTGGGTTATTTTAACTCATCATTGTCTTAAAAATGGACAAATCCAGTTGTTGGGTTAAATTAACACCAAAAATGTGACTCGACCAACAATAAAACAACCCAACATTTTGGCTTGAAAAACCATAGGTTATTTTGTGACCCAACCGTTGGGTTTGTCCATTTTTTAAATAACCCAACATATTTTTGGAGTGTAATTTTTATACTTTGGCTATTCATAACATAAATCAGAAATGCAGAACTTATTTTGATGAGTTGAAGTATTGTAAAAACATCTAAATGTTGAAAATAATAAGTCAATATGACTAGTAAAGCCAGTCTCTACTTAAAAATGTAGGTAGCAAAAACTACATGATCAATTCATTTCCATTTATCCCAGAACATTTTGAGAAAATTCATGTTAATAAAATATTTGTGTTTGGTGACTTGAACAGTGCCATAGCAATACATGTCAGTAAACTGGTTTTGCTTCTCAGACTTTGGCACAGGATTGTGCTAGACATTGGGGGGTGCCTGTGGACAGCTGCCAAAGAATCTGTGGACAGTAGCTTTCCAAAACCATTCTGTAATGAACAACAGATGCTTCACTGCAAACTTGTAATTGTGGAAAGCAAACCAAAAATGATGCAACCAAAAATGTTGAGGTAAATGTCAGCTTCAAATAGAGATAATTTAAAGCAAAGCTTCAGTGAACTGAATAGCTCAGAGAACTTGCAGGACACGTATTTGTTAAAGTTCTTTCATGAATAACAGTATAGCTGTCACGTTTCTCCTTTCCAGGACTCCATTACCCATGTTCCTCCACACCACACCACCGCACCTGTCACTCGTTGTCTATCCCCGCACCTGTCAGCTATTCCCTCATCTACTGAACTCCACATATACCCATTGTGGTCCTCTGTTCATTGTCTGGTGTTGTCAATGTAAAACGTGATTATGACAGTTGTTTTGTGAGCATGTGCATGCCGTTGCTTTATCGCATTAAACGTGAGCTTCCGTTGGAGTCATCTTGTCTGTTGCTCACATAACAAAAGCTCAAATCCAAAACAAAATACTGCATAGCATAATATGGTGTGCAACATGGTGCACTCTGAAATGACTGTATCCCAGAATGCAACACACTCCATTGTATCTTTCCATTTATTTTAAAGTGGAAGTAATGGCTGTTGGGTTTTTTCAACACAATCTCACAGGAATTTGTAACTATTTTACAAGATGGTTCATTTGAATTCGAACGATTCATACATTTTTGTACGTTGTTAGGTTTAGGGGTGGGGTCACGGGATCGAGGGGCTTCAGTATTAAGCTTTTTTCTAATAGTTATATGTTTTTGTACCATTCATATTATACATATTCATACGAATTTGCAACCTCATAAAATAGTGACGAATTCCTGTGAGATGAAGTTGGGTTTTTCTGCACTCAGCATTCAGGAATATGCAGTAAGGAGTACAGTGATATTCCATTCTGAACATTGTTCTCAGTCTGAGCCAAAGACAATTCATTAAAATCATGCAATGCATAAACTTTTATATTTATACGTGAGTGAGGGAACTATTGATCCAAACAGTGTGTGCCAGTCGACATCCAGTCTCATATAGCACAAGAATAATCTGTATGAATGATTTGTTTATCCCTTCTTTAAATTCATACCAGTTGGATTTATTTGGGTGGCCCACATGAGCTCCTCATTATTTGCATTTTCGAGACGCTTCACAGTCACTCGTCGTGTCTGTTATTTTTCAATCTTTATTGCTCTCGCATTGTTTCTCAGTATGATATTTATGACTGTGTTTTTAAGATGTGGTCTTCTGGCAGGAGCCACAATATAAGCATCAGACTTGACTTCACGTGTTTGCTGTTAGCAGCCTGTAATTGTTTCAGCTATATTCCCAGACCAAGCAGAACTTGCGTTTATGTTCTTATATTTTCCACTGATGCTGTTTATAAAACTCCTGAGCAATCAAGTAAAACACATTAGAGTTCCTTTGCCATGCCATGTGTTGGACCTTCTCGATTGTTTCCTAACCCTTAATGGCACGGCCGATCCGTCTGTTTCGAGAGACTGAACAAAGGTAAACAAACCTTAGTTAGGTTAATATAAATTATTTTACAAATAACGCATTCTTCTGCTTGTCCCATTTAAGGAGCTGACCTTAAAGGGTCTAAAGTAATGCTAACAGACACTGACTTCTAAAACAAACAGAAACTCCATTGGAGGCCACATTCAACCCTGTTATTGAGATCATATTTAGCCATTGGCTACTCTATCCTTTAGATCAAGCTGACGTCATTATACAAATTCTTCTAAAGCTCCAAATAAAAAAAGATGGTATGTTATTTATGCACATGAGAAGCAGTCGAGATGAAATCAAAGTTGTTGGCCAGCGCAACCCACCCTTTGTTGTTGCGTTCCTGACAACGATCACAGATTTCCATGTGTGGTTCTAGTTCAGAAGAGAACTGGAGTTAAGATGATGAGAGTTATTAGACAGAAAGACTGAATCGAGGAAACTGAGCGCGACTAGAGAGAAACAAGGTGGTGGGCTATACAAAAAAAGGTGCTTCAAATGGTTCTTCGGTGCCATAGAAGAACCTTTTGGGTCCATAAAGAACTTTTAACATCTGAAGAATCTTTTCTGTTTCACAAAAGGCTCTTCGTGGCAAAAAAAAGGTTCTTCAGATGAAACTTTGACTGAACACTTTTTCTTATATGGCATTGCTGTAGAACCTTTTAAGCACCTTTATTTTTAAGAGTATAGTATACTCAGTGTTTTTATTGATTTCACTTTGGAGTACTTAAAAAAAGGTAAATCATTTGTGTGTTTTATCATAATGTATATGATAACATCGTCACACGATAACCGATAAAATTCTGTGCCGCCATATTTAAACTTGCACTGTCTGTTATTGTCAGTGCACATTTATACAAGACGTTTGCTAAACAATCCCAAAATATGAATTGCTTGCTCTCACAATTGTTTCATTTCTCTTCACAACAAACCAGAGTTGTGTGGATCACTTTTATAATGTTTTTGCAGTAGTATTTTGGAGCTTAAAATCTTGGACCCCATTCAGTGACCTTACCAGGATATCCAGAAGAGTTTTAATATAACTCTAAATGTTTTCAGCTGAAGAACGTCATAGGATGGCATAAAAGTGTGTATATTGTGGTGTAATTTTCATTTTCTGGTGAACCGCTCCTTTAAAACTGCAATACACAACTTTCGCCGTTTAATAGGAATTTTAGTTTGACACAACATCGCATGTTTCTTTTCATAGGCCTACTTATCTTTGTCATCAATATCATCAAACTGAAATCACAAACAAAATCACAGCCCAACCTATAAATCATTATCATAAGCTTACTGTTAGCGGACATCAGATTTTTGTCCTATTTTACCCCCCCCCAAAAAAAGGTTACAGATTGCAGCTTTAAGCTCTTCCATAATGCACAGCAACTCATAACATTTAACTATTGCCTGAAAGAGCTTTTCTTTCTGCTACTGATATCCAAACACACATTCTGTCTGCCTGACTTCTGTTCACCTCTTGGTTTAAACTACACTACAGTGATTGTGTATGTGGTCTGTGTGAATTCACAGCGGCTGAATGGATTATAAATTGTTGCTCATGTCCTGTGGAAAACGGCTCTTGGCCTGTTTGAGAGATGGGACCATTTTATATTTTTCTCTTTAACTTTACATGTATTCCACAAACCTTTTTTTCATTCTGTTGAATTGTTTTTCTGTTTCTTTACCGTTGAAGGGATCAACTGTTCTTCCAGCCTCAGAAGAACGAACTTGGATGGACGTGCCACAATTACTTTGGGGACTTCAAGCGGGTTCAGTACGTGCAAATCTGCATTCAATGCAACCTTGATATCAAGAACACACCGGGTGCTTTCATGTGTTCTCTGTTCTTGAGTATTGGAACTGGACGTTGAGGTTATTGATGACGTAGAGCGAGAAGACCGCTGAAGAACACATATTGAGAAACGGCCTCTTTCTCTCATACAGTATATTTCTGAATTCAATTTCTCAATGGTTTGTTTGTTTGTTTCAGTAAGCCAGTGATTCACAGATTCATTTGAAAGTCCCTTCATTTAAAAGCTTTCAAATCAGTTTTAAAAGAAATGTTCCAAACTTTAGCTTCATTCGTTGCATTTTCCTATTTAGCATAACGTTATCACTTTAAGGACGCTATCACATGTCATATTTGCATTCGTCCAAAGAAGCGCTATAATGGTCAAAGGATCTGAAAACGTGTTAAATCTAATAAGAAAGTTGCTTATTTGGCAACACTGGTGTTAACAGCTTCAAGCGTTTTCCAAAAAGAAAAGTCTTAAGGGACCTGCTATCTAAACGTTAGTGTCTCAGTGGCTTTGGCTGCTTTATGTAATTCATGTTAACTCAATGGAAGATTCATCTTGCGGTCCGTGTAGACTGTGCCATGTTTATATGACTTTAGAGTGCCCTGGAACCACATTCCCTCAGAAATCCCCTTTGATCTATTGTTCAGGAGAACAACTCTGGAAAAAGAAGTGGTGAGAAGTGCGGAAAAGTTATTCATTCATAACTTCATCGGCATCAGCATCCAGAACATGAGACACGCTGCTAAGCAGCTATGTTGGTCTCTTCAGAAGGTATTGAGGTATTGGGCACGGAAGTTAAATGGTTTGCAGAAGCAGACAGACGCAGACTGTTGACCGGCCTGTGCATTAAGAAAGTGCTTGCTGGCATATAAAACTCAAACTCATGGCTCCACCGGGACATAACGAAAACCACAGAAGAAGAAAATCCGTGCCGTTATCCAAAATACACCGCACACCACAAACAAATATCAACGTCAACATGGATGGATGGACGAAGAATGACAGATCGATGAACATTGCTTCATTTCGTGAGATACATCCATCTCTACCTTCCCTGTCTTCAGTCAAAATATAAACTTCTTGAACAAAGATGGAAGATTTCATACCGTGTGCTTCTGGGGGGCCCTGCGGTCAGTCAAACAACTCCTGTTGAGATTAATGAGACTGTTAACAGACAATGAGTGCTTCCACGGAAGTTGCTGGATGTGCAGAAGTGAAGGCGTTTAGTGGATGGAAAACAGGATATTTTGAACGCATACTTTGTTTTCAGAGTGAAATAGTCTGTAATTACTACATTTGGATGAAGGGACATTCACTACAGTTTCTACACAACGAGTCTGACTGTTTTTTCTGAAGAGCAAAACAAAGAATTGAAGATGCGTGGTTTGTCCATCGAGGTAAAGGAACATTCATGTGCTTTGAACTTCCAGTGTCTGAAATTTAGTGGCATCTAGTGGTGAGGTTGCGAATTGCAACCAACGGCTCACCCCCTCCCTTTTGAAGCACTACGGTGGCTGACACAGGACTAAGATGTCGTCAGGTTTCCCCTCCTTTGCCAAAGGAGATACCGTATTTACGAAACTCGCTCTGTAGAGCAGTTTGTCCATTTAGGGCCACTATAGAAACAACATGGTGAATTCCATGTAAGGAGACCCGCTGTCTATGTAGATATAAATAACTCATTCTAAGCTAATAAGAACATAACGCTTCATTATGTAAGGTCTTTATACACCTCTGAACACATAGTTATGTAGCCTATATTATATTCCATTTCTCTTAATAGATCCTGCAAAAGATACACATTGAACCTTTACGTTAATATAAACTTCCAAAACTACCACATTGTATTTGAACTTGTGAAATTATTTGTGTTTCATGACCCGTAAACAAACAGGGTCTCTAAAAAGTTACTTATTCCTTATTAACACTTCTGTAGATTTCAGAAAGTATGCGTGAGACTCCATCGGTGATATCTCCCGCTGACCTCTATGGATTTCTTTCCTCTTCTTTTTTTTATAGGAACAGAGACACAGTAATAAGGTCTCATTGAAGTTTTCAGTCTCATGTGAGGTGTAACCTCTCGCCGGAGGTCTCCGCTCTCTGTGTTCGACCACTTTCACCTCTCTGCTGATAGATGAGCTAGACACACAGACTCTCGATGACTGACACACACACAATGTGCTGCTGTTGACAGGTAAGTGTGTGTGTGTGTGTGTATGTGTACCTAATGTCCCCACAAAGATAGCAATGTTAACCTTGTGGGGACAATTTGTAGGTCCCCCTGAGGGAAAACAGCTTATAAATCACACAGATTGATATTTATTAAAAACTTAAAAAGAGAAGGCTTTGTGTGATTATTAGGTTTAGGTTTTGGGGATGGAATATATCATAAGCCTGATATAAAATCTATGTAATGTCCCCAAAAAACATGGAAACCAGAGTGTGTGTGTGTGTGCGGTGCTGTTTGATACACACAGTGAGGACAGAAGACCATGAAAAGCATCCAGACATACACACTCCTTTGTTCTGTAGCTGAACACCTGCAGTAAAATGTATCTGAATATAGCACTGTACCTGTATATAACATGCCATTAAATGGAAAAGGGAAGTTTGTGAAGACAAAGTTAGATGTTGGCGTGACAAAACCCCACTTTAAAGGGATAGGTAACAAAGTAAAACAAAAATTTGACATGAGATGAGGCCGAATAAATGATGAAAGAAAATTCATTTCACATGGTAACTAGGATGCTGCTATACGGGTGGTTACTTGGTAACTTAAGTGTCTTTGGAAGCAGTTGTTAGGATGTGCTGGCTGAGTGGTTTCTATGGTGATTGTTATGGCATCACTTAATAAACAGTTGTTAGTCGTCCTTACAGGTGATCTAAACCACCTGCATTGACCAGTGGACCATGTCACACAGCGCACAACTGTGATGTCAGTCAGCGGTTCACTTTCTCAATCTTGTGCGAGAGCTTTCTCATCTGTGCTTTCAGTTAGGTCCTGACCCTATCATCTCAACAGATTGACAGTCTGGGAATCCTGGTCCAATTCAGCTGCTTTTGAAAGTCTAACAACTAATGAAGAGGTCAAAGGTTAAAGGTCAAATACCGAAGCATAGTTCACAAGTGCAGACTGTGACGTCCACTGCTAGGAAAAAGTGTTAGATGCCCCTATTCGTCTTGATAAAGTTTTTTTCACAAATCATAAAATAAATCTCTGAACACTATTAATAAACACAAATGGAAGACGCCTGGCAGAATGTAAGTTACCAAACCTATGTTCTTCCATTTATTTATTTCAACATACAAGTACAAGGATCATTTTGAGTTTCAAATGCGTTTGGGCCGTTCTTAATGCAAGGTATTGTAAATGGCAGTATGTGAGAGTGTGACATTCATTTTTAAGATCTAAAGCACCCAGTCCACATTCACTTTTATTGCTGTGTGTGAAGGAAACCTGTGGCATTTTACCTATCATTTCTATTTGTGTTCCACAGGGAAAATAAATCATACAGATTTAGAATAAGAAAAGGGTGATGATGACGACAGAATTTTACCTTAATGACATTGTTTTATATCAAATATCAACAGAGAAAAAAGGAGGCTGAGAGTTTCCACACAGGTCACAACTTCTCTCAGGCTTGTCTCGGTACAAACATGTTCTAGAAGTGGACGTCTCAGGAAAACAGATATTATGTCATTCCAAATGTCATTCCAAACCTGTATTTGACTCTTTCTTCTGCGGATCACAAAAGAAGATATTTTGAGAAATGTCTTTGTGAAATGTCAAATCTTATTGAAAGGTTGGAGACATATAGCAAACAGTAAACAGACTTGCGGATACAAATGCTTTAATATTCGCTGCATTTTATCAAATAAAGATATAGCGGCTAAAGATCAAGAACATAAATGTTCCCGAGAGTGCGTGTGTTGTGATTCTCAGTTGTGAGGACAAGCGGCTCAATTGAAACAAACTAAAATAGTCAAAAGTTTTAAATGGCTTATTAGGCTATGTCTGGCGGTCCGCCTGTTAAGGATGACTGGTCTATATATTGATAATTTACAGTCTAGTTTTTGTCAAATGTTTTGCCTGAAAAGCTTGATAGCCTGAGGCTCGACTCAAGCTCCAAGTTTACCCATCCCCCCAGAACTGCACAGAGGAAGAATAAGAACAAAGCAGGAGGAGATGGGGAGGAGGAGGGATGCCAGAAGAATCGACGCTGGGGCGGCGGCCAGACTGATACTTATAAACAATCTCCATGATGATTGACAGGACTGCATGTGTAGGCTTCTCCCATACATGTAGAACTTCATTTAATCCAAATTTTGACCTAAAGGGGCCTAAAACACTTTAGGTTGTACTGTAGAATTCAGGAAATATCCCCAAACCCCCTTCACCACGAACATAGCTGAGCATCACCCTAAACCTGCAATTATTTACTTATACTTATTCAACTCTCTCTCCCAACATGTCAGGACAAAATGCAGAGTCGCAGTGCATAGACAGGAAAAGTTTAATGCACTTTACAGTTACAAATGTTTTAAAAGTACAAATCATTGGCGTCAATATAGAGCAGTACTTCATTACGAATAACATCCAGTAAATACCTATGATGCATTGCATCCATACAAGTAAAGGGTTAAAACAGCTCATACAAGTCTTACAAAAAGGCTTAACACAGTATGTACATATCTAAACTTATACATATACAACATACTGTCAATATTCAGCGAAGATCAAATCAGAGACAACAATTTAAACATTTTCATTTAAAAAGGGAAATGTCAAGTACCATTTTGGCTTCAAATTATGTTTTGGAAACACGTCTTTACGTAAAACAAATGTTCATAATAATTATAAATTGAATTGTAAGACAAATCGGCAAGACATTAGTTAAAGAGTCAAGCCCTTGAAATTTGCATATTGGGTATTACCAAGGCCAAAGAAACATTTCTAACATAAAATCGAAATCCAAATATTGTTGCGGTCCTGAGTTGGTTGACGTTGGTAAATTTTCGCACAATGCTCATTCCCAAGCCTCTTCCGAATGAAGAATGTAGCAAGCCGTTATAAGATTAAGAGGTAGCTATGCCCATGTAAGGAAAAGGTGAAAAAATGCAGACGATAATGTTTGGAATGACATACTACCCTTTCTGTAATATGCATTATACTGTATATGGAAAATATCTGTTTGTGTGAACACCAGGATATCAAAATGTGCAGTTTACTGCACACACATAGTATGTTACTATATTTTGTTAACTTGTTCAAAGGGTTTGATGGTAAAAAATAAAATAAACTGTAAGCAACTTTGATTACACTATTAAGGATTTGCATTAGCAGTTAAATATAGCAGGTAAACTTTTCTCAGTTTTACATTTAACAATAGCATATATTTGTAAATAAATGTTTATCTGTGTATTTACAATAATCCTATACTGTATATACAGTACAAAAATCACAACATGCTGAGATACATACAGCAACATACAGTATTCATTGAGAGAAACACTTCCGACCCACAGCATACGAAGTTTTACAATTATTCATTTGTGAGCATGGGGAGCACTTTATACTAGAGTTATTTTGTTAACTCAAAGGTCATTCTGAGTCGAGAGAGACAAGACCAAGTTATCACGATTTAAACACATTACCCCTTTAGAGAAACAGATATTGTTTTGCTCAGATAAATGAACAGAAAGTCCTCTTTTTCAAAGCATCGCAACTACAATCCGTACACAACATCACTTTAAAACACGTGAAAATTTACATCGCCATCTTCTTAAACTGCGCAGAATAAGTTGAATATTTTTTTTAACGCCACAGTAAAGCAGTTAAAGGCAACAAATCATTCACTGAATTCATTCTCTGACCCATCAACCCACAAAGGCATTTTGATCAATACACGAATCCATTGTACAACCAACACTACAGGGATTGCCACACATAACATGAGAAAATATTCTGTACTTTTGTTTCATTTTAGTCTTCACCACATCTAACATTTGTAAAAGCAGATAGATTAAATAATTTCAACGAACCATAACATTTGGTCGTCTTTTTCCAGAAAGGATCTCAGTGTGTCTTATGAGAACCAGTCTGCTTCAGAACAAAGAGTTTCATCTGCACTAGTTATGAATAAATGACATCATCAATTGAAATATTTGAGACTGAAACTTGTCTGCATGAACGTCAACAAATCCATAATGTAGTTTGTGTTCCTTTTATATCACTTGATTTCAAATGAAGATATAAAATTTGTTTAAAATGTATTTGTTTTTCAAATAAAAAAAATAGCAAGTCTCGATGAGTATCATGAACGTTGATGGTCTTCCAATGCATTATCAAAACACATGGAGAACACACAGTCATTCATCACACATGTGGAGAAAAAACTCGTCGCAAACATCTGGGGCTTCCTATTATTTGACTTGGGTATTTTCCATCGAATGTTTTTTTAAACAATAAACAATTCTGGCAGTGAATTGAAACAAACAAAACCGTAAAACTTGAGTCAAGTCACGCATTCATTTCCTTTAAAGGAGGTCACCGTAATACAGATTCCAAAGTTCAGAATGTAAATCTATCATTTAGACCAAGGGTTTTCAAACTTTACCATGCAAGGGATCCCAAATCTGTTGAATCTTTTTTGAGGACCCCCTCCTAAAATACATATTCATCTATATATAATTTTTTTTTTAATAAAGGGATATTTAAGCCGTGTTGAATTATTAAAAAAATTAAGATATTAAATGATTGGCTAAAATAGAGAAATTATGGATGTATAACTCTGAACAGAACAAATGGGCTAGTTGCACGGATGCAGGTGAGCTTTTGCAATGCCAGGGTCGGCAGACTAATTTCCGGTCAGATAACACTATCGAAGTGCTTAGTAATATATCAGAGATATGACAGATCCTCTTTACATCGCTTTCTTTTTTTTTTTAAACACCCATATTTGCCAGCCACAAATCCCACTTTTCCCATACAGTGTAATAAGACTGGAAATTAGTCTGCCGACTCTGGCGTCCCAAAAGCTCACTGGCGCCATCTTGTGAAACTAGCGAATTTCAATTCAAATGTATTTATACTGTAACGTCTTTGCAAAAACTACTTTACAAACCCCAGTGGGTGAAACGGAGGGAACTGTAGTGATAAACTCACTTTAAAGATAAAAAAACAAATATTCTGGAAAGTGTGCATGTAGCAAGAAAGAAGAGGTAAACACTTCTTAATGAAACGTAATAATGTTCAGTAGAATTTTTAAATGTTCTCTTTGTCTCAGAGATTTTCTGGGGACCCCCTATAGACCCCCCAGACCCCAGTTTGAAAACCCCTGATGTAGACCGTAGCGGTGTTATTATGTGTACTGAAGTTTCATGCAGCTTCTTGCGTCTTGTAAACCCCAACCATTCAATAAATCTAAATTTTCTGATTCTATTCGTCCCCTGAGTAGTTACAATGTTGTGATAGAAAGGGTTTTTAAAACGAGAAGTTAAAACAAAAGCTGTGTAGTATTAATGATGGCAGCACGTATGAAACCATGTATAAAGCCCCCGCAGACCGTGCATAGCTTAAAGAGCTGTAGGTGAAAAAGTGGAAAAACAAGAATCCAAGAAGGCACAACAGAGAGTATTTGATGTGCAAGACATGCTGAAACATACTGATCATGAATTTCTGACCCGTCGAGAGGAACTGATGTATCGCAATGTAAAAAAGGCCGGAAACATAATGATCAAAGCTCTATGTATGCACGGGGAACATGAGATGTGGTAATGTAGTTAACATGCGGATGACTTGTGAAGATCATAATCTTATATTAAATTTAACCACATCTGAAGGTCACAAACCCATCAAAAGTGGACATTTTAAAATGAAATCAGAAATAGACTTTTGTGCACTTTAAGTTCAGGAAATTCAAATATATTATGTTTTAAACTGAGTTAAACACGGTCCAATCTCTTTCCAGGTCCCGCAAATTCACACATTACCCATGATGCACCAGTAGCAATCTTCTTTGTCTCTTCTTTTTGAACTCTCCTCTCATTAAACAGAATTCCTCCATTGGAATAGTAGTGACCCCATTCCCACCTGGGTTCTTTACACTGCAGCGCCTCCTAGTGGAAAGGATCCTGGAGCTACTCAGTATTCCCGGCCATACTGGGGGGTGTGGCAGGACTCCAGTGGAAAAACAGGACAGTATGTCATTAGTTACTGCGGGATGATCGACACTCAGACCCGACTGGTGGGATGGACCTGGTAGGTGCAGTTCTTTATGTCGTTCTCTTCAGCGACCCCCTCAGTGACCCCCTCAGAACAACCACAATTCTCCTTCCGCAGGGCTGAGAGAAACAGAGAGACATCCTTTCACAAACTCTATCAAGAACATAACTTAAAAAATGAGCCAAATTATTTTAGGTTGCTTATTCAATATAATTAGAAAATATACATATAGATATTTTAAGAAATGTTTAAATACTGACAGCTCTCTTCTTCATCTCCTCCTGGCATCAGTAGATGTCCGTGACAGGGACTGGGCAGAGTGGACTGTGTCTGACCCTCCTGACTGGTGCCCAACTGCAGTCTGCGCATGTGACGAACTACGGCTGTCGCATTAAATGCTTGCTGTGTACGAGAAAAAGATTAAAGGCTGTTGATATCAGATAACATTCGCTACTTACATGACGGCTCTCATTCAAAGGCCGTGTTCACATTTGACTTTTTTTAAAGTGCTGCTAGTGTCTGTTTTTCATTATAATCCTAGGGCCGTTTTTATGGTTTTCTTCTGCAGCTCAGAGCGTCTTTAGAGGTTGAAAAGTTACATTTTTCTAAAAAAAAAAACTTCGTCCGGCACCTTTTTTACTACTAACCAATGAAAGAGACCGGTTGTTGCCATGACAACATGCTAGGAAGGTGATTGGTGGAGAAAGCTCAAGTTCTAAATGAAAATTACGGCCGAAACGCCCCTTGCAGGAAAGTTTTGTATAAATACACTTTCAATAACTTTTGATTGCATTTCTAGCGAGAAATGAGTTCTGTAGTTTTTGTAGTTGTACAGTAATTGGTTATTGCAAAGATTGAATGATAATTCAAATCGACTTACATTACGCTGCCAATGAAGCCTGTCTCTCTGAGCTGCCTTATTGCAAAAATGCTACCTCAAAACATTGCCGGCTGCTTTTTGTAACCAGCTCTGCAAGCTTTTTATTACAAAAAAAGTTTTTTACTGTATTTTTCTTGTCAAAAAAAGAAGTCACATGTGATCATGGCCTAAGCCCTAAGGGATCATTGCATGTTGCTTAAAGCAGGCAATCCCAGAATGCTTTGCCATGGGCTAAGTGGAGAAAATTCATGCAATGTGTCTGACGAAACAGAAATGCATTGCAATCTACAAATATACTTACCTACAAATTGTATAAAAAAAGTGAGCATATTTTAAAATGACCGGTTTTATCCTGTGTTTGTGTGATAACAAAGGTAGCAACCTTTTTTCAGATATTATGCACTCGAATTGGCATAGAAGTAGAGTGTCTATGTTTTTATGTCATGTAATATTTGTAATATTTATGATCCAGCCTTAGAAAATCGCTGCCTATGTAGGGAGCATGTAGCAGCTCAAAAGATTTTGAAACAACAATTAGCCGTCATCAATTTTCTTAAAGTGATGGTTCATCCCATATTGACAGTTATGTTCTTTTCATTCATTTACTTATTTCTTGTCATTTCAAACCTGTTTGACTTTCTTTCTTCCACAGAACACAAAAGAAGATATTTTGAAGAATGTTGGTAACTTCTATTGTATGGACACAAAACCAATGCAAGTCAATGGGTACCGCCATTGTTCGGCTACCGACATTCTTCAAAATATCTTCTTTTGTGTTCTGTGGAAGAAAGAAGGTCATGCAGGTATTCATTTAAGGAAACACACTCACTGATGTGACCTCATGTTCAGATATTTACCTTCCACTTGCTTTTGGCGAAGTTCTTCTTGATCTGAGCGCTGACAGATTCATGAATGTTCTTGTCCAACGCTGTGTCTCCGGCGATCCTTAAGTATAAAACAGATACTGTATGTGAGCAAGCAATAAAAAATGCTGTTTAAACAAAACTGAACATTCCGTTCTTATTTACTATCATAGTTTACTCATGCTCATTGAGTATTATTTAGTATTTTATGCCCTGTTGGTGTACGATAGTTAGTATTAAAATCCTCTCTTTTTGTGTTTCATTGTAGAAAGTCAAATGGATTTGGATCTACATTAGGTAAGCAATAAAAAAAAACAATGACTAAAGCACAGAATATTCCTGTATGAGGAGAATCATACATTTCAGATCATCTGGAACTGAAATAGTGTGTGTTCACTTGGATCCTTGGACGGATGTTTGAAAGGCTAGAAAATGAACTCACGACACAAAGTCTGATTGCCTTTTAAGCTGGGAACACACTTAAAGACTTTACTACGATTGTGAATTGAAGTTGATCATTAGCAATAATCATGTGTAGTCTATTGCAGTTGTGCCCAGTCGTTGTTTAGAATCGCAGATAAAATCGTTCAGTGTGTAGAGTCTCATGATTCTAGTCTTAGAGTTTAAGATCCAGTCGTTGCGAGTCATCCTCACTAAAGATTTTATTAAATGCCTTTAATATTTGATATTGTATTATTAAAAAAAGGTTAAGCTACACATCCATCTTAAGTTAAATATAAATTGTCAAATGAAAATAAATAAAAGCTAATCGTTTAGCATATTTACGGAGCTTCAATACAAATGACAACAGAACACAGAGGAGTCTAAACGAAACCAAAATAAGCCAACATACAACAATTCAACTGAGCAACTGTGCCAAACGAATGCAACTGAAACAACGCTGGATATATAAGGTATAATTTTCATTAAAATAATTCCCGTAAGATTTCTTAAAATAAGCCATATCCTCATAGTCTTAGTTTCTTAATCGAAAATATGCAGTGTGCTGGTAAAAGGATACGTTACAGAACAAAAGCATTTCACGCTCGCACAGAGCAAAAGAAAAACCTAAACAAAGCAGACTGCCCATAGGAATAGAGAACATACATACAGACTTGAGTGAGTCGGAATATGAGCATTATATTTAGTTTCACATGCTTTGTTGAGTAAAATCAATCTTTTCTTAATGTCTGGGTTAAATTGGGGTCTGCTGAGGCCAGCTGTGGAGAAATGAGCTCCTCACGGCGCAGGGCTGCAGCCAGGTAGGATATGCAATCGAGTTTATTAAAAGGCATTTTACAACGCTTTGTATTTTTGTGATGACTATTTTGATTACATTCAGCTTTAAGGTGGAACTTTACTTTAGAGGCATAAGACGCCGCTTTATTTGATCTCAGTTGTGTTTGGGGTGCAGTTTGGGCCTTGCATACTGCATTATGTAGGTAAATGCTATGTTTTTTACTTTCACGGATGATAAATTACTCTCTTAACTCTTTTTTTCATTAAAAACTTATTTAACCTTTATTATGCATCACTGAAGTCTAAAACTAAAAGCGCATAACTTTATTGGAAAAATAAACGTGTGAACATCGTGTTTGCTTCACCCTGAGGTTTTATTAGCCTACTTACAAAATGTAATATAATGCTGAGCTTGCTGATCTGTTTTGGTACATCGATCGATTTTATGCTTCGGCAGAATATCCAGTCGTGACTGAAGAGTTGTTAAATATGTGACGCAGTTGCTAGAATCGGTTCCAGTCGCAAGAAAAACTCACTGTAAGTGTGTTGTGTCCAGTCTTAGTCTGTTTCAGCTAGTTGTTAAGTGTGTCCTCGGCGTTAAAGTAGTAAAACCAAAACACCCGGTGCTTGTAAAGCACACAGCAATAATGTTTCAGAGACTGTACTTTTTCAACTCTATTGTGAGATTTACAGTATAATAGATAAAGACCAGTCTGTGTTCGTGTTGAACTCATACCAAGGGTGCTGAAGAGCCTGTTCGCATGTGTAACGCAGACTGGGATCTTTTTCCATTAAATGCACAATGAAGTCTTTGGCTGAAAAAAAAAGATTCAGAACATGACATAATTCTTTCCATAGAGTCACAGAGAAACAAAGACAAGGTTCAACAGAGAGAGCAAGATGGAAAAATAAAGAAAACAACTTTGTTTACATTTTCTGAAAATACCAGACAGTGTCATAGTTTCAATATTAGTGTCTAAATATCCAGTAGTTGCATATATAAGTATTTAGATATCGCAAGAATGTATGAATATGGTCCTATTGTGGCATACATTTTAGATACAGCAACTTCAAATAAGATTTATTTTGCATTGTTATGGTTATCTTTATACCGCAGTTTGGTAAAAGATCAGGCAAGCTTTATGCCTAACAAAAAAAAACAAGCATTACAATTTTTGGAGATTTATAAAAGAAAAAAAGCCACAATGATCTGGGTTATGATGGTAAACTCACCTGAATCGGAGATATCATCCCAGTACGGTGAATCAAACTCGTACTCCGCCTTCAGGATCTGCTCGAAGAGCTTGGCATCATTCTCATCGTAAAACGGTGGATATCCACATAAACTGTGAGCAGACAGACAAGACAGTTATTGTGTCTGCTTGAGTTCATTTACATTATAATTTATGCATTTGGCAGATGCTTTCATCCAAAGAGCATTCCATGTACATTTCATCAAAATGCGTGTTCCCTGGGAATCAAACCCGCAACCTTTCTGCCGCTAATGCGAAGCAAAACTACAGGTTTTAGTTTAGGACGTTAACAGATATGAAAGAACAGAGGTTTACACCTGTAAACATGGACTTACAGGATGTATGCGATGACCCCGATCGACCAGCAGTCCACAGCTTTACTGTACGGCTTCTGTGCAAGAACTTCAGGAGCTGAAAATCAAACCAATACATCATCAAACCTTGTGTTCTTCGTGTCACTCAATGTACAATCTATTGTAAATACAGCCACAGAAAAAATTATGCATTAAGATTAAAAACAATTAAGCATTTCTAGATGTTTTGTGGTCTTTCCAGTCCAGTGTTTGTTGAAGTTCAGCTAAATCTAACTTCAGGACTGACATTAAGTCATCCAACAGCAACGTGAAAGACTGACAGCAAGACACATGAACACAACACAAAAAAAATGTCTGCCTTTCCTAAATACACTGGATACACCGCGTTTGGTGTGAACACTCTATAAAACAGACAGTTGTAAACAAATGTAATCAAAAAGATGTGTAATCTAAGGGATTACATTACGGACTACAAATTTTGCCATGTAGTTTGTAATATCCCAAGTAATCGCTTAAAAGTAAATATGAACTTGTTTTCTTTGCAGTATTTGACGTCTGAAAAAATACAGAGTGTCTGTATTTTCACCTGTTTCAATCGTTTTCATGTTCTGCATATACATGCAAATGGAAACAATATTTTTATTTTAAATTCAGGATCGATATTGTTCACCGGATGAAATAAAAATACCTAAAAAAGTCAATTCAGAAAAAGTCAAATTCCTTTTGAAATTGTCTTTCTTTCTGCGGCTTTAAATACATTACAGGGATTCTTGTGATTTTCTGTTCATTCCGATGTTGAGGGGAAATAGGGACATCCATGTGACAGGAGTTTATGGTACTGCTTGAACATTTGTAGGCATATTTTACAGCACATTCCTCCTATTCCTTCACAGAACCAGTTTAAACCAGCCTAAAGACCACGAGTCTTACATGAGAAATGGGACTACCAGTTTACAAAAATGAGCGTCTTTTCACACACTCATACATCATCACACTAATGTTAGAAAAGTGAGGAAAACCAAGATATTGTTAGAAACAGTATCCCTGTAAAAACACGTGACATATCTGGCAGAGGACTGGGGGAAATGTGCGACAAGTGAAACTTGCAACTTATGCATCGGAATGTGTTTGTGCATGGATGTGTGTATTTACCTACGTAACCAGGTGTACCACACGCTGTGCTCATAACACTGTCTGAACCCTCGATCTTAGAGAGACCGAAATCACTGATCATGATTTTGGAGTCTTCATCCATACTGTAGTACAGCAGGTTCTCCGGCTACACGAGAAGACACGGTGAACACACAAACGACACACAGTTGGATTGTTGTCTCCAAATATATATATATATATACTGTATGTTTAATTGTATATAATATACATTAAAGAGAAATGCATTTGTTCTTCTGAACACAAAGGAAGCTATTTGAAAGAATGTCAGTAAGCAAACAAATCTCGTCTCCAGTTGACTCCCATAAGTTTTTTTGTCCCTTCTATGGCAGTAAATGGGGAATGGGATCTGTTTGGTGCATTCTTCCAAAATATCGTCCTTTGTGTTCAGCAGAACAGATAAATGTATACAGGTTTGGAACAACATGACGGTGAGTAAATGACAGAATTTTTGGGGTGAAATATCCCTGAAAACATCATTTAGGTTATTTATTCATCACTATGTTAATACAAGCCTGTATATGACTTTTTCTTCCGCAGAACACAAATGATGATATTTTGAAGAACGTTGGGAACCAAACAACATGGACCATCTTTGACTTCCATTGTAAGAATAAACCAGAGACATTTCTCAATATATCTTCTTTACACAGAAAAAGAGAGTCACATAAAGGTTTTGAATGACATAAGGGTGAATAGATATCTTTCCTATTTCTATTTTTGGGTGAACTATCTTTTTAACACAACATGCAGTACTCAACAAATCCATTTAAAGTAAAAAATAGGCCTAATGCTATTGATTGAACCATTTACCCAGAACTATCTTCCTGGTCTCTGGAGACACAAACTCTGTAATATTAACATCGAAGACTCTCTTTTAAGACTATGTGAAACTTTCAGAACAGATTTAGCACAAAGTGACACTTTTTGGTTCTGCGCCGTCACACCTACTAACCCCTTTCACGTCTTACCTTCAGATCTCTGTGCACGATGCCCATGTCATGCAGGTATATCACAGCATCCAAGATCTGTTGAATGAGCTTACTGGCATCTTTCTCGGTGTAAAATCCTTTTTCCACAATCCTGTCGAAGAGCTCTCCACCGGACACCCTGCCAATGGAAAAACAGAAACATGCTGTTCACACACACCGACGCACATTCACAAACTCTCTCTGTTTGACAGACGGACACACAGCAGGATCCCGACAGAAACACATGGTGATGCTGTACCCATCGTATCCACCAGATAGTGGTCATTGAAAAATTGCTGATTCCAATCTCAATCTGAGACAAAGCTAGATGTTGAAGTCTTTGCATTATACGATCATGAGCATCCAAATGCTGAAGGTCATATAGATTAGTGCATCACTTTTTTGTCCATTATTTGTCCACTATCTTTAAACCAAAGGGCATGCATTTTTATAACTGACATCATATAATGCTAATAAAGCCTTTACTGAAGCAGTCACTTACTTTTTCGTACATGCTACTGACGATTCCTTCACTATGTTGTCTTCTGTGAGCTTTTGGAAAGTTTAGAATTTTTTTTTTTGTTTTTTCATGGAGATATTGGAGTGTATTTTAAATCATACGTTTTTTTGTCGATTTCTCACCTAAAACATAGCACCGTATTAAAATTACAATATCGAGATTAATTGACAATTATGATTTTTTATGGTATTATTGCAAGATTTTCTCTATGCAAGGTGCATTAATGAAATTTGACTGGAAAAAAAACCTCTGCTGGAGGCTGGAGGAACTGTAGGTTTTTCAATTAAAGTATATTATTCATAGTCATAAGTATTATTGTAATAAATACGAGTTTTTGTTGTTGTTTGAAGGACTAAGGCTGGGTGACCATCTACATTAAACCCCACTTGTGATTCCGAAAAGCACAAGTTCATCCGATCAGTGACTGTTTTTGTCTCTTCATGTGTGGGACATGGAGCAATGAGGGTGGGTTTTCATAGTCTGTGGCATTTGAAGCATTAAGCGTGTGGGTGCGAACACACACACACACACACACACACACACACACACACACAGACACACTAACATTGCATGCAGAACTGATCTCTCGCTGAGTCCTGACAGGCTCACCGGAAAAACCACAATGACCATCTCTCCCATTTTTTGTCTCATTCCGTCTTTCCTGATCTCTCTGTTAACATAGCTGTGCTGCGTTTCTCTCCATCTTTTGTCACTTACAATATGTTATAATCTGTCTCTTTCAGAAATATCTCTAACTCCATCGCCATATCTCTCTACTGACATTTCGAACAGTAGATGTGAAGACGCAGGTGTGAGCATATTTTCCCCAGCTTAACTCAGTGGGCTTCCAGCGCCTGTGTGTGCGGTGAGGTTGTTTAGCCTTTTCCTTGATTTCTCAGCGGAAGAGAAAATAGCAAGGCCCTTGTGCACATAAGTCATTAAAGAGGTTGACACAATGAGTGGTCGAGCGAGACAGAAGGGGGTAACACACACACACACACACGCGGTACTGCATTACATGTTCCTCTGTACCTCTATGGGGGCTGTAACAGACACATGATAGCCTCTGGTGTTGTGGCGTGTCCCCTGTGGCGTTCGTCTGGTTTTTTAACCGGTCCGTCATACATTAAAGCTGTTTCCTCCCTGCTAGTATTCAACCATATATGGTTATTTTGCTCTCTATCAGCAGATCTTACGTTTAGAGGAAGTGCTTCATTACCTTGGCTTGGCTCTGAAACGGGATGGTTAATTTGGATAGTTCAGATAAGGAGGTTGTTAAGAGGCCAGAAAGTATGTGAACGGTGCCGTAGTATGTACTTAAAGGGGAAGTGCCCTATTTTTGTGTCAATCATGTAAGCGCCGCTTCCCAGTGGAAAACTCCAAGCCACAATGTGAGCGTCTGGGTGGTTGCTGGGGTGCTAAGACATTGTTTTAAGGGTGGTTGTTTAAAACTTGCGTTGTTTTTGCAATTTTAACATATTTTTATTTTTTAATCGAAAAATAATGTTCATTATTAACAAATTTACACTGTAAGGAATAACAGTAATTTTACAGAATTTCATGGTCTTGTTTATTGGGTGCTCACATATTTTCAAAACACTGTAAAAATGTTACAGAAATAGATTGTACATCGGTTAGTTGAAAAATAGCAAAACAAAAAAACGAAAAATGCTATTTACCAGCCAGAATATTGCTATTTTTAAGAGTGTTATTTCTACAGTGTACTATTTTTGTACCATTTTTTAAAAATTAATGTCTATAATACTAAAGCTAAAGATTTACACACCAAAGTTCAGGGTTTTGGTGAAAATGTCCATAATCCAAATATTTGCTTTTTTCCCAAGAAGGTTCAAATTGA
This sequence comes from Barbatula barbatula, assembly GCF_947034865.1. Lineage (NCBI taxonomy): Eukaryota > Metazoa > Chordata > Actinopteri > Cypriniformes > Nemacheilidae > Barbatula > Barbatula barbatula. The sequence goes on along the minus strand of NC_136783.1, from coordinate 6,828,576 downwards.
TTTAAAAGTGTAAAAGTTTCTTCACTAACTTTGCAGTTAAAGAAATAAGAAGAGTTTCAGATAAGGTGCTAGAAAAGCAGCTGAATTGTTTGGAGGTTGGTGCTGTATGCTCCTTTCTAAAAAACAATTATGGTTTTATCACAAATAAAACTTAAAAATGTACTATAATAAAAATATATTAACCATAGCAGAGTTATTATAGTTCTAATTTTAGTTTAATTTGTGGCAACTTTGTTATGTATATTTGGTGATGTATTATTCGTTTTTTATATGTTGCAATTTTTATGATGTAGTAATTAGTTTTAGTTTCGTTTATTATTATAATTTCTGTGCTTAAACTTATTTCAGTTTATTTCTGACGCAACATTTACATTTTTTCCCAATAATTTTAAGTCAATATTTTACTTGATTCCAATAAACAAAAACGCTTTCAAAGTTTACATTTTAGTAAACTAAATTAACCTTAAACCATAGTTTGGGTTTTAACCCACATCCATTTGTAGTATAACTGGTTACACAAATGCTAATAAAAAACAAAACACAAATACTTTATTTTGCCCTTTCTATGAAATCCAGGCTAGAAACATCAACGTTTGGTTACTATCTATGACACGGCCTTAGTTAATAAATATATCAAGGCTATATTTTCAAAGAATGTTATTTACATTGTGTAAATGATGCAGAAAACAGTAAATGACAAAAACTTGCTGGGTTTTCATGTGCATATAATGCATGTACTATAACACAACAATGGTTATTTCATAAGGGTTGATAACACTTACAGTTGCATGACAAGGTAGAGATGGGATTTGCTTTCGAATATGTCCTCCAGGGAAACTATGTTGGCATGTTTAATCCTAAAAGGAATAAAGAGAAACACATATAAAATATAATTATATCAGAAACAAGACACGTCCTCATTGGTGCATTAGAAACCACCAGCTGAAAACAACATCTTCCCACAACAGTATGACCTGGAAATGTGCCATCGTTGAGTTATGTTTCATGTTAAGGCCTGAAACTCACACACTAGAATAATACACAAATACAAAAGAGTTTTGTAAAGAGTTACAAAATTGGTGTTTATTATGCGAAAAAATTCCAAGCACAAACCAAGCAGCTTCTGTCAATTCTGTCTTTCTGAGAGCTGATCCCACAACAGATCTCTTCTGGTCTGGACTAATCTCTGCCGCAACGTTAAAGATCTAGAGAAGCTTCATAAATATTTATCAAGAGGGCAGATCTGGAATGCAATGAGATGCAAAGTAAATATCAAACCGGGTTTGAGTGCAATGACTCCTGGGAGTTCTGACTCTAAACTTATTGTAAACCGACTTTTATTCTATCCATTTCATTCATTCTTACAGGAAATTATTCAAAATTTGATTTGATATACTTATAGCATATATGGTTCCCCATAGAATAACCAACCGTTCTTAAAATCATAGTATTTATTCTACATTTATATACAGAGACAAACCTTCATACTATCGTGACTATGTTTCAAGGTGCTTCAAATGACGTGTCTCATGTCAAGTGAACTCCTACAGAACCCCCCCCCCATTACTGCAGTGAACACCACGTAGGAACCCTCACAATCCACTCCTGACACACAAAACAACATTTATTTCCCTCCCACGTGGCCTCGATTTCATTCACGTCCAATTATGAAAAAGCCGTATGCTCCGACTAAAGCAAACAAGGGGGTGGTCTTATATGAATCCAGCACGAAAGAAAGAACTTGTACAACGTTCCATGTCTTCCTCCACAACCCCTCAGCCTCTGCCGCCTCTTCCCCTGCAGCGGTCAACAGATTTCCATTGACTAGCGGAGAGCCACGCGTGTGTGTGTGTCAGATGTGTGGGATCTAATTGAGCCGAGCGGTGAAAGCCCACAGACCTCCGCTGGCAACATGACACGACGGAGGCACCTAAATGACTCATCGCTACGTTGGCTCTCCTGCTTTCTCTCCTGTCAGCGACACATCTGCCCACTCCTCTTTCAAGCGAGCGTGTTGCTTCGTCCTTGCCTCCCTCCGAACGACATGCCACCCGGCCCCACGCAGATGTGGGCAGTCAGCGATGGCACGACATTAAGCAAACGAGAATTTCTTGATGGTGAAGGCTACATGGCGAGGTCAGCGAGTGCGTCTTTCCTTCAGGATTCACCGTGACATAATCCCAGCTGCTCCGCAACACTGACATGTTCAGTCGCTATTGTGACAGCACAGTCATGTTGTGTCATCTCTGTCGTACATGAACGCGTGCAACTTTTGGTGTTCTTCAAACTTATTGTTAAATACTTTGGCAAAATGTATGCAGACTTTGAAGCTCTTCCAAAATCTAGTGAGCTGCTTTGCTCACTACAGTATAAATAGGCAGCTGTCTTCTGACATGAACGTGTGAACTGTTTTGAATCAAACACGGTCACACCCCACGCATATAAACATAACTCAAAAATTGGGTAAAATACTGTAGTGAGGTATAGGCGGGACGAGAGCCATTACTTGGGGTCTTTCCTGAATAATTTCTACTACTAAATAAATAGACTGTTTTATCGGACGTCTGGACTGCCGTTAACTTCCAGTCTGGGTTTGGATTGTGTCCAGTGGCTGCTGGTCAATAGGGGGCGCAGTCGCAAATTATCCAGAGACGAAGACTGTTAAACATGAGTTCAACATATATTATAAATTGCTAAATAATTTTTAATGAAACAGATTTATTCACACTGTATTAGCCGGGTAGTTGTGTTCGCATTCATTAGGAGCATTATTTCAAATGTGATTGGACAATTCTCAGCCGTTTCCCTGATAATCCTTTACTCACCCAGACCCCGGTAGGGAACATTATGAAGATTATAATTTATAGCTATAAGTAGATTTTATAAACGTTTTCAGTAGTACTAACTATAGTTGTTGTTTTATCTATGGTGCGGCTTAAAAACACTATAGCATCCAGGAATTTCACAGTTCTACAGTTTACTATAATGAATAAAAAAGTATACTGCCATCTTTTTTTCATTTAGACCAGCAACTTATTACTGTTAATAAACACTTCAGTATAGGGGACAATTCTCACTATTAACAAACCATTAACTACGACTTTCCCCCAATAAACACTTAATTTGTTGCTTATTAATAGTTAGTAAGGTAGTTGTTAGGTTTAGTTATTGGGTAGGATTAGTGTTGTAGAGTATGGACATGCAGAATAAGTGCTTTATATGTACTTATAAACAGCCATTATCCCAATAACATGCATGATAATAACAACTAGTTAAGAGTGAGAATTGCGCCTATGCGGAAGTGTTCCCAAACCTTTGTTTAGCTGAGCAGTGAAGATAAGATAACATCACATGTCAAATGTTTTGTTGCGCCCCCTCAAAAAAATATTGCGCACCAGCCCCAGTGCTAGTGTCTAATAATTTATTTATATTAAAATAATCTTTTCATATTTTATCAAATTTACTTTAAGATTCATTTGTATTATTATTTTACTGTATAATAATTGTATTAAATGAACAATTTGTTGAATTTTTGTGCATGTTAATCTGATTGAATAAATTTGTCGAATGGGTACAGTAGTTTTGACGCATAATTCAAAATATTGGAGAGACAAGTTTAGCCAAGCAACAGTTCTTCACGGTTTATTTTGCTTGTCATTAGAAATAATCTATAGGCGCTCTATTGTTTGTGAATGTGTACCGGAGGTTAAGAGCAGTCCACAAACACACGTTTGATTATGTTGTTGCTTTGAAACCATCTATATTTGACATATCACCACTGTGCATTCTGTGATTTGCAGGATTTAGGCAATGCTGCTATGAAATTTGCCCAGGTATCTGTCTATATTTTGCTGTGAGAAACGGAATTCAAATAAAATGCAGCGTGCTGTATGTGTTTTTTTCATGATGCACTATGACTTCTATCGCAAGCCTATCCTGCGGCGACAGCTGCATTGTTAAGAAATGTGACTTTCCTCATTCACACGTCTGCTCAGATCTCTCAGTGAACGCTGGGTCTCTTCGGCTGCGGTAACCCGGGCAACCCAGACACTAAAAATAGCACCGGCTGTTCGGGCTACAGTCATTCCACCTAAACTTTATGATTCCAACGCTTTAAACGTCAGATTGGTAAATGCACAGCCGGGAGATGTTGATATTGTGTATGTAAGTGTTTGTGTGATGAACTGGTTTAGCTGGTTAAATGACTCACTTGTGTAGCACGGCGATCTCATTCTCGATGCTGTTCTCTTTCCCCTCCAGAGCTTTTTTGGGAATACACTTTATGGCCACGAGTCTCCTCGTTCTCTTTTCCTCCGCGAGCATCACCTCGGAGAAAGCCCCGCTGTAACATGAGACCAGAATAGACAATCAGAATTCACAGTGTGTGTGAATTTCTGAAATTCTTGGCACTATCAACTTCACTCAACTTCTCTGGGATGTTAGTTTACCGTGATAATGATTGACAGTTTACAGTAAAGGTGGATGATGGCTCGAGTGTCGCCATGTTCTTAGACACGTCTCAACAATGTGCAAAAGCCAAGTACAACTTGAAGAGACCGGCAATATGGAGTTTCCTTCCACTTACTATCACACTGGGAAGCCCCGAACACAGTCTCATCCATCCAAAAGATTTCATTTTCAGTGCTGCATCATGCCAGGACACGCAAAGATATGTTTTGCCAAAAATTGACTCCTTTAAAGGGATATTTCAGTCAGGATGCCTTGAGGGTGAGCAAACATGAAGGAATGTTGTTTTGCCTGTGAACTATCGCTTAGGGGTCTACTGTAATAGCTGCTTACGGTGTTACTATAACTATAATGGTTTACCGGGATCTGTAGGTGTGTTCTTGATCTTGTGTTTTAATGTGGCATCAATGATTGCTGTGGACATCCATGGAAATACTTAAGATACAGATCACATACACACAGCTAAAGGGTCAGTGAAAAGATAGAAAAACAGGAAGGGGGTGGTAACAGAGCTTTCTCCAACCGCAAAGAGCGAGAGTTCTCCAGAAGATCTTGAGGACTTCTCCAGAAAATAACTGTTCCTGTCTGATTTTATGAGAATCAACCTCAGTGATTTGTACCATCATATGAATGAGTCGTAAACATTTTACATCATCCATTCTACAGTCATAAAATTTCGGGAGTAAAAAAAACACATGCACAGTTAAATCCAATATCCCAACTTCTGTCATGACCATTTAAAGGCAGAAAAACACAGTAAGGACATCCGAGAAAGATGTTGACATAGAAACAAATTCAGCTGGAAATACACCGGTGACAACTTACGCGAAGATCCACTGTCCTGAACAACATTTATTAAGACAACTGTACAGCTCAAATAACAAGTTTTCCAGGAATTTGTGTAAATACCGAAAACAAAGCTTCAAAGGTCCCAATTATACTCAGTGCAATGTGCTAGTTTCAGCCCGACGCAGTTTTCATTTTCACATCCTGCACCACCACGTTGTTTAAATAGCAAATGTATAGTATGAATTTTGCACACATTCAACCGGTAAACGTTCAACATATGCAATGTTTATATTTCCTAGAAAAACGATTACGGTTAGATATTGTCAAAGTCGTTCCAAAACCTTGTATCTCTATATTTCACGATTTGAATTTTTTGTCATAAATCATTATTATTAGTCGCCTTTTATGTTTGTCAATGGGACTGGCAAAAATCGAACCACTACAAAGTATTAAAAAGTGCTTGTTAACTTTGACAACACTCTGTTTAATCGTTCAAAAGGAAAAGTCCTGAAAAGTAGCGAATTTGGACATACAAGGTTTCGGAAGGACAGTGACAATAGACTTCAAGTTTAGAGGAGATATGTAGACCATCCGTCACACCACTATTCTGTGTGTAAATCAATTCTTTTATATAATCACCAACCTGGGACTGTTTAAACTTCACCCGCATTTCTGTACTAAATGTAATTCTGTTCATTGCAATTTGCATGATCTTTCCTCTTCATTACTGCAAAGCTTGTTTGAAGCAATCTACAGTACTAAAAATACTCGATCAGTGTTAAACTGTCAATAGAGCGGATCATTTATTAAACAGACCCTTGACATGATCTTAACTATCTAAACAAAGGTTCATTTTACCAGCTATAATAACACCAAAAAACCTTTAAATGAGAGATCCTGCAGCATAAACAAATCGCCTTGTTCAATATTTGAGAATGTAATGAAGATGAGAGGGAGAGTAAACTCATTATTGAGCAGGATGTGCTTCCAACGGCACAGATCCGGCCAGACAGACCGTTCCTAAAGGTTTCAGTGCAGGTACACTATGAAGGACTTACTGATGTAATACATAGTTAATCCTCTGTGCCTGTGTCCTCCGTGCATGACCAGAGGACACGAGGAGATTGTAGTCTAAATCGGTCACGCTGAGCCTATGAGGACACCGTTATAGAACGTATCCCATCATCCCTGCGGGTGTACACTGCACTCAATCATAAAACAGCCATGCCAAACTAGAGCCACAGTTATACATGAAGCACACTGATATATTCAATTCAGTTTTGTTTCTATAGAAAAAAACTTGTTAGCTTGATAAAACTAGGACTCTTGTTACCTCCACTTTAAATGGATAGTTCACCCAAAAATAAGAATTCTGTCATCATTTACACACCCTTGGGTTGTTTCAAACCTGTTAAACAGTTAAACACAAAGAAAATATTTGTAAGAATGTTAGCAATTTTTCAGTTCTATGACATCGTCCACTACAATAGTAGGAAAACAAATATTGTATATTTTGTTGTTCTGATGAAAAAAAAGTGATGTATTTAGGAACACAAACCGTTCTGGGGCTCCTTTGACTGGCATTTCATTTTTCCTACTATGGCAGTCAATGATGTCACTAAATTGAAAATTGCTAACGTTCTTCGAAATGTCTTTCTCTGGGTTCATCAGAACAAAGTACTTTATACAGGAATGAAATGACATGAGGGCGAGCAAATGGTGACAGAATTTTCATTTTTGGATGAGGTATGACTTTAAGCAAACCTTCCTAAAACATATATATATAGGTATGAATAGAGAATATAAGAAGAGAATAAAAATCAAGTTCAAGTTTTCAAATCATCTGAAAAAAAAGTCTGGTGCATACTGTCATTAAGACAATGATTTAGTCGTCTTAAAGGATTAATGCGGTCCTAGGATAAAAACAGTATTTTTTAACGTTAAATTGATGTGTTCGCCGACAGCTTGTTAAAGACATCTACGATCAAATGTTTCCTCGAATAAAAGTATGTCAGTGTCTGAAATTTGTAAAGTTTTGAGACGCAGCCCTGCAGTGTGGCTGGCTTCTCGATCGTAACCGGCTATTTAAATTCACAAAGTATGTACTTGGGGTTGGACAAACTAGTCGACATTATTGCTCGGGCGCGACATATTTTTGACATTGTACCTTTAAAAAGACGGCTGACTGTTCCAAGGACCTACGTGCGGGACGGATGTCATTACCACCTGGTTCAGCGGGATTCTGTCACACTCCCGGCAATAATATTTGTTATCTTGTCCTGCTTCTGCACGTTGCTTCTGTTTGGTCTGTACAGACGCTTCAGATCTGAAATAACTTTAGGCTGCTGTAGAGATCCACCTGCTGCTATTTTACTGCATAGTCCCGCTTCCACTGACCTCGCGCTTTAAAATAGTTGCTCTCGGTACTGCTTATGGTCTAACAGGTGGTTGCCAGGGTATTGCTATGCAGTTGCTAAGATGTTTAGGGGCCGGATTCGTAAAATTGTTCCTAAAACAAAATATAAGATTTCAATTCTGGCTCAATAGAATACGATAAAACCAAATATGTTCATGTACAAAACCTTTTGAGATTTAAGACAACTGTGAGGCTATCATAACTTTAAGAGGATATTATGACAGCTTTTGTTTTGAGAATTTGGATTTTGCTTCATTTTTTAGTTATAATCTTGGGAACAAAATAACTTTCTTCAGAAGTTTTTTTCAGGAATACAACATATTAGAGATGCACCAATACATCGGCCAATAATTGTTGTCAGACCGATACATCGGCCAATAATCGGAGTAAGACAAATACATCGGCCAATAATCGGAGTAAGACAAATACATCGGCCAATAATCGGTGTCAAACTGATACAATTTTCAGAATCACTATCAGCAGATATTGAGTATTGGTGCATCACTACAAAATATTTTAAAATGAGAATAAAACAAATATGAAAGTTGGCCGCTGGTTGTTTAACAGACGACCGCATACTGCCTCAAAAAACTTCCTTCTTTTTATTATATTTCTTAAAATGATTCTTTATAATATTTCTTAAAATGTGAAATATATATATAAATACATTCATGGATTCTTCAAATCTGTAGTTCATTTTCTTATGATATAACTATTAACACATCTCTACTCAATAATCCACACAAACTGAGTTACACTGTTTAATACATAGAGCTCTAAGTTTGTTCAGATCTGTAAACCTAAGCATAAACAAAAGTTTAAAAAAAATGTTGAGAAAGACTCGAGTGAGAGTTCAGAGCAGGGCATTGTGGGATGTTAGATAGCAAAGTGGGGCACATTCCGCTCCGGTCACAGACAGACGACAGCGGCCATCTGGTAGAGGAGGAGGAAGTGGACTTTATTACCAAAGGCCTGTCTGCTGCCGCTTCCTGATTTAACTCTACATCCCGGGTGCTGGTGGGAGGAGACAGACTCCAAAACATGATCTGGAGTCATGAGCAATCACAATCCTTTAATTTAATGTGAATTACTGTTAAACATAATCTATGTCGTGATCATCGGTCACGCTCGCATTTCCTCTGCTGGCCCTGTTCCTTCAACACGAGCGAAACTCAAAACAAGAGACGTGATTCAGATTCAGATAACAAGCCGTATGCAACCCCATCCTTCATATTCTCCATTCCTAATAGTTTTCTGTTCTAGCTGTCTCTTGGGTTTGTTGCAGTGGGTTCTGCCGGGTTTGGCCGCTGATATAACCCTTAGAGAAAATGTGGTTTCTCTGTGGTCAGGAACAGTGGGGAGAGAGACTCTTCCGGTTGACAATACATTACATTTCATTTTTACATGCGTAGAAGGACAGCACAAATAAGAGTCTTTGTAACTCAAGTCATTCAATTCAAATTAGAGCACTGAATAAACGGCACCAGTCAAACAAATGACACGGGGGGTGTGACATTCTTCAGAAAACTATTAATCCAATCTAATTAGATACCACAAACAATTTAATAATTCATCTCTCAAGAGACAGACGCCACATGACATCTCACTTCCTGAGGCAATGTGCAGCCCAAACACAGTTCAGGTCCTTCTGCATCCACACAGAACTGCATTATGTAACTTTCCCGAAAATAAACAAAATCAGTTGTCAACCATGTGCAACAGGTCAGACTGACACGGTCATGTTTCCATCCACCTGTTTTCCTATTTTAGGCGCTCTATGAATGCTGCATGAAGAAAGGGGTGTGCATATGTATGAATGGAAGCCAATGGAACAGAACGTCTTGTCTGATCGTGGCATTATCCAAAAATATATTTTTTATAGAATATACACTCTTAAAAAAAAGTGCTTCCAAAGGTTTCACAAAAGGTTCTTTGTGGCTAAAAAAACGTTCTTCAGATGGTCAAAAAACCAGAAAGAGATGGTTCTTTAAAGAACCTTTGACTGAATGGTTCTTCTATGGCATCGCTGTGAAGAACCTTTAAAGCACCTTTATTTTTAAAAGTGTAGCATTGACTATGGTGTCCATGGACATTGAAAAAACACAATTGGGTCTATTGGGTTACCATAGAGCTCACTTTGTGAATACACTTCAGTTAGTCTGTCTGTCTGTGGTCCAGGCTGTTCCAAAACATTATGTCCACTACTGTAAACTAGCTATATAGTTTGAATGTTTCCATTGAGTTGGTGTCAATAGTTATGCTAGGCATCTGGTTTAGAGAAGTGATGTTTTGCATAAACACAATGTGGTCGATCAGGGTCACACACCAACATGCACAGATCAGTGGCTACAAGATATTCATGCATCTAAAACAAGAGCTGTCCCCTCACACCTAGGTGACCTCCAGACCCCGAGGTCAATTTGCAGTCACAACAGCATAACATGCAAATTAAATCCAAAGGGGTCAGCTGTGGCCTAGTGGTTAGAGCGTTGGGTTTGTAATCAGAAAGTTGCCGATTCGAATCTTAGTGCCAGCAGGTCATGACTGATGTGCCCTTGAGCAAGTCACCTTACCCCCGATTGCTCTGCAGTAATGTGCCACTGTAAAAAAACTATGTGTAAGTCGCTTTGGATAAAAGCGTCTGCCAAATGAATAAATGTAAATGCAAAGGCATTTTCTTGGCCAAAACCATTTGGCGAGATTGCAAAATATAATTTACATTTATGGCAGCATCCTTGGAACACAGAGGTTGTGAGTTTAACTACCATGGGAAAAAAAGGTATGCACTGTGCCCTGAATGTGCTTTGGATATAAGTGTCTACCAAATGTTAATAGAACCGTATTTGTAAGGTTTTTCAACATAAACGTGAACTGTCAAGTCCATTAAAGGTCAGTATGGGAAAATTATAACTTTTCAAAGTATACACAGTACTTAATATAACAATTTAATTTGACAAAGGTTGAATTTTGCATCTATGTTGTCAAGGCAGGTGTACCAAAGGGCCGCATCAATGTACTCACATCAGCTCGTGCACAATGAACACACCTGATGGAAGGAGCGGGGGAGAGGCTGATGATGAAATGCTTGATGAAGCAGATTAGCGTGTAGAGGGGGTGGTGGGGGGATGTGGGTGTGGGAGGGTAAGAGGGGCATCGACAGCTGCAATCGGGAGATTAACCTTTCCATCCAGGTGTAATCGCTGCAGAAAACGCTCCTGAATTCTACCCGAGTGTGTGAACGAATGGAAAACAGACATGCGTGTGTGTTTGTGTGTCTGTGGATGTACCTGCGTGCAACAGTGTTGGTGTGATCAAGGACTTGTGATTGATTTAAATGCACAGGGACACTTCATGGTGTTTACCAGCCTGTTAAGAGACACCTGCTCTCTCAATAAACACACACACACTGCTCACACCTCAACTCGCGCATAACAAACAATTAAAACCCAGTTATAAAGCAGTACAATCTGTTTTTAAGAAGTCAAAATGTATGTACTTAATATAACATAATCCAAAAGGACATTTTTTCTCTCTTTACAGAAAATAACAATTTTGCTCAACATCTTAATAGTGAGCAAGTGACCTAGGGCGACTAGATCTCGCTTCTGGTTATACCAACTCTCACAAGCGTCTGTGGCTGCATCGACTAATGACGGGTAAATGGAAATTCAACATGCCCTAGTGTGCTCCACATCAATTACGGGGAAACCATTAAGTTGCTATGGCAACACAGCAGCGGTTTTGGTTCAGCAGAGTATACTGAGGGGGTTCTTCATAATCAAATCAAGGGCCTGAAGGATATATTTTTTTTATCCGGGCATCCCTGCAAATACACACTTTGTGTTTTAACATCCTCTGTGCCAGGTCAAATTTACACATACACTAGCTATAGATATATACAGATCTTAGCACACCGTAAAGGTATAACATTTTGACACAATTTTGAACTTGCAACAGATATAATACCTCAAACTGTCTTGTTGAATGGTGTTATTACTTTTTCAAGTTAGCATCAATAGCCAAGTGGGCTTTACATCGACATACTGTGCGATACATGTAGTCCTCTGGATGAGCCTGGGTTTTTGGTCTTTTCCCAACCCCTGTTCTCCTATCTCTCACCCCTTAAGATTTCCTGTCATCAATTTGGCTGGTTTACATCTGCAGTTACTCCCATAACAAGCCACATGTGTTTGAAAGTAACACATAAAGTAATGTCACAGTAATGTTTAACCAGTGCCCTATTTTTTTATCTCTTATCAGATAAACACATTTTTCCAGTGTGCTATCTTTAGTCAGGATAGTGAAGTTTGGGACGCTTATGTCACTGCTAACACTCCTAAAAAAGGTGCTTCAAAAGTTTCTTTCTTTTGGTTCCATTAAGAACCTTTAACATCTAAAGAACCTTAAAGGGATACTTCACCCAAAAATGAAAATGTTGTCATCATTTACTCACCTTCGAGTTGTTCCGAATCTGTATAAATCTCTTTGTTGTCTGATGAACACAGAGAAAGATATTTGGAATAATGCTTATGACCAAACAGATCTTGCCCCCATAGATGGAAAAATAACTTTATATATTTTTTTGTTCTGTTAAACACAAAATAAGAATGTAGGACAGCAAACAGATCTGGGGGACTTTTGACTACCGTTGTATTTCTTTCTACTATGGGAGTCAAATGGGGGTCAAGATCTGTCTGGTTATAAGCATTCTTCCAAATATCTTATAAATGTATACAGATTTGGATGCCAGAATTTTATTTTTGGGTGAAGTTTCCATTAATATTTCACAAAAGGTTTTTTGTGGCGAAAAAAGGTTCTTCAACTTATAAGAAGTAGGAAAGAGATGGTTCTTTAAATAACCTTTGACTGAATGGTTCTCTGTGAAACCGAAACCGATTCTTATATGGCATCGCTGTAAAGAACCTTTTAAGCACCTTTATGAGTCTAGGTTTTTACCACTGATTTTATGTACTTTGCTGAAAAGTTCACTTTTATTTATTTTTTAACCAAAAAAGTTACAGACTGCATCTTTAATGAAACAATCAGTTTTTACTGGATGTTAAAAACTGGCAAGTTGACTGGACATGCACGTATTAAAATATTTGAGCTCACTACACTGCATGCATTTAGATCCTAAGATAAACAGGCCATCTCATGCTGTCCCCTGGAGCTTTCAGGGGCGTGACACAGCTTGTGAGTCATGTTATTGGAAACAAACCATTCGACTTCCTGAAAATCCCTAGCTTTGGCCGGTGATACTGGAAAACCGCAGTCCTGCTTGTCCAGAAATGTACCGAGCTACAAAGATCTGACCTGACAGAAATCCATCAAACCCACCGCCATCTTGTCCCTGTCTGTCAGTCACTGAAATGAAGGTAAAAGTGAGTACAGCGGGTCACCGAAAACCGTGCAGGGCAGAGGCGATCTATACGCTGCATTGATTTTAGATTATTACAGTGTTTCCAAACCTCCCACTACATTAGCCCTGCAAAGCATGCTGGGAAGAGTTTTTTTTTGTAATGTCACCTCATGAGGGGTTTGTGTGCCGTTGTGGAACAGTTTAACACACAGACAGAAAAACGCAAACAGTCAAATACATGAAGCTGCATTCTTAAAAAACTGTGCTTCTTTGTGGAACCAAAAATGATTCTTCTATGGCATCGCTACATTACAGAATGGATCCAGATGGAGATTATTAGATGATCACATAGGTAGGAAAATGGCCTCGAGGCGAGAAAAGAAGACAAACTTCCAAATTATATAAATTGGCCTGTCCTTAAACTGACGTTTCTTATGGTCTGACATCACTTAGCATTTTTTCAACCCCTCCATGTTGAGAGTAGAGACCACTTTTACAATCCTATCAAATGAATTTCCACCCTACGGTTTTTTCTTCGCTTATTTAATATTCTGTTTAACTAAGCAATGTTTTGATACAGTTAGAGGAAAACAGGTTAAGACATAAAAAAGTAATTAACGAAAAAAATGAAAAGCACATATCGTTAAAGCTGCGATCCCTACTCTTTCTGGTTTAACATAAAAAAGTTCATGAGAAAAACATAAAAAGTAATTGACAACGTTTACACACACCCTCATAATGCGATTTTAATAGGATTGCGATACACTTTACCTCATGTAAAACCAATAATCTGATCTAAATAATGTGATTAATCTCATAAGTCTTAGAACTATAGCAAGTAACACACATCGACTGTTCCCGAGATCATCATTCGTGCTGTGTATTATAGCAAATAATCAGATTAATAAAAACTTTCATGTAAATGAGAACAAAGAGGTGTTCTCATGTCATGTAAACGTGTTACTGCGATTAACGAGTAAATAATATTGGCTAGACGTAACCGTAGCGATAGGATACTGCTCAAGCATTTTCATTAGGGTCAGTATCAGACAGAATACCAACCAAATATTCCTCATTTTACGACAGATGTTAAGTTAAACTAACCTCAAAAAGTCCAGACTGTGACACGGAAAGACAATATAAGTTCAAACTGTTTTCTAAAACTATGTTGAAAAAAGCCCCCGTCATAAGACTTTTGTACATTTGCTTAGCGTCCCTTGTGATGTGTACATACGGAAGATTACACGGTCCTCTTAATGATGTTTTATGTAAAAGAGTGTCCACAGGAGAATCTTAGCCAAACATTTACTCAAGGAAGTCATTATGTTGTTGATAAACTTAGTTTGTGGAAGAACGTCTTGAGAGCCAATCAGAAATGAGGATTGGGGTGAGGAGGCACGACACTTTTCAATGACGAGTACATCAGCAACTGTTTAAACAGAATGGAACAAACAGCGTCCACCCAAAAGCTAAATACACAGTCTGTCGCTCCTGGATACAAGCTCAATAAACATCACTGTTTGCATAGGAATCAAATACAGGAATACTGAAGAATAAAACAGAATGTCTGTTACATCCTGAAATATGTGTGTAACCATACTGTATGTACTATATGTCGAACGTAACATATGGAAGTGCTGTACAGGGTGTCGTCCAAGGTATAGGGCCATATGAGACGTACATATAAACAACACTTTAGGCCTGGAATTGAATTTTCCTGACATGAGGACATAACAGATGTGGAGAAAGAAACCACAAAGACATCAGAACTAGAACCTATGTTTTCTGAAGAACATGTGAATGCAGCTAAGGTTAAAGTTGACATGAAACAGAAAATTGAGGAGTATTTTGTTTGTATTGTAACATATTTCATTGTATATCTGAGTAAAAAAGCTTATATTTGGTACCTTGGAAAATTGATTTGAGTGGTGGACGTTAGTAGCCTCCGTCAGTCTGTTTGCCATATGTCTCCAACCTTCCAACCAGATTTGTGATATTTTATTAACCATAACGTTTTAATCTACATTTGGCATTAGCATTATTGGTCAACATGTAAACATTTGTGACCCTGTGAAAATTTGTGACCCCATTTATTTGCTGGGTTTTCACAAGCAGGTTCATATTTTGGAATGAACAACGTTTTAATTGAGAAATTATTTAAAGAGAGAAGTAGTTCTGGCATGGAAAGGCAAATTTAGTTAGTAACTCGGTCTTCTGTTTATGATTTGAATTGTTATACAGCATTTTAATTGTTACATTACATTTGCTGTTTGCAGGTGTCAGTATTTTTTTTATTTACAAATATTAATGATCGGACTTCTATTAAGAGGACATTCCCCTGAATCCATGCGTCGAGCGATCCTGACACCGGATGCACGGTCATGTGGCTCGTGTTTTTGGTTACCTACGTCGGAGTTACCCTTTAAGTAAGAGCGAGAGAAATACTGATGCTTGTCTTGGAAAGCAAGCAGCGCCGGAACCATGACTACCAGCTCAGTTTTACCCAATCACCTCTGGTCCCCTGTGCATCCGCTGAAAACCTGCTTTTGCATCAAATGAAAACAAATGACAAATGCATGCCATAATAAAAATTGTATTCCGTCAGCGACTCCACTCCTATAAAAATGATGGCTACAACATCTGAATATGTTGAATTAGCTACTGTATTTAATACTGAAGTGATCAGATTTAGATTTTAGCTAGAGAAGATATGAATCACTTCCTGACTCTAATTGTCTCACTCAGTGAATCAATAGCACAATGCAAGTAAGAGCATCACATCCAGCTCGAACTCGCTTGAACTTCTGGATTTCAATAAGGCTTTAAAAGATAATCATTAAATGTTGAAGTGTTCATTTGGTTTTGGTTTTAAGGAACTGTGTGATGGAACTCAGTCCAGTGAGTGTCCTCTGCCACACAAGCGTAAGGAACTTCGGCAGTCCAACACGGCTGAACGAAATCTTCCCGAAATCTTTTCCACTAGATTGAACATTGTGGCTCTTAACGCTTACACATTTACCCGCCGGATTATTAATAGAAAATAAAACTTTGTTTCCATAGCAACAGTTATAGTCCACATGGAAAGTGTCTTCTTCTGTTGCCAAGACAACCAACCCACGATGAACACAGAGTTGAACGATGTAGAGCGCTGTTGATCTAGCCCCAAACAAGGCGACATACAAAACCCACCTCAAGAACACAGTTTAATTACGATGGAAATCGTGACGTTGGGGAAAGTGAGTCTTGTCTAGAATGCTTGTCCCACAAAAATACATTTTAAGAGGCTTGAACTTACGCTACAGAATAAGCAATATTGTTATTTATTCACCCTCATGTCATTTCAAACCTGTATGACTTTCTTACTTCTGCAAAACACAATTATTTTGAAGAATGTTGGCGACCGAACAACATTGACCCACACTGACTTCCATTGCATGAACGCAAATCCACTGACACATTTCTCAAAATATCTCTCTAAGACTCTTCAGTGCAAGGAGATGGCATTTGTAAATAGTCATAGAATCCAGGAACATTCAGACTCTTGTGACTGTATGTGCAGTGACCGAGGGTCAACTCTCACACGCCCAAAATCCACCCAAGCCAAAACATCAGCCCCAGGAATGCCCCCAGTCTTTAAACGGTCTCTGAGTGAACTAAAGCATGTGTTAGCGCTTCAGATGTATTGCCAAACCTCTGAGAGGACTGAAGAGCAATCCTTTGTGTTATTAACATCCACTCTACAGGCGATGGCCTGGACAGTTTCGTTTTGAAAAGAGGCCTCATATGAGCGGTTGTGGACATGGGAATTTTCTTGACTAACTTTGAGTGTACACATTGTGCACAGCATCCACTAGACAAATACACATGAGATTGCAGTCATTTCTTATCTAAGCTCCATTTCCTCAGCCACCGCATCATTTCATAATGTCTAAGGGAAGCACCACGCTCACATATTCCGACACAAAACGTTCCTCAGCATGAAACTGAGGCAAAACTTAGGCAGACAAGCGTGATTAATGACAGGAAGAAATGATCTAAAATATAAACAGAAGCTGTAGCTTTGGTGCTGGTTTAAATTGTTCCAACACTTACGTTCCCAAAACCTCCTTGAAGTCATAGATTTCCTTGATGTTGGAAGATTTCTTTTTCCAAGAGTGTCCATCCTCTCCCAATGGCATTTTGCTGCGGTCAGCGATGGAGATACTGGAAGACAAAGGAAAAAAAACATTCAGTAACTACAATCAAGTCTATGTGTTGTGTTATATATTCTACTGTTTATACGGCATGATATGAAACTACTTTCAAACAAAACGTTCAGCTGGATCCATAAAACCTTTGATCCGTAGAGCTATTCACATGGACCTTGATCTCGCAATGTGGAAATCAAATTTTAAAAAATTATATCAAAACTGTCTGTTTGTTTTCATCCAGAAATTTCATAGGATGCTGATTCAGCTCAGATTTCATTGAGACAAAAGATAGTAAACTTAGCTGTCAATCACTCGCCCGCATGCCACATGTGGATTTCTTGCTGGTTATATCACATTATTTGCATATAAAAACAAATATGATAGATTGATTGTGAATATTAAACTCTTTGTGTTATGCAATAGGCCCTTTTCACAATGAAGTAACTTTAATTCTGCCTTTTCGCAAAGCAGTGCATCATAACATCTGCAACAAACAAGAAGAAGAAGAACTTCAGTTTTGCCGTCGCGCTGGAATTTAACAACAGTGAAAAAAACGGATAGAACACATATTTAAGTACTTATCCAAGCCCCTTCGCTAACACAAACAGAAAACAAAACACGTACCTTCATAATCAAACAGGTACTGTTCAACGAAGATTTTGTATCCTTTGTATAGCTTTGATCTTTTCGTAAGTGAAAATTTGTGTGCAAGATGTTGTACATCATCTAGCCGAATTTGTGCAGCTGTGCAAGGGACTCCAATCTGAGGCGATGGCGGAAGTAACGATACACTGCTTCAACGGAAGATGCGTGACGTCATGTGAAAACGGCCTATTTGTGAAACCTCACGATTTGTCTGATTCTAACACATTAACCTGCATCTCACCTTTTGTATACATCTTCAATATTTTTCCACCACAGGTTCTTAACACTATTTATCTCATTCACATCCAAAATATGGAATTGCTTAATAAAAAATCCCATTTGAATGATTTTCTGTCAAATGTTTATGCTGTCAATGGATCTGTGGCCCTGTGATATAACATAACAAATGAGTCATTGCCTCTTCAGTGGTAACTGTGAAGGGGCGTACAATTGACAGCAACCAGAAGTCATTAATTTTCAATGAGAGCTGGCGATCTGACGTTTTACGAGTGGCAGAGACCGCTTGCGATGCACACAGTTAAACTATATGCAAATGAAAATAGTGACTATCAATGGGATTGCAGAAAAGCTCACAAAATCCTAGTCTAGTGAGATCGTGCTACGGGTTGAGTAGGAACTAGAACTCGAGAAAAAACTGATGCAATATTTAGGTCAACCAGTACTACTGGTTGGGGTTGGGTGACATTAAGCATTACGCACCGTTTTGTTGGTTTCCTGATGATGCTAAGGTGGTTATTTTAGGCCGCCAACAAGCCTTTTGATTGTTGTCTAGAATAGACTTGTACATGGGGGGTGTTGCAACTCTTGGCATGAAGAGATGCCTCAGCATTCCCAAAATAGACACAACAATTCCCCACACACACAGCAGAGAAGTCGTGAGTCCAATCTGAACGTGATTACTGAAGCAATGTGATGCTTACTGACCAAATATGCCGCATAAATGATATTTCTGCGTTGATCATAGGATTTCCTAGAATGAAAGAAGTTTCTAACTAATCTCTTCTAACTAAAACACAAGCTGAAGGCTATTGAATGCTTATTAATGTGATGGGAACCCGATGATCTACGGTGTGTCTAGATCCAAATGGCAAGCTGATGACCAGCTGCGGTGGGATTTCGGGTTATCTGGTCAGTTTGTGTAAATACTGTTAACTGTTGGAATTGTGGCATTTGTTCTGGTTTACCTTTGTGTTTCATAATCTGACGTAACACGTTTCCTCTTCTCTAAAACAGATGTTGTGCAAAGTAAGTGCGGCAGGAAAATTGAACCGTAAGTGACATGTTACTGATCAGAGTCGGCATCTGAACGTTTAATGTTCGCTTCAAAGTTAAATTAATACATTTCCCAAATTATGAAACATAAGATAAAATTTGAGCTCTGAAACATACTGTCCAGTACCACAGAATAGTCCCTTGTAAAAACAAACGAAACAGACAAGTTGGAAGTCTAATGTTGGCACACGGACTGAAGGATTTTTATTTGGAGAGTACTGGAAATGCTGTATTAGGTCTTATACTTGCTGGCCTGGTATAACAATTGACTCAATAATTATTGATTTAATGTACTGGGCTGGACTAAAGCAATATATTGTGGTTAATAAATGCTAACCACTATTCAATTTGCTTCCCCATTATACAAATTGATCATTTTACTTTGAGAGCACTTTGCAAAACAATGAAATCGTATTAGCTACCAACATGACCAACATTTCATAGGGTACATCTCCTGTGCGCCTTTTTTTAGGTTTATAAACTGAGCTGAAAGTGAAAATTGCGTGTTGGGGTAATTTACATTTTAAGTCAATATTTGGTTAATAAAACGTAACCAAATGTTTAAACCTGAATTAGGGCTGCACGATAAATTATCGGCCATATCGGTATCGGCCGATAAAGGTTCATTTTTTATGTTATCGGTAATTCAATTAATAAAATTTAGGCCGATATATTATAGCCGATAAATCATAAATAATTTCCTCTGGTTAAACTTCTTCAGCTGCACGCTGCTCAAAGTTAAAATACAGTACAGTACTGTCTTTCTGTCATGATCATTGACTTGTTGCTATTAGCAAAAAATTGTCGATGTAGATACAGTATGTAGATACAGCATCTATGAATGTGTAAATTATATGCATGTTGTTTGAATGAGACAGCTGTCTGTCTTGAGACCTGTTAGACTCGTGGCTATTAAGAACATTTTTCTGGGTTGCTGGGAAGAACATCTATCATTTGGTTGTTGAATAAAAAATATACCAGAAAAGTTTGAAGGTTAAATCATCTTTAACTGGTGTAAAGTAGGCTTGGTACATGATTTTCAGCGGAAAAAATTGATCTAACGGTTACCTTGTTTTCTGCAGTGAATGTTTTCATATAAAAGCAGTGGTCCACTTTTTGCCTTTCATAAATGTTAGAACCTCCAATAACAGTCCAAGGTTGAAATTTCGAATTTGTAAGTATTTAAATGAGTGCCCTATAGAGGATTAAAAGGATTTTTCACTCAAAAATAAAAATGATTTCATAATTTTTTTCACTCTCATGCAATTCTAAATCTGTTTGACTTTCTTTCTTCTCCAGAACACAAAAAAAATATATATTTTGAAGAAAGTTGGTAACCAAACACCATTGTGACCCCCATTGACTTCCACTGTATGGACACAAAACCACTGAGACATTTCGCCAAATATCTTCTATTGTGTTCCACAGAGGAAAGAGTCATACACAGGTACTCATTTAATTTTTGGACGAATTATCCCTTTAAAACTGTATTCCACTGGCTCGAGACACCTACTGACATCCATGAAAGAGTCACAGTGCAGGAACGCAGTTGACATCTACATGCAGAGGAAAGTAAAAGACACTAAATCGCATTTATCTACAAACCCTATTTAGTGTTAAATACATCACCAGAGCATCCACACACTTCCGCGAGCTGAACTCAACTTGATCCGTTTCTCTCCAGGCAAGCAAAATGTGAACATACACCAAAGATTCAAACGCATCCCATATCTCAGGCAAGAAGTTTTAAGAGTATACATAGGCATCTCAAGTCATAACAAAGACCTGTTAGGCATAGGTATACCGCTACGCATGCAGGTCTAGCGGATGATCTGTAAGTGTGGAACCGGTCATAGAAAAGATCATAGAGGAGAGCTGAAGACTAACCCACATACAAAGGAGAATGAAAAGGCGAATTTACAGGATTGAAAACAGACACATCCATACACTCTACACCAGTACCATCTAAATCATCATGCAGCATTCAGAAGGTATTGAGTGAGATACTCACTGGTTTCCCATGGCTGCTCAGAGGAGGACAGAAAGATACAGAGTGACACCAGGACCTTCAGCCGGAACAGTGTCACATTTGCACTCGGAACGTTCACAAAATTGCGTTGATAGATTGTCATGGTGGTTTGTAACCCCAATTGTACTTCCCCTTTTACGGTGAGCACTTTAACTGCGACACATTTCAGTCAGGAAGTCGAGAGCTTAAAAACTCATCACGGTCACCATAGAGAGTGCTTTCTCGCCCTGAAAACGTGTCTGCTACAGGCCATGCAAAAAGAGCTTAAATACACGACTGTTAACGCCGTTTCAGAACCAACTATCAATACAACCTTTAGTGTATGATCAAACCAACCAACATATCCCATAGCATTACTTTTGAATATATAGTACATCTTGAGGAGTCATTTGCGGTGGTTCCTGAAAGGAGCG
Organism: Barbatula barbatula; assembly: GCF_947034865.1. Classification (NCBI taxonomy): domain Eukaryota; kingdom Metazoa; phylum Chordata; class Actinopteri; order Cypriniformes; family Nemacheilidae; genus Barbatula; species Barbatula barbatula. The sequence continues at coordinate 6,806,975 of NC_136783.1, read as the reverse complement.
GTTTACCCCCAAAATAAAAATGATATGCCATATGCTGGTTTAAAATGTAAAAGAGTCGTTTTTTAAACAATACAAGATTTTATTTCAACAGGGTAGACTTGTGCCAGCACTTGATAATGGGGTTTCTCCAAAAAAATATTTTGCACAATATTGGGCCATTCAAAATAAATAAAATGGCGAATAATTCGACATAACATATTTGATGATAAGAAGGTAATGCATGTATCATTTTAAGCAAGCTGATTTCTATTGAATGCAGTCTTATAATATTGACATTGGTGTTCAGAGAGGAAGAGGTTGACAATTTCAGTTATTTTCGGGAAATAGGCGACTTCTCTAAATGTTATTATTCATTCTGCATATATGAAAGTGGTGAAGTCAGTAAATCAATAGCATTTGTTTTTTGCATCAACAGACTTGGAATAGGCCTACATGAAGTGCTGTCATGACGCTATTGGATAGAGCTGCCATTGACGCTGAATAGATAACAGCTGTGTAAAGAACTTTTGTTTTAGGTTCCACAGAAAAATAACAATAAACGGGTTTGTAAAACGTAAGCGTGACTAAATAATGACAGAATGTTAACCTTTGTAAAACTCTTAAGAAAGATGCTTACAAACGCAAATGCCACATGTATCCTTGCAACAACGTGCTGATCAAAGTTCAGCTCTGAATTACAGTACAAGGACTTTGTCAGATTATTTTCATCGACAATGATATCTTTTACAGTCCTCAAACTTTTATTTTGCCTTACAGCTGCTCGGTTGACACGTTTCTAAAAGGAAGTGAATGCCAAGGGAAAGCACATGAAAGTTAATGTTAGATTCATGTTGCTTCCTTATACGGACGACTAGAGAATTGCACAAATGACTGCACTAACACGAGCTCAAAAACTGCGGAAACAACGCGGACATGATGCTTATAACCAGCCACGATATGATCGTGTCTCCTCGCACAGTCACAGCTCGCGACCGCTGATAACAGCTGGATCTATTCTAGTCTACTAGATAAACCGAGCAAACAACTGCTGTTACTAACCACATCCCACGATGACAGGGGCTTTCACGGCTTGGTCTGAGGCAAGAAAAGACCTCTGTCTGCAAAACGAAATAAGACAAATAACACAAGTATGCAAAACAGAAAGGTGACGGAATGAAAGTGAAGAGTGAACACCTGTGAAAGCTTGATCGACTGGTTAAAAGGATGCTGTGGTGAGATAAGAGAACATTAAAAGAAACCAAAACAATTACAGAGGTTTAGTCTAAACGTGTTTCTTGTTTAAGTCGTATATTTTAAAGGGAACGCAGACGATTTAAATCGATTTCTTTTATAATGTGAAGCTGGTATTATCTTGACATATAAAGAAACACTCGTGCTTGGCGTTCAAAACGCAACCGCTCCTAAACTGACAGCTTCTGCGCGAACATCGGTTAGGATCCATCATGACAGGTTCATAATCCTCCCTGACCCTTAATGCCCTTAATGCCCTCCGTTTCTAATCGCAGGAACCGACAGCCACGAAGGTCCACCGGAGACTGGTGCTATGCTGCCCCTGGAAGTAAGTTTTCATGGGGCAACAAACCCATCCGCTTCAGGGCGTCCTATCCTTCGGTGCGGTAAACCACAGCCACCCTCGGTAGAGATTTCCAACAGAACGCAGAATACATGTGTTTCGTGCGAGTGGAGCACAACCCATCATAAAGTAATGTGGGACTGACTATGAAGACAACCAGCCCATGTGCAAATGAACCAACAATATTATTCCAGCATGCCTGTGCTATGAAGAAACGGGGTTATTTGATGAATTTGCACCCGTATTAAAATAAGATATTTCATTTTAATACTATATGTGACATCAATGATTCCAACATGTATACGGTATATCGCATGCGCATAAAACCCGCTTGAGCAACATCACGCTCGTGCTAAATACAGAGACGATATAAACACAGTGAGAGATGTTCGCGGTCGTACCTGTGCGTCGGAGAGGAGCGGAGGCAGTGATGTGATCGCGGTGCGCTCGCGCTACTGTCGCTCGCAACGCTCTGCTCCTGCGGTTCCTCTGTGTTCCCAGTCTAAGCGCCGCTCTGACGTCACCGAACCTCCGCAACTCTGCGCCAATCGAATCAAAGAACTCGTTGACTCGCAGGTAACGGGGCGGGGCGAGAAATGCTGTTGTTTTTTCTCACTTTAGTGTTTGCTCAGGACTGTGTGCGGGGATTATTTTAGCAAACAGACATTGCGTGATATTTTTAAGTTGACTTGATCTTGGAAATTACGTAATGTTTATAAGCTTCGTAGTTGATGTGGCAAGGGAATGGTGTGTAAATAGTTAAGTGTTTAACTTGTGGCTGGTCCGTTCAAAACTAATTATGGGAAGGGGTTAGGTTGAAAATCTAAATTATTGTACATTTATTCAGTTTACAAATATATACATTGTTTTGCTATTAAATTATTTCAGAATTGTTTGCAATTTATATTTTTAGCACCTAATGTATTATTGCTCTTTTATGACATTTACATTTAGTCATTTAGCTGACGCATATCCAAAGCGACTTACAGATGAGGAAACATTGGAAGCAATTATAACAACATGTGCATAAGTGCATCAAAACTAGTCCATTAAAGCCTCGCACAGTATACAAAGCTAAGAATAATTCAATAGGTTAAAATCAATCAGCTACATGTTGACGGAAGAGATGCGTTTTTAGGCGTTTTTTAAAGATGGCAACCGAGTCTGCTGATCTTGTAGCAGCTGGTAGATCATTCCACCAATGTGGAACAGATCCAGTGAAGGTACGGGAGAGTGACTTATTTCCTTTTTGGGATGGTACCACTAGTCGTTGTTCCTTTGCAGACCGCAGTGATCTGGCATGAACATAGATCTGCATTAGCGAGTGGAGATACGATGGTGCAGATCCGGTGTTGGTCTTGTAGGCCAGGAGCATAGCTTTGAACTTTATGCGGGCGGCAACAGGGAGCCAGTGTAACCTGATGAAGAGCGGAGTAACATCCGCTCTCTTCGGTTCATTGAAGACCACTCTTGCCGCCGCATTCTGGTTCATCTGGAGAGGTTTGATTGTGTATGCAAGTCCAGCCAGAAGCGCATTGCAATAGTCCAGTTTGGACAAGAGCCTGGACTAGGACTTGCGTAGATTGCTCTGATAGGAAAGGTCTAATTTTCCTAATGCTGGAGAGGATGAATCTACAGGACCGGGTGGTGCTGGCAACGTGACATATCGATTATTGTTATGTTAGTCTTTGTTAGTCGCTTCGGATAAAAGCGTCTGCTAAATGACTAAATGTCAATTTGAGTTAAATGTCCTGCAGTAAAATAAATAATCTTCTATTTTAAGGTTTGTAATTGTGTGCTTTTAATACAATAAGGAGTTATAATTCATTATTAAATGAGCATGTTATGTTTATTATTTTAAACCAAGACGAAATACTCCCAAATCCAGATAATGTATATTAAATGTGTTTATAATATTCGTATTAAAGGGATACTTCATCCAAAACTGATCATTTGCTCACATTCGAGTTGTTCCAAATTTAAAACATTTCTTTATTCTGATGACATTTAGCAGACGCTTTTATCCAAAGCGATTTACAAAGCAATAAGCGATATGTCATAAAAGAGCAATGGTACGATAGGTGCTAATACAAAGTTACTGGTTCCAACAAACGCTAGACCACTTCCTGTTGAGAGAAGAGGGTTAGTGTAGCCTACTTTTTTCATTTCAAAGGTTGATGAACACAGAGAAGGATATTTGGATGAATGCTTGTAGCCAAAAAGGTCTTGGCCACCACATGACAATGGTAGTCAATAGTACCCCAGAACTGTTTGCCGTACATTCTTCAAAATGTCTTCTTTCGTGTTCAACAGACCAATAACGTAATTTTAATGGGAGTCAATACGTCAAGATCTGTTTGGTCATAAGCATTCTTCCAAACATCTGTTCATCAGAACAAAGAAATGTATCCAGATTTGGGTGAAGAACGCCGCCGGGTCGCTGAGCCTCTAGAGGGCGCTGTGCTTACAGCTCGACACATGAACCCGGAGCGCGCAGTGTTAACAGTGCTGTTAATGTCGGCGGTTGCCTGGTGACGACGAAGCTGTGTTCGCCTCCGTCTGTTTCCTGTGCAGTGTGTCACCCAGAACAAGTTTGAATCTGACAAATCTCCGTCTGTGCATTGAGGAGTACGCGCTTGCAAGTGTTTTTACATCTGTGCACGAGCCTGAAACGGATCGCTATGTGACACGGAGAGCTGAACGGAGAATTATGGAAAATTACTTATTCGTGAGAGTTGTGGGGAAGGGAAGCTATGGGGAGGTGAACCTGGTCAGACACAAATCAGACCGTAAACAGGTAAAGGATGAACGCTTCTGTACGGTATGTGCACACGTGTGCACGCTCATGCAAACTGGCCAAAGTGAACTGATGCATAATTTTTTGTCGTATAAGGAGTGCATGTGTGCAATCTAAGTTAATAATAAATCTTTATTTGTGTGATGATTGTTAAGTATGAATATTCATGTTTTAGGGAGAGCCTCGTTGGTCTTATATGTGGTGTGATGGAACTGCGTATATCAAGCTTGTAAAACCCAGTATGCATGAAATGTAGAAGTATGTCTGCAACATATATCATAGTTTAATGGCTGAATGTCATGTTATTATGTTATACTGTTATACAAATGTAATCTATTAAATAAGACGTTTATTACCTGGAATTTCATATTTGTAAACCTCTGAAGAGTACTACGAATATTATGAAAAACATACATATATGTTATCCCTTAATAATAATGAATAATAATGTTATACACTTGACTGAAATGTTGCTTAAATGTGTTTTATAGACAAAAAGTGTGCAAATATAAACTCATTATAAACTTTTATTTAAACAAAAAATATCTTTGAATGGATGACTTTGACAAAATAATGAAAAAGAGCAGCCAGTAAGAGCAAATATTATCTCCTTTAATATTCTTTAGGAAGCATTTTGAAACCCCAAATTTTCCGGGATGCTAAATTATAATTACAAAGCTTAGTGTTTTGTTCAGATTTGTTTTTGTTCCTCATAGTTGTGTTTGTGTTAATCTACAGCTTTGATGAGTTTACTATTTTTCTAAATAATAAAGTGATGAAGTGTTCAAAAACTTCTGACCTGTAGTGTATATATTTGTTTATTTTGCTCAATAATTAAATAAATATTATTAATAATTGATAATAATGTATGTTATAATAGTCATACTGTTTTAAATTCCAGATCATCTTCCTAAGTTTTCAGTATAATTCAATCAAATGAATGAATCTTATGCTTCGGTGTAAATAAAATATACGTATATCATATACTGTATTTAGTAAATCTCATATGGTTTTGACAGTTTGTGATCAAGAAGCTGAACCTGAGAACATCATCCAAGCGTGAACGAAGGGCTGCAGAGCAGGAAGCCCAGCTCCTCTCTCAGCTCAAACACCCCAACATTGTCACATACCGAGAATCATGGGAAGGCGAGGATTGTCAGCTCTACATCGTGATGGGTTTCTGTGAGGGAGGAGATCTGTACCACAGACTCAAACAGCAGAAGGGAGAACTGCTACCTGAGAGACAGGTGGTCGAGTGGTTTGTCCAGATTGCCATGGCACTTCAGGTAAACCATGCATCCGTCGTTCATGGCTATGTATGTGTTGTAGTCGGACACTTTTACAGTAGACTGCTTTTAAGTTTGAACTCAAGTTTACACGTACACAAAGTTGAAATCTTGTTAATTTCCTTTAATCTGTAGTATTTACATGAGAAGCACATCCTGCACAGAGACCTGAAAACACAAAATATCTTCTTGACCAAGACCAACATAATCAAAGTGGGTGATCTGGGCATCGCCCGTGTTTTGGAGAGCCAGAACGATATGGCCAGCACTCTGATCGGCACACCTTACTACATGAGTCCAGAGCTCTTCTCCAACAAACCATACAACTACAAGGTACAACATGGACACAAGTTACAATCACAGTTAGTGACAGTTTACTAAAGGTGTAGTAGACTTTAGGAACCTTAAAGGGACAGTTCACCCAAAACTAAAAATTCGGGCATCATTTAGTCACCCTCAAGTTGTTTCTAATCTGTTCCGGTGAACACAGAGAAAGATATTTTGAAGTGTGTCAGTGTCAGTGACCAAACAGTTCTTGTCAACCATTGAATACCATAGTAGGAAAAATGACAATGGGAGTCAATTGTGCCCCAGAACTGTTTGCTGTCCTACATTCTTCAAAATATCTTCTTTTGTCTTCAACAGAAGAAAGACATTTATAAAGCACATTTTCCTACTTTGGTAGTCAATGGTGGCCAAGAACTGTTTGGTTAAAATCATCAAATATCTTTCTTTTGTGTTCATCAGAATAAAGACATTTATACAGATTTGGAACAACTTGATTAAATGATGGCAGAATTTTGGGTTTGACTGTTCCTTTAAATTCTTTGGTTCTAGGGGCTGTTAGATAAATTGAATGTAAAGAAACTATACATATTAGCATTTTGTCAAAGCAGATGTACAAGAACCAAAGAAAAACGCATGTTGGACAGACATAGAATAAATTAAAATAAAAAAGATATAAGCTAAAAAGTCATATGATATTGAGAATTGTAGCAATGTGGTGTTAACGTGTGAAATATATATAAAGTGAATGGGATTATTCAGGATTTTTACTGTGATCATTTCTGTATGATGAAAAGTCCAATGTGTTTATATTTGCAGTCAGACGTGTGGGCATTGGGCTGTTGTGTGTATGAGATGGCCACTCTTAAACACGCCTTCAATGCAAAGGACATGAACTCACTAGTGTATCGGATCGTAGAAGGAAAGGTACTGGATCATATTTATCAGCCTTTTCATTGAACATATACATCATATACATTTGCAGTCATCACATCTAACAAGATTTATTAATTTATATAGTGCTATGTATGTCTGTTTGCATTTGAAGACTTCAGATTCAAAAGCCTCTAAGTGCTGGCACTTGGCAGTTGCTTTAATCCATGCAAAGCATTTAACAATTTAGTCAAGGTGTACATTCATCTGTATGTTACCATCTGTATGTGCTCATCATGCAATGCTGTGAGCTCAAGTGTGTTTATGTTTTTATAAATGGTCAGTTACCGCAGATGCCAAGTAAGTATGACCCACAGCTTGGCGAGCTGATCAAGCGCATGCTGTGCAAGAAACCAGAAGACAGACCGGATGTCAAACACATCCTGAGACAGCCGTACATCAAACATCAGATCTCCATGTTTCTGGAGGCCACAAAAGAGTACGTGCATTCATAACGTGCCTGCATGTGTATGTGTCCTAAAGATTTCCAAAAAAGCGGCGCATTAAAAAATGATTTGTTTACAAAGATCCTTTTAATGATCTGACAGGAAAACCGGCAAATCACGGAAGAATGCGGTAAACAGCAAAGCGAACAGCGCCGCGCCGGGTTCAAATTTGTCGTCCAAACCACACCATGAGCTTCAGCCACAATGTCTTAACTCTGAGTCAAAAAAATGTGGAAGTGAGGTAAGATGATACAGAAAATTATATTGAAATCCTAAAAAGAAACTTTCCAGAAAATGGATCTGTTTTGTTGTTCATATTTTACAGATTAAAGAAAACCACTTGAACCGACAAAATGGCGCAATAGAAAATGCACCTTCTAACACACACTTGCCCCCCAAATCTCCCAGTCGGGACGTTCTTAACTCAACAGGTCAATCTATAGCAACCATAAGTAACATAGACATTGAAGTCCAGGAGCAGAAGCACAAAAAAGCCAAACCACTTCAGCCAAAATCCTGCAGCCATCACGCCAGCAAGCCACCATCAATAAACAAGAGGAGAGTGGAGAAAGAAGATCCCCATCCTCAGACACACCCTCCAAAACAGGTGTTGGGTGTCGAAAGAGCGGAGGAGAAGACGACAGCGAACGGATTGATATCACAAAGCTCCAGCACACCCAAGCCTGCAGACCGAGCCAATAGTCTGACGGAGAATAAGACTCCTGATGTTAGCATGGACCTCAAGGAGGACACGATGAAACTACTGCAGGAGGCAGCCACGCAGAACATACCTCACCATGAGATCAAAGCTGAGAGCCGGAGAGGTTCAACAGCGGCTGGCGATCATTACAGCATGTGTGTTGTAAGGGACGTTCCTGTTGGAAGTTCAACGGAGGAGAGTGAGGTAACTGTGAAGGAACCAGTCAGGGCTTCTGGTCGGTTGCCTAAAAAAAGACTAATAAAAACAAATGCTGTCATCATTTATTCACCTTGTTAATCGAAACCTGTATGTGACTCTTTCCTCTGTGGAGCACACAAGAAGATATTTTGAGAAATGTATCAGTGGTTTTGTGTCCATTCAATGGAAGTCAATGGGGTTTGGTGTTGTTTAGTGACCAACACTCTTCTTTTGTGTTCTGCAGAAGAAAGTTATGCAGGTTTGGAATGACATGAGGGTGATTAAATGATGAAATTATTTGAATTATAAATATATATAGGCCTTATAATTTCATTGTTAAAATGTGTGTAGAATGGTTGGTAAATAAGACCCAAAGTGTTTCATGTCTTGCAGGGAAGTCTGGACTCCACTGAGAAACTTCTCAAATCTGTTCCTGTCATCTTGATGGTAAAAGACGTATTATCACTTCAAATAAATGATTCAAAGCATATTACTTGAGCTATGAACACATTGTTTTTTAAAAACATTTAGGATCCGTCCAATTCAGAGCCCACTGCATCTGTCCCAGATCAAAGCAAACCGGTTCTACAGAACTTGTCCTCCGAGCCGTCTGTTTCACGTCAGCGCAGACAGAAGAGAATCAAGACCCTTGATGAGAACAATGTGAGTGATGTGGACAATGGAATTTATTTCCATTTATTTGTTCACTGTATTTTACAATGTCAGTTCTGGTCCTTGATTCTGATTCGTTGAGCCGAATTCCAAGCCGTTATAAAACACCCCGCTTCATAACTGCTAAACGCATTTAATAGCCTAAATATCACTATTATTTTCTTTATTTTATATGTAATCACATACAGTATATAGCTGCCAAAGACTGAACATGAAGCAGAAGTTATTCACCTATTGCTGGTATCATTCCTATGATCTTTAACTTCAGGTAAGAGCAGTGCCCAGACCTCTGCCACATCTTCCTGAAGACAGATCATCAGGTAACAGTCAACAGAACAGGAAAACAGATAAATCCAAACCTACTGGTCCCTCATCTTCCGCCAATAACCCCCCAGAAGAACAGGTGACATGACCGAGACTGTAAAGAATATAGACAGATTTGATTTGATCACTGTGTTTGTACTGTGTTGTGTCAGGAAAGCTTGTGTCATGTGTCAGATTTAACAAACTACAACAGATTCCACTTTGCTTCCAGAATCGTCCACTGTCTGCCAGGGAGAGGAGAAGACTGAAGCAGTTGCAAGAGAACTCAAGACAGCAAGGTTGGGAGAGCGATGTGATATTTTCTCAGACATTCATTATAACAAATGTTTTTTATATATTGACCTAAAAATATGACATTTATATGTAATCAAGAACAACAGTATGATACTAAAACAAGATCTGAGTCCACTTTTCAAAATTCAGGGACAGCGAATGTAGAGAGAATTAGTTCTGCTCCGCTTTTGTTTTAAATGATCCTTAAGATTTGTTTTGATGGATCAAAGCAGGACGTTTCTGCATGTGTCTATTAGAATGCATGAGGGGTCTGAGAGCGGTTCTCAGTGATCAAAGCACAATGGTGCAGCATACATGAATTCAGATGACAAATGTTGTACGGTCTCGTTGTATATGATTCCTCTCTCCTTTGAAGCAGCGTCTAATGTCCCCTCATTAGACTTAAAGCAGACAGACCAGCCAGACTGCCCGAGACCTACAGGTACCAGCACATCCAGGGAAACACAAAAGGTACGGACAACACATTCTCTTTATAGCTGCAGTATATATTTAATAAGTGTTTGAAACAGCTTTATAATGCAAAACATTGTAACAAAGCAAACGTATTTCTGTGTATCAGGAGAGGAAGAGCTTATGTAGACAGTCTGATGAAGATGATTGTAGCTCTTCTACCAGCTCCACCGAGCGCTCTGAAGGAGACTACAGAGAACGGTAACACCGATGTATAATTTATACACATATACAAGAACATCCCAATAACTTTGTAAAAAAGGACTGATACGGACCTAGTGGTTGTGTTCATGGAACTTGCATCACTTACTTATTGTTTATTTCAGAAAACGCGACACCAGCGAGATGCAAGACTTAGTTCAAATGATGACAGAGACATTACACATGGATTCAAGAGATTTGTCATTAGAGACAGATGAGCCAAGATGCCACTCTACTCCGGTGCCTGAGTTCAGACTGAACAGGAAGTACAGGGACACCCTGATGCTTCATGGGAAAGCCAAAGACGAACGTGGACATTTCCAGATCAGTGACGTTCCGTTAGGTAACAATTCAACTATTTAGTTTTGAGCTGACAACTATGCAGGAACATTTTAGTAACTTATCTAATTGCATAATAAATAAAACGGCTTTATTAGGCTAGTGATATGACATCTCATATGGGCACATGATTGCATAATTATTTTATCAATAACTATTGATTTCTTGGAAATAGATATGAGGGAAAATTGTGCACATTTAAGTCATTTAATTTTTGGAGTGTGGTTCGTTTACTAAAAGAATGTCACCCCAAATGCTCAAATTTTGTTTTTTAGATGACAGCACTGGTCCAGCAAAGGTCAGGAGAATGATCGAGCATCTGCGTACAGAAGTGATGAAAGGTCTCGGGGTAAAGCTGTTGGACAGAGTTCTCGATATAATGCAGGAAGAAGATGAGGACAAGAGAGAGGTAAGACAGGCAACGTCTGTATGGTAGTATAGTTTCAAAATTTTTGTTCCAGGTATCATTGAGCATTTTCCTTTGCAACTTACATCTCTTGTAACCTTGATAGTGGAAGTTTTCACGTGTATCGTGATTTATTTTGTCTTGTAATATGATTCTTTATGCTGTCTTTTTATTCAGCGTCTACTGCAACAGCAAATGGGAGAAGAGAAATACAAGCTGTATGCTGTAAAAGTGCGACAGCTGAAGTTTTTTGAGGATGTCACTTTTAAAGACTGAGATGCTGAGGAATCTTCTGAAATCTTTGATATGGCATTACTGCTGACTTTTCATGCTCTTACCAAGAAAAACACTATTCACTGAAGCCAATATCAACAATCACTATTTGTAACAGACTTGAACACTAGTTATGCCAGAAAGCTGATGTTATTATGCACCTTTCAAGTTCGGAAAAATACACTTTGTATCTGTTAGTAAAGTGAATTTATGCTGTGTAGATAGCAAACCTGATCTTAATTGCAAAACAGACTGAAAATAGTTGAATCGTTTTTTTATATATTGTTTTCTGTATATTTATATTATGAATAATGTGAATCAATAAGTAATGATTTATATAATAAATACAATTTTGAGGTATTGTAGTGTACTGTTCTTTTGCACCATCACAGCTTGAGTCAAACAAATAAGCACCACAAACAAATGTACCAAACACAGAGCAGACAAATTTATTACATGTTCAAGCAGTAAATAGAATTTTTTTTATGGATTTTGATATAGATATTGTATATTTCTGATGTATATCCATAAGGGTTGGCTGTGCCAATGCATGCAAATCACTTGTGTTTCTTTTTCTTGAGGTTCTCCTGAGGTTTTTCACGACTCTCTCCCGATGTCTCAGGAAGGGGGGGCTGCCAGGTGAGGGGATTTTTCCTGTACACTGGCCAGGGAGGAAGTGTGAGCTGAGGAAACATAAAGCCACAATATAAGTGACCATTTTAGAGAAATATCAATGTTGCTAAATTGCATCAAGCAGACATACCACACAGGATAATGCAAATCCGGCTAACATTATGTAGACGGTCCAGCCAAACTGCTGAATGAATAAGCCATAGATGAAGCCGATGACCTGCAGGGTGAACAGAGGGGGCATGTCAGGAGACTCCTAATGTTTTGATGGCTGTGATGGTGAAGGTGTTGCTGTCATTACTTACCGCTGACACCAGAATTACTCCTTGGAAAATTTGCTCTGCAAGTTTCTGCCCTTTGTAGTCCTACAAATAAGCAGATACACTTTCATAAATTCGCTCACTAAAAAAAGGCATCGACTTCTGTAATGTAACCATCTGTCGAGAACATATTTGATGCAAAAGCACTAAGTCGTATAGCTACGACTCCAACACGGGGGGAAACAAACCGATGTGTATTTGTGCAGGTGTATTGCTAATGCGTTAGCTGCTAACATATGCACCCCCCAAAACTATTAAACTCGCAGTATAATCACATTCATGCAGATTTGAGCCATTTATCCGAATCGTAAATCTTACCATATGAGTCGGGATGGAATTAAACATAGAAAGCATTGTGAAGTCGTACAGTAAATCCGCTAGATGCTTCTTTTCAATGGAGACCGGTGATTTCCTGTTTGAAATGTGTACGTAGAGTTCCTCAGGACCCTTCACAATACGCTTCAAAAGGCTTGAAATGCGCAGATCAGCTAACTATATAAAACGCAAATTCTCCTGGAATTTTCTTTAATGTGTTTTAACGCGATATATTTTTGAACAGAATTTCAATTGAACAAAAATAGAAAAGATATTATTTTATATCAGGCAGTAATCTAAACGCCATCTTCGTGCCATTTATGGTCATGGGCGTGTTAACAGACGTCTGATGGCTAGATCTGCAGCTCAATTGAATAGACGCGGCACGCGTGCGTCAAGCTGCTGTGCTCTATGCATATAGTGTATAGATCAGTGAAAGCTCGCTGTCCTGTCTCACACACTGAAGGTATCAGGACTTGGTGTTGAGTTGGCGTTCTGGAAGAGGAGCTAACGGGAATCAAAACGTTATAACGGATAAGGTTTACAAACCTGGAATTGTACGCATTGTCGTTTAACATCTTTGTTCTCTATGTATCTTATATGCGTTTTCCCTTTAGAAGTTGTTTGAACAACAAAATTGATTTGTGCATGTAAGTTAAATACACATTTGATATTTTTCCTGCACTTTACAAACGCTGCTCGTGTTGTTTTCTTGTTCCTGTCTAGGACTGTGACTGACCAAGTGCCATGACCTTACGGAGAGGTGAACATACACATAATTTAATAAATAAGAGCGATATTAAAAACACAAAACTAATATTGCACTTGTCTCATCTACTCTAGTGAACGTGGTCATACTCGTGCTGCTCGCGGTCGCTTTTATAATCGTTGTGCATCGCAATCTGCTAAATCTGAACGATTTCCTGAAACAGGAGAATCCAGGTACAAGCCTGTTCGTGTGAATACGCTTTTAAAAGGGTTTAGTTACGATCCGTTATTTCTGCGTTTGTTTACAGATACAGTGGCAGGAATGCTGCTTCCGTTTGAGACAGATTTTCTATCCAATCAGGAGACCAGGAGGTCAGGAGAGGAGATCCCGGTGGTCATCACCGCTCCGGAGGACAGACTGGGTGCTGCTGTCACCGCCATGAACAGCATCTACCAAAACACCAAAGCCAATGTGCTTTTCAACATTGTGACCCTAAATGAGTCTGTTGTTCATCTTAGGTAGCTTACACATGAATGGCTCAAATTAGCTAAATTAATTTGTCTTAAAAGTTTTTACAGTTGCTTATGATTCATTTGTGTTGCATACTTTATATGCTTTCCGCAATGCTGTATAAAACGATATTCATTTTGTAATCTAAGTTAGAAATTCATTGTAGATCTTGTTCGTTTTGTTGAAATTCATATGAAAATATCTATTGAGGTGTAATGTTAAATGTTTGGTAAAAGTACATTTGTCATTCAAGTTAATGTAAGTGAATTTACAGTGAATGCGATGTTGCCAATAAAATGAGTCATCCATTCCTCTTTTGAAGTAACTTACCCAATGTACTGAATACTTATGATCATTTCTTGATTTGTTATGAATAATCATCAAATCTGTTTCCTGTTTCAGAACGTGGTTGAGTAAGACTGATATAAAACATACAATTATCGTGTTCGATCCAAAGATCCTTGCGGGAAAGGTTTCTTATGACCCTCAGAAGGGGGATGCGGTGAAACCGGTAATGATGCATTTTTCTGTGCATATTGCATTAACACTGCCTTAGTTTGTGAATGCTTTATTGTGATCATGTTTTTGTGTTTGCGATGATGTGTTTTTAGTTGAACTTTGCCAAATTCTACATGCCAATGTTCTTGCCTGATGCGGAGAGGGCAATATACCTGGATGATGATGTAATTGTACAAGGTAAAGTGCAGAGATTTGTGATTACTTCAACATATAAAAAACATAAACCAAAGCAAATGTGTCAAATTATTGGAAAATAAATCATCCGTGGGTTTTGTTTGCAAATTTGGGTGTATAATATGTACTTTTTGTCTATGCTCAGGGGATATTCAGGAGCTCTTTGACACCAGTCTGAAGCCGGGATACGCCGCAGCTTTCTCTGAAGATTGTGATTCTACGTCATCCAAGACCCTCATCCGAGGAGCTGGAAATCAGGTGCGTTTATTCTACATCTGGTTTAACTTCAGTCAAGTTAACAAGAATAGCACATCTTAACATATACACAATAACATGCATGTCTTGCCTATACTTTACCTTCTACAGAACAGCTATATTGGCTTTCTAGACTTCAAAAAAGAGGCGATCAAGAAGCTTGGAATGAGAACGAGCACCTGCTCCTTCAATCCTGGAGTCATTTTGGCCAATTTAACCGAGTGGAAACAGCAAAATATCACCAGTCAGCTGGAGTTCTGGATGGAGCGCAATGTCAAGTTAGTTTTGTGATTACTAGTTTTAATACTTAGACTTACTAGCCGCAAAATCTCATGAATAGATTTTGTTGCAGTTGCTAATATCAGTTAAAATCCTCTTTATTCCTCATGGCTGTTAATGGCCCTGTGGTTGCTTTCTGTCCTCTAGGGAAGACCTTTACAGCAAGACTCTTGCAGACAGCATATCAACCCCGCCTTTGCTTATTGTCTTCTACAAGCATCACTCCAGCATCGATCCCATGTGGCACGTCCGACACCTTGGTAAACAAGTTATCGATGCTCTGGTCTTCACAGGAGCAATGGCTGTGAATGTTTTTAATCCGATCATTTGAATCTATCGTTTTGAAGGGGCAACCGGAGCAGGGAAACGGTACTCTCTTCAGTTTGTAAAAGCGGCCAAACTTCTCCATTGGAATGGACATTATAAACCGTGGGGCAGGACCTCGACTTTCTCTGACATCTGGGACAGGTGGTACATTCCGGATCCAACAGGTAAATTCCATCCAATCCGGAGACACACGGAGGATTAATGAACTCAGATTCGACGGTCATTAAAAACTCTTGCCATGCCAGCTTACCCAACGGTTTTGGAGACTGAGATTTGTATTTGATGGACATGTCTTGATGCAAACCATGGTGCCCTTTTTAAGTGTTTGGAGTCATGATCAAAGCTAATAATTCCCACATGACTGGGTCCAACATTCAACAGTAATGCACTACCTCAGCATTTCTCATCTTGCAACAACACACACTAATAGTTTTGTCTGTCACATTCACATTTTGTCATGATTGAAAGTTTCACATTCAATTTGATCTAAACCTTCATACATCTTGATCAAGAGAAACTACTTTTGTTACATGTTTAGGTTTGTTTACATTTCTACGAGTGCATGCATCTCTTTATAATTATCAGCTCTGTAGTGTATCCTCAGTGTTGTCCTCTAGATGCTCAGGAGAAACTGTGCCAAATTTTATATGATAGAATATGTTCAATCAGAAACTTTAATAAAATTGAATGTAAGTTTTATATGCAATGGTACAGTATGAACTCTTTATTTGTCAAACAAATCTTCAACATTTAATTACATTGAAAAAACATCTAGGTGGGATATTACAGAAATACACATCCCACAATAAACAGTCCAACAAAGTGATGCTGCTGAATCTTAGTTGACTTATCTGTCACACAGAGGTGCCATTTTACACGAAATCTGTACAGAAATCATATGCATCATCAGTGTTGCTCTGTTGCATTGACGTTAAGTCAGTGTTGATGGGCACAAACTTCACTCTTTTTTTAGCTGGTGTGCCTACAGAAGAGGTGAAAAAAGATAAGATTTACAATAGAAGATGGTTAGGAATGAGAAAGCATAGGAGTTCACAAAACAACAGACCTTTTCTCTTCTTTGTCGATTCCTGGATCTGTGTCACGGAAGTTGCAACTGGGGTTTCAGCCTCAGGCTAAAAAAACAAAGTGTGTCAATCAATATCCCAGCATTTCTCACACTACATTATAAAACATAACAGAAATGTTCTAGGTTGAAAACACACTGACATGTATGGACATCATACTGTTGATTACTACAAAAAATCATATTGGAGTAATGTTTCTTCCGTTGTAACTGGATAACTGTCAATGTCTTTGATAGTTTGTGAATGGTATCAGAGACGTTTTACAAAGACTTGACATAGTACATTAACATAGCAGACCCCCTCCATTCTCATGGTCTTCGATAACAGAAATCTCTCCAGAGATAATAAATATAAAATACCTTCTCTGAGTTGCTGATCGTGTCAATGTCTTCCACTTCTGTCGTTACCGAAGTCTTCTTCCTCGTCTCTGTAGTACCAACATTCAGCACACCAATGGTCGGGCCCTTTGAGTTAAAACTGATACTGCTGGCTAAATTGGGGAACCGCACACCTAGGAACATATACATTTTGTTTTAAAAAAATAAACAACACAAGAGCAGGGACCATGCAAATCAGGTATTTAAGGATGATATTGACATTAAATTTTCAACATGAGGGCAACAAGCTTGAGTCGTGTAGCGTGAGAGGATCTTGAGAAGATCGTATTAGAGACGTACGTTTGATAACATCCTCATTGCCCTTCTTCACTTTGGTCATATCCAGACCTGACCGCAAGTCATTGACTATACCATCAGAGAGGTAAGAGGGGAGATCCTGTCGCTCTGGAACTCTGCAGTGGTAACTCAGTTTAGCCCTGTAAGGACATCACACACACATCAGGAATGATATTTCAACATCACAGCTTATATGTTATGATGAATATTACATGACACAAACCCTGTCCAGTCATTGAGGAACGTGGTTGCTGCCAGCTCTGTGTTCGGTATGCCACCTTTCTGCAGAAATCCTCGCTTTTGGGCAAATGTGGTAAGGAACTCCAATGAGTTTCTGTAGTTTGGGACATTATACTGTAGCATTACCTGAAAGAGAGACAAAAAGGTTTGAAAGAAAAGTTAAATTTAAATTCAAGTTGTCTATGCAGTTTCTTTCGTTCGTAGATCATGAAAGATGATCTTTTGAAGATTGTATGGAAATGTGTCTGGTTCACATATGATTTATTTTTAAATGTGACATGAATTAAAAAATGTATCCTCACATGCTGCGGATCGCACTGTTTGAGTAAAGTGTTGACTGCCTCCAGCGCACTCTTCTCATTTTCCTCCACTTCCAGACTCCTCAAAGCCATCACATCTCCCGGGTTACCAGGAGCCGCAACTATCCCCGGGCTGTCAATCATCTTCACTTTCTTAGTAATATGCACCTCTTGCATACATCTGTGCAGAAGAAAACTGGAATTTAGGGGTGGTGTCTCGGTGCCTTCATAGTACATGAGGTTGAAATGCATTGTGGGGTCTGAAGCTCAGTGTTGGACTGAACACATCAAATTGTGGTCAGATCGAAACATTTCATCATGCTTCAGAAAAGCTATACCTGGTCAAACCCCTCTGTACACCAGCGTGACATGCTCTGATGTCCTTTAAACTGTTGATGACACTGCTCTTTCCTACATTAGGAAACCCTGGGGAGACAGAAAAATATGTTTTGTCAAGAAATGCACAAGATCATAGCGAACAGAGTCGGATTTGGATTATTTTCTCAGCAATGATTAGATACGAGACTCATAATTTAAGACACACAAGATCACTAGTCCATTCAGGTTGAATCAAATCTTACCAACAACACCGACTTTGAGCATTTTCTCGTCGTCTTTCGTGTTAGCAATGTCACTGAGTGTTTGTAGAAGAGAATCGCCTCCAAAACATGTAGCTGCTCGACTATGATCCAAAACATTTAATCTCTGTTTTTTCTGTAGCTGTAAAACAGAAAATGACATAATACAATCAAAACATTGATCTTGAAATTGAAGCATAGAACTGAGAATTGGAAAGGAATGACATCTTTAAAATATTATCAATTATACCATAAATGTTGTTTCTAAAGTTAAAATTGCACCAAAATCACAGGCTGTTCTAGCTACACTCTTAAAAAAAAGGTGCTTAAAGGGTTCTTCAAAGCGATGCCATAGAAAAACCATTTTTGGTTTTCCACAAAGAACCATTTAGTCAACAGTTATTTAATGGACCATCTCTTTCTTACCCTTTCATTATCTGGGGAAGCTTTTACGCCACAAATAACCTTTGGTGAAACAGAAAGATTCTTTGGGTGTTGAAGGTTCTTTATGGAACCATTTATACAAAAAAAGGTTCTTCTATGGCATCAAAGAACCCTTTGAAGCGGTTTTATTTTAAAAGATTAAATATTTTGCGATATGTATGGTCCTACTTTGGTTTTTGGAGTGTCCAACAACAAGTTTATGTACACGGTGTAAAAACACTTTCGTTTCTAATAATAGGCAGTTGTTGTTACGTTACTTCTTAGCTCACTCGCAAATGATTCGTTCGGCGATTCAACAGTCTAATCTCCTCCTTTCTGTCAGCCTACTCTGATCTGATTGGTCAAATGGTCTAGTCTGCTGTGATTGGTCTACCGCGGTCTGTTGCAAATGGAACATGGGCGAGCATTACACAAATCTGAACCAGAACTGAGAACGACAGCCTCGTTCGCGTGATTCACAGTCGACTCCTTGAAAACGCCACATGAAATGTCATTTCCATGACTTTGTAATAGTAACTATTTAAGTGTATGGCAACAAACTTGTCTGTATCGAGCCCCTCCCGAGAGAATCTTTAAAGATCGACGATTGGCTTTAATGGACTCTGTTTCACTTGGCAAGATGTCTGAAGTTTCAAGTGAAATGGTCTGCAAAAGCAGTTTCATCATGCCAACCAAAATCTTAAAGGTCACACCAAATGAACATACCACAGTTCTGTCCTGCAGTTGTGTTGACGCTTTAAAGACAAAAGTTGGACATTCGGCTTCAAGACTACTGAGCCACTTCTCCAGATTCTCTTTAGGAACAAGATCTGCGAAACAGAAATGTGTTTTCATAACTAGCTTCCACATTTATGATCAGATAACTGAAGGTGAAAGGCAACACCGAGGCTTTACCTATTTTGTTCATTATGAACAAGAGTATTTTCTTTCCATCGTGTTTCAAGACGGTTTCCTCCAGCTGAGGGCAACGGCAACCCAGAGGGTCCCTGGCATCCAGAACCTCCAGTATCACATCAGAAGCTTCGATTACCTGCACGGGGATTTCACGTTATGTAAGATCAGCCTCAAGATCACAGTAAACAAACATGTTTCACAATAAACATTAAAATATATAGACTTGCCTTGTTCAACTCGCCGCATCTGAATGATTTGGCGCTTTTCTGTTTAGCTACAGCTGCTTTTGCTTCTTTAACTTTTTCTCCCTACAACATGAACAATAAAGTGAGAGACGAAACAAACATGAGAGTTCAATTAATACTAACACATTGGCCCCTTTCTCACCTTTTTAGCCTTCTTGGCTGCAGGTTCGCTGGCTGCCTCCTTGTCCTTTTTCCTCTTTGCCGCTTTGTCTTGCTGTTTTGTTACCTTGTTTTGCTGTTTAAGTGCCTCAAGCTTTAAAAACAAAAGCATTGCATTATTACTATTAGACATCTCGCTTATGGCATTTGGCAGATGTAAATCCAAAGTGACCGTCCATTTCTAAGGATCGTACCTCCTGTTTTCTGTGCTCGGCCTCTCGAAGCACCTCCTCTTTAAAGGGAGCGCTGTTTGGTACTCCAACATCCTTTTTGGGCCTTCGACTTATGCCTTTCTTCTTCGCCTCTTTCTTTAGTTTACGGTTGTGATCCCGAACCTTCAAATGAAAAATAACTTAACACACTGCCCATACACAACAATATCCCAATAGCTTTCAGCTGTTTAGCATTAACACCATAACAAAATGTCTTTAAATGGTGCGTTTTTGTGGCCTTTGCCTGGTAGGATGTAATGGTGTTCTCATGTGACAGCATCCCACCATGTTAAGTTACCAGTAAAAACCATTATAGTTTACATTAAAACCAACACAATTCCCATTTTCACCATTAAATCCAATAACATTCCTCCGGTGCTGTCATTTCATACACAACGTGTGTTGGATGTATTTATAACACTTATAGTAAATATAATCTCTTACCCTCTTCTGTATTTTAAAGCGTTTGGCGCACGAGATGCGTTTGCTCGCCTTCTTCAACTCTACAAAACAAGACACGTGACGCTCATAAACATTTATTTACACACGTTAACGGCACTATATCCGTTTATACTAGTTTATCGGGGCATTATAATAAAATCACACACACGCTTCTGTTATTAAACGATCTTATACTCACTCGGTCTCTTCATGTCTGCCCAACACGCGCTCCTCTTGCCCCAGTCGCACAGCGCGCAGCACGTGGGCCTCTTCCTCACTTCCGCTTCCGCTTTCAGCGCCGCAAACGGTTAATTTTTTCCCATTCTTAATAATTCAGTCAGTCAGCCTCAGTGTTGAATGCGTCTCGGTCCTCAGACTCAGACAGCTCTCAGATCAGACTCTGACGGTAAGGCCCGCAGTTCACGCGCGCTCTTTTCGTGTTGCTAATAAAGCTCGCACATCATCATGCAGAGCGTCGCATGGCCCTGTACGTGCATAAGTGTGTGTGTGTGTGTGTGTCTTTGTTTTTATCCGTGTGTGCTGATGCATGCGTCATCATGCTTGACGTTACTGTCCCATCACAATCATCAGCATCTCCAAAAGCAACCCTGCACGTGCACCAATGTCAGTACTGTCTGACTGACTCAATATATGAGATGATATCAGACGCATCTGATTAAACATTCATGCATTCTTTCGTATCAGACATCACTCATGTGTTGGAATCACTGCGTTATAAACGTGAGAAGGGTTTGTAATGACATCATCTGTCTATATTGATTATCACTTCGTTTCTGTACATCGATCATCTTCCCCATCAATGGCATATCAGTTGTCACAAACCCCTTCAGCTGTTAATTTAGATGGTATTACTGCTTTGTTAGATTACAGATTTCCAGTAATCTTCTGATAATCTATTGGGTAATAATCACTCAGTGCTTTCTTTTTATTAATAACTGTACAAATAGGTACCATCAGTAACTTTGTATTAGCATCTATTGTACTATTGCTCTTTGTATGACATATCGCTTATTGCTCCCCGAACTCTTTGTAAGTCGCTTTTGCTAAATGACTAAATGTAAATGTGACAGTTAATATCACAGTGAGTTGCTAGATATTAGGGATACATCACAATATTTCGTAAAGATTTTCACGACACTACTATTGTGGACAAATGAAATCTTAATAAAGTCATCCAACAGCAGTGTGAACGACTAACAGCATGTCAAGACACATGAATCGGGTTTATTCCATCAAAATATTACATTCTGTATAACACATGTAAACATTTACATTACTTATATTAAAGTAAAAAAGTTTTCTTTGCAAAACTCATGGTCGGAAAACATTGTTTTTTGTTGCTTTTGACGAGTCTGTCCAGTTTTCATTTTCTTGCAAATAAATGCAAAATATAAAACGATATTTGTATTGGGAATTTTAGGGAAATGTTGTCAG
Organism: Barbatula barbatula; assembly: GCF_947034865.1. Taxonomy (NCBI): domain Eukaryota; kingdom Metazoa; phylum Chordata; class Actinopteri; order Cypriniformes; family Nemacheilidae; genus Barbatula; species Barbatula barbatula. Next base: position 6,785,034 of record NC_136783.1, on the reverse strand, counting down.
ATGTCCACAGAATGAAACAAAAGAGATAATTTTGCCTGAGCACATACCTATAAATAGTCAAATTATTTTGGAACGGTCTCAAAATTTTATTAAAACCACAGTATGGAAGAATTTTGTAGTGAAATATCCAAAGATCACTTGCACGGTGTTATATATCTCATGCAGTTGTGTACTTACATTATCCCGAATGTTCCCAAGAATGTGCAAATCCAGAGAAATTCCTACTTAAAAATAATGGCCTCTCTGCATTACTAAAATAGCTGGTGGGAAGAAATACATTTTAAATACATTTAATATTTTTTTTACTGAATATTTACTCTTTGTGTCAGTAATCCAATCTTTTTGACTGTGTTGTAAAGGCCTTTGAGATGGGCTCGAAGCGACGGAGAGCCACGTCTCCATCCAGCAGTGTGAGTGGAGGAGATTTTGAGGACAGTCAGACCCCGTCGATACCTTCAACCAGCCGAAAGAGGAGAAGAATCACAAACATTCCCACCGTTGACCCTGTGAGTTCACAGTGACACTATAAATACATTTATGCATTTGACAGGTTTCTTTCAAATAGTCAATGGGTGTTTCTAACAGATTGCTGTGTGTCATGAGCTGTACAACACTATCAGAGACTATAAGGACGATCAGGGTAGAATGCTGTGTGAACTTTTCATTCGAGCACCAAAAAGAAGGTTAGTATAATAAAACATGATTTTTGTGTTTAGAGCAATTGCTGTTACGTTTTATAAAGATATGTGAACAATAGATTCACAAAGTGTTTGATCTGTTTTAACGTCATGTTGTTAAACACAAACACACCGACTTCCATGCAGGAATCAGCCGGATTATTATGAAGTGGTGTCTCAACCTATTGACATGATGAAGATCCAGCAGAAGCTGAAGATGGAGGAGTATGATGATGTTGAGCAGCTCACAGCCGACTTTCAGCTCCTTTTCAACAATGCCAAGACGTATTACAAAGTATGTTTTTAAAGCAAACACACGTTTCACTAGTACAGTATTCCCAAATGTGATTCTAAAATGTCTCATTATTTTGTATTTCCTTTATATATTGTGTCTCATAATAAAAATATGCGATGTCTGTATTTCTTATATGGCTGTTTTAGATCTGACATTAATTTGCTTACACCAAAAATCAACTAGTTTGTTTTTTTCTTAAATGCGTTTTCCCGTGCAGCCGGACGCTCCGGAGTTCAAGGCGGCGTGTAAACTGTGGGATCTGTACATCCGTACCAAAAATGAGTTTGTGCAGCGGGGGGACTATGATGAAGACGATGACGATGGTGAAGATGCACACGAAAACCCTGCAGGGTGCACCGAGGAGGAGGTCAGACCACAGACCTCAAACCTCACAAAATAAATTCAGAAGACACGCTTTGGTCATGTGTGAAGCGTGGTTTGTGTGTTTTTACAGTCCGTCTCAAGCCTTAAGGAAGTTCTCACGCAGCTCCTGGATGCTCTGCTGACATACACAGAACATGGACGTGTCATCAGTGAGCTTTTCCAGAGACTTCCCTCTAAAGTGGTACGCTCACCGATTTATTTATTGTGTTCGATTTGTGAATATAGGGCCAATTCTATTATCTAAAGTGCCGAACAATGCGTTCAAGATATTTACATTTTTCATTTGGCTGACGCTTTTATCCGAAGCGACTTACAAGTATTTTTTTACAGTGGCACATTACTGCAGAGCAATCAGTAATGAGTAAGGTGCCTTGCTCAAGGGCACTTCAGTCATGACCTGCTGGTACTGAGCTTCATTGACCGGACTGTTTGTGTGTACGTAATAATTATTTGTGTTTTTCTTTGTTATCAGCAATATCCAGATTATTATGCTATTATTAAGGAACCAATAGACCTGAAGACCATTGCACAGAGAATACAGGTCATTTTACTCACTTCACATTCGCCTGTCCAATACTGCTGTTTATTGACAATTTACACTAAAGTTTGTGTCTGCTTTCTATAGATGGGATACTACAAAAGCGTAAACCATATGGCAAAGCACATTGACCTGTTAGCCAAAAATGCCAAATGCTACAATGAACCCGGATCCCAAGTATTTAAAGTAATGTATTTTTGAGATTTGTCATTTATTGATTAATCATGTTGAAAGTTAAGAGTGGTGAGTTCAAATGTAAAATCATTTTTTTAGGATGCAAGCACTATCAAAAAGATCTTTGCACAGAGGAAGATGGAACTTGAACATTCTGAACCGGTTAAAACCAGCATCAGAATCAGGTGTGTTTCTTCATCACTGTTTAATATACTGTATGTCTTCATAGGTATATAAAGACCTTACATAACGAAGCCTTATGTTTAACTATGAGCTATTTCTATCTACATACACCGCTTAAGCCTGTGGCATACATCTTTTTTACGTGCATGTGAGGGTACACGTACATCTGAACGCACAGCCTTGCAAATTATAATGCATTCCACTCGTACGCATACACACTGGTTTTGACGCATGCGCATTATGACATTGCAATACCTCTCCGGGCCTGCAGGGCTCAGGACACGATTGCCAACCGGTGGTTAAACTAATTCTGCAAGAAATGGAATGTGCATGCACGACCTGCGCATACTTTGTACCGGAGGTAACAAAATTCCAGCAGTGCGTGTACAGTACGCGCATACTATTGTGATGATGAAATTTGCGTCACGCTCACTGTATGCTGTATGCGTAGAAGGGAACTATACTTCAGCCTTTACATCGAATTCACCATGTAGTAGCCCTAAATGCACAAACGTGTTTCCTAAATCTGTTATCTCCTGCAAAGAAGCAAAAACGTGACATCTTAGTTCTGTGTCAGCCACCGTAGTGCTTCGAAAGCACCTGACCACTAGATGCCACAAAATTTCAGTGGACCTTAAAGGAGTCATATAATGTCACATAATAATGTTAGTTTTAGCCATCCAATATGACCCCTTTAAAAAACATTCATGATTTTGTTCTGCTGTCATATATTCTGTGTTGATTCATTGACATTATGCATTTAAAATATGATTTTTATGCGTGTTGGTGTTTGTTCACAGGAATAGGAGGTTTGCACAGGGAGATCGTCTCTCTTCTATCACTACAGCTCTACAGTACGGTTCAGAGAGTGAAGAAGACGCCACACTAACTGGTATCTCATGCTATGTGATTTTGTATATCAGAACTGGCATTAAAGAACGAAAAGCCTTGTACGCTGTATATCAGGGTTTACTGTATCGATGTCTCCTGAAGGCTTGGTTCATTACGATGAGGGCGAGTCTGAAGCCGAGAGCATCCACTCCAGCATGGACATGAGCAATCCCATCTTCCAGCTTTATGAGGCAGTACGGGGCAGCCGGAATAGTCAAGGGCAGCTCTTAGCCGAACCCTTCTTTCAGCTGCCCTCCAGGAAAGACTACCCCGACTACTTTCAGCAAATCACCAATCCGATCTCACTCCAACAGATAAGGTATCGCAACAGCAGCTATTGCAGACTAACACCGTGTCTACACCGGGCGCGACAGGCGCAACGCGACAGGACAAAAGACATTAGAAACGCATTAGATCCCATTATAATTTCACAGATGCCTTATGCATTAACCTTTCAAATTGTTTTGTTTTGGGATGCATGCATTTCTAAAGAATTTCATCTGCTTTTCAGGAGTAAGATGAGGAATAATGAGTTTGAAAGTGTGGAACAGATGGAAGCAGATATCAACACGATGTTTGAGAACGCGAAGCGCTACAACGTGCCCAACTCTCAGATCTACAAGCGTGTGCTAAAGCTGCAGCAAATATTGCAGGTGATACAGATGTAAACAATGAATGTAATACTGAAAAACACGTTTATTTGTAAAGCGCAACATAAGATGTTTTAAAGATTCTTCACACAGCGTTGTGCAATCCAATGTTGAAGAAATAGTTCACCAAACAAAACCACTTGTGAAATTAATTTATTGTCTATAGTAGGATCGATCAAACCATTCGTAGCAATACTGTTATCACGATACCATAGAAATATCATTCGTCGTTCATAGTATTGATTGCAATATTACGTGGAAGATAGAGATTCCTGTGTGTGCATGTGTGTCTTGTCAGATGAAGAGAAGAGAACTCATGAGGAGATATGATGAAGATGGGGACAGCATGCTCTCATCCAGTCTTTCTGATGGGGGCACAACCAAACGCAAAAGGTACAGAATAATAAGAGTTTATTATAATAATCAGATATTATTCATCAGACATACATCTACAGTATTGTGGTAAGCTTCATGGCTCTTCTCCTGTGCTGCTCTTTGATCATTTGTGATAGTTGCTGTTGCATTAGGATCACCGTATTATCTCTAAGGTCTTACGTTGTTTTACATTGGCCACAGCCATAAGAAGAACACAAAGAAGAACCGAATGAAGGCTCTATATGCTGCCGTGGCGGAGGCTCGAGAGATGGGGACAGGGCGAAGGCTCTGTGATCTCTTCATGGTCAAGCCATCAAAGAAAGACTACCCAGATTACTACAAGATCATACTGGAGCCAATGGACTTGAGGACCATAGACCAAAACATCCGCTCTGACAGGTACCCCAGCGAGGACTCCATGATGGAGAACATGAAGCTGATGTTCCGTAACGCACGGCACTATAATGAAGAGGGATCACAGGTGAGATCTGAACCGTCAGTGAGAGCATTTATAGATTTATTACAAGGCATCTACATTAGATGATATAGTGTAACTTGGTATGAATATTTATTGACTCTCATGTCATTTCAAACTTGAGTCTTTTCTTCAGCAGAACAAAGAAGATTTGAAAAATGTTGGGAACCAAACAACAGCGGTACCCATTGACTTACGTTGGTTTTGTCTATCCAATAGAAGTGAATGGGTACCGCAATTATTCGGTTGCCAACATTCGGTTAGCAGGCTGTAACTTCTTTGCCTCAAAATAATTACAGTAGGACATTAAATATTAACTTGGTTTTACTCTAGGTTTACAATGACGCCAACATTCTGGAGAAGATTTTGAGAGAAAAGCGCAGGGAACTCGGACCCCCGCCCGATGATGATGACATCATTTCACCCAAGATGAAAATTAGTACGTTTCACATGCAGCCTATATGTAGATGTTGCTCTGTTTGCGTTAAATTTGTCTGTAGTCTGGTTTTGCATATACATACACATTTTAAATAGCCCTGCCACCAACTCATACCATTGGCTGAACCACAAAGTGACATTACGCCCAGTTCACACTACACAAATTAAGCTTGATTTGGCACTATCCAGTTGTTGTAGATTCATAAACCATTCATTCTTACGATGTGACAGCCAGTACAAAACTTGGGGTAAAGCATTTTAACATCTGAATTTTTTTTATTATTGAGTCATGTTTCATGTTATTCCAATGTCATTCCAGGGAAGAGCGGCGTCTCTCCTAAAAAGTCCAAGTACCTGACGCCTTTGCAGCAGAAACTCAACGAACTCTACGAATCCGTCAAGAACTACACCGACAAGCGTGGACGTCGCCTTAGCACCATCTTCCTCCGTCTCCCATCCCGTGCCGAGCTTCCCGACTACTACGTGGCCATCAAGAAACCCATAGACATGGAGAAGATTAAGGGTCACATGCTGGCCAACAAGTACCAGGATGTTGACGTGCTTGTGGAAGACTTAGTGTTGATGTTCAACAACGCGTGTACTTACAACGAGCCAGAATCTCTCATCTATAAAGATGCATTGGTGCTTCACAAAGTGCTTTTGGAAACCAGGAGAGACCTGGATGGCGGTGAAGACGCCCATGTTCCGGATGTAGCGAGACTTATTCAGGAACTGGTACGCAATCTTTTCGTGTCTGTGCTCGGTCACCAGGACGATGAGGGGCGTTGCTATAGCGACTCGCTGGCGGAGATTCCCGCCGCCGATCCCAATATGCCAGAGAAGCCGCCGTTGAACTTTGAGATCATCAGAGCAAACGTGGATAAAGGACGTTATAGACGACTGGACATGTTCCAGGATCACATGTTTGAAGTCTTGGAGAAAGCCAGACGTCTGCATAGGTGATGCTTTGTTTTTATGATAAGTATACACTTTACCCGTAGATCTGAAAAGGTTGAAAGATTTGGTTTTACATAACATCATGCGTTCATATCTGTTTGTTTTGCCTGGTAGGACGGATTCAGAGATCTTTGAGGATTCTGTGGAGCTCCAGCAGTTTTTCATCCGGATCAGAGATGAGCTGTGCAAGAACGGAGAGATTCTCCTGTCGCCCACCCTCAGCTACACCACTAAACACCTGCACAGTGATGTGGAGAAGGAGAAGAAAGAGAAGCTGCCTAAAGAGTATGAAGAGGATAAACTCAAGAGAGAGGAGGAGAAGAAAGGTGCCTTCATTTACATTTGATCAGTTTTGTGTTCCCTCTGTATTCCCAAGTGAACTACAGGAACATAACAAAGCCTCCATCTTAACGCTGGTTGGTTGTTACTGTGTGTACATTCTTAGAGCGACCAGGCGATAGTAATGTTGTATTGATCTGCAGAGGCTGAGAAGAGCGAGGATTCAGCTGGTGGTGGATGGCAGGGAGTCCTTCAGCGTAACTTCAGTCAGGGCTGCAGCTTTAAAGATAACATGTACCATGTGGGAGATTATGTGTATGTGGAGCCCACAGAACCTAACCTGCAGCCACACATCGTCTGCATAGAGCGCCTCTGGCAGGATGATGCAGGTACCACATTCATGTTTGTCACTGTTGGAGGCATTTTATATCTCAAGCCCTTTACTTTCTGATGTAAATTAGGTTTATTAGTTTATTATCTATTGTATCCATTGTTATTCTTTATCCTTCAAGATTGCGTCTATGGCAGCCCATATAACCGTACATTGGAAAGTTATGAAATTTTGCACACAGATAGAGGACAGTCATATTACCATGGACATGAAAACCCTCTAGTGTCACCATCAGTCCAAAATTTGAATACATTTTCAATACATCACAACTTCTGAACCGTATGTTCTAGAAAATGTTGTATGAAATTTTGTGTGTAGCATCTAGAGAAAATGCTGACAAAGGTCAATGAAGGGTCAAAGGGTCATGTGGCTGTATCTTCGGGATCCTTTAGTGGTTTGACACTTAACATGGTATGTATCATCACTGGTACATCTGCTCCATAAAAATCTGGTGACAGCACCACCTGGTGGTCAAAAAGTTATAAGCAATCTTATAGAGTCGTAAGTGCCTTTCCTTATGTTTTTAAACATCTGATGTTGTCCCCCTTATGCTGTTAAAGGGTATGACCCTGTAATTGCTGCTTGCAGCTATATTTTGTTGTTTATTATTATTCAATTCAAATGTATTTTGCATTGTTGCAAAGCAAATTTTTGTAGAAAAAAATAGAATTAGAAACAAAACTGTACATAAATAAGAAAAACATGTTATTTTACTATAGGGGAATTAAATTTATTAGTGCATTACTAATTTTATATTGCTGGCTTTTCACTTTCATTTCTGATGCGTATATGAATGTATTGTTTTATCCATTTCTGTACCAAAACCTTTAGAAAAATGTTAGAAATAAAGAATAATATTACTAAATATTGATTTAGAAAATAATTTAACACAAAGATGTTTTTATTATTTAGCAAACAAACAACTGTTAAAGTAACGTTACTACTTTGCGTTGTTTTAGGAGAGAAGTGGCTTTATGGCTGCTGGTTCTACAGACCCAACGAAACATTTCATCTGGCCACACGCAAATTTCTGGAAAAGGAAGTTTTCAAAAGCGACTACTACAACAAAATTCCCGTCAGTAAAATTTTGGGCAAATGTGTGGTCATGTTTGTAAAGGTAAAATCCGTCAGCATGATAAACAACATATTTTTGTGTTTTACTATTGTGTTTTAAAACATGCCTGTTTTGTGACATTTCAGGAGTATTTCAAACTTCAGCCTGACAACTTCAGACCCGAAGACATTTTTGTTTGCGAGTCTCGCTACTCTGCAAAGAC
>NC_136783.1:6169550-6174550 GCF_947034865.1 Barbatula barbatula | reverse complement strand
TTATATTTTATGGTGGATAACAGGCGCCTGGACGAGGGGGTGTATCTCAGCCTGCCGCAGGGGAATTAGCTCAAATGGTAGAGCGCTCGCTTAGCAGGCGAGATGTAGAGGGATCGAAGCCTGCATTCTCCAGCGACGTGGCATGTTCTTTGCCTCCGATTGAGGCCGACAGGTATCTTCGCAAGCATACGTACAGGACCTGGACAAAAGGCTTTCACTTGAATAGGGCCCAGAGTGGGTGAACCATGAACGTGACAGCCTTTCCAAACTTCAGAACGAGATGGTGCAATGTTTTGCAGACACAAGGAACTCGGACAGAAAGCACCCGAAACGGCAAAGAGCTATGTCATCTGAACGCAGGGCTCGTCCGGGATTTGAACCCGGGACCTCTCGCACCCGAAGCAAGAATCATACCCCTAGACCAACAAGCCTCGGATTTCTGGCAATTCTGCAGACGCAGCCACCGGGCACAGACAAGGTCATGTTTCACGTGGGACAATAAGTATGTTTTCGCACTAGTTCATCAACACAGTTGCCAAACCGCAATCCGCTCAATCCTTGCGGGTATACAGAAAACTTTTTCTTATTGTAGCAACTTTCTTCTGTCGTGGGTTCCATGGTGTAATGGTGAGCACTCTGGACTTTGAATCCAGCGATCCGAGTTCAAATCTCGGTGGAACCTCTTTGTGGGTCCAGATGTTTGTCATACACTTGGTTGTAGGGGAAGGGCCGAGTCTGCAATGCGAAAGATACCTGTGGCTTCGAAGCTTTAGTGGGAAGCGCATTGAATTCAATCATCTGTATAACCAGTGCACTGAAAAGCACGAATAATAGTATCGAAATACTTACACTCTAAATAAAAACAGACCCCTTGACCAACGGCTCTAGACCAATCTGCACTTTTGGAGAAACACAAGCAGACAATGTGTTTGGTTTTGGACAAGTTCATCCAGACAGTTGTCAAGTCACACACTGCTTACCCCTTGTGTAAGCTGGTACATAGAAACATACCCCTACTCAAACAAGCCAAAATTACCAGGGGACTTTGAAGTGTGAGGAACTGCACAAAAAAAGGAGGCTAGGGCACTCATGATACAATTTCGTTTTTTCAAGATATGTTCTTACCACAAACTGCTGACCTATAATACAAGTTGGTATACAGAAAACATCAGCACTTTACAGCATTCTGAAGACGTTTGTTCTATGTGCATGTTTCTACGTGTTATACTTTTTGAAGGATTAAAAGGGTGCCCCCTTTCAGATGTGCCTTGAAATAGATGTTACTGAGGCAGACTGTAAAAACAATCAGCAGCCGCAAGCTTTGTGACAGGGAGTGTGAATGTTTATATTTTATGGTGGATAACAGGCGCTCGCTTAGCATGCGAGAGGTAGAGGGATCGATGCCCGCATTCTCCAGCGACGTGGCTTGTTCTTTGCCTCCGATTGAGGCCGACAGGTATCTTCGCAAGCATACGTACAGGACCTGGACAAAAGGCTTTCACTTGAATAGGGCCCAGAGTGGGCTAACCATGAATGTGACAGCCTTTCCAAACGAGATGATGCAATTTTTTGCAGACACAAGGAACTCGAACAGAAAGCAACCGAAACTGCAAAGAGCTATGTCATCTGAAGGCAGGGCTCGTCCGGGATTTGAACCCGGGACCTCTCGCACCCGAAGCAAGAATCATACCCCTAGACCAACAAGCCTCGGATTTCTGGCAATTCTGCAGACGCAGCCACCGGGCACAGACAAGGTCATGTTTCACGTGGGACAATAAGTATGTTTTCGCACTAGTTCATCAACACAGTTGCCAAACCGCAATCCGCTCAATCCTTGCGGGAATACAGAAAACTTTTTCTTATTGTAGCAACTTTCTTCTGTCGTGGGTTCCATGGTGTAATGGTGAGCACTCTGGACTTTGAATCCAGCGATCCGAGTTCGAATCTCGGTGGAACCTCTTTGTGGGTCCAGATGTTTGTCATACACTTGGTTGTAGGGGAAGGGCCGAGTCTGCAATGCGAAAGATACCTGTGGCTTCGAAGCTTTAGTGGGAAGCGCATTGAATTCAATCATCTGTATAACCAGTGCACTGAAAAGCACGAATAATAGTATCGAAATACTTACACTCTAAATAAAAACAGACCCCTTGACCAACGGCTCTAGACCAAACTGCACTTTTTGGAGAAACACAAGCAGACAATGTGTTTGGTTTTGGACAAGTTCATCCAGACAGTTGTCAAGTCACACACTGCTTACCCCTTGTGTAAGCTGGTACATAGAAACATACCGCTACTCAAACAAGCCAAAATTACCAGGGGACTTTGAAGTGTGAGGAACTGCACAAAAAAAGGAGGCTAGGGCACTCATGATACAATTTCGTTTTTTCAAGATATGTTCTTACCACAAACTGCTGACCTATAATACAAGTTGGTATACAGAAAACATCAGCACTTTACAGCATTCTGAAGACGTTTGTTCTATGTGCATGTTTCTACGTGTTATACTTTTTGATGGATTAAAAGGGTGCCCCCTTTCAGATGTGCCTTGAAATAGATGTTACTGAGGCAGACTGTAAAAACAATCAGCAGCCGCAAGCTTTGTGACAGGGAGTGTGAATGTTTATATTTTATGGTGGATAACAGGCGCTCGCTTAGCATGCGAGAGGTAGAGGGATCGATGCCCGCATTCTCCAGCGACGTGGCTTGTTCTTTGCCTCCGATTGAGGCCGACAGGTATCTTCGCAAGCATACGTACAGGACCTGGACAAAAGGCTTTCACTTGAATAGGGCCCAGAGTGGGCGAACCATGAATGTGACAGCCTTTCCAAACGAGATGGTGCAATTTTTTGCAGACACAAGGAACTCGAACAGAAAGCAACCGAAACTGCAAAGAGCTATGTCATCTGAAGGCAGGGCTCGTCCGGGATTTGAACCCTGGACCTCTCGCACCCTAAGCGTGAATCATACCCCTAGACCAACAAGCCTCGGATTTCTGGCAATTCTGCAGACTCGGCCACCGGGCACATACAAGGTCATGTTTCACGTGGGACAATAAGTATGTTTTCGCACCAGTTCATCAACACAGTTGCCAAACCGCAATCCGCTCAATCCTTGCGGGTATACAGAAAACTTTTTGTTATTGTAGCAACTTTCTTCTGTCGTGGGTTCCATGGTGTAATGGTGAGCACTCTGGACTTTGAATCCAGCGATCCGAGTTCAAATCTCGGTGGAACCTCTTTGTGGGTCCAGATGTTTGTCATACACTTGGTTGTAGGGGAAGGGCCGAGTCTGCAATTCGAAAGATACCTGTGGCTTCGAAGCTTTAGTGGGAAGTGCATTGAATTCAATCATCTGTATAACCAGTGCACTGAAAAGCATGAATAACATGATCGAAATACGTACACTCTAATTAAAAACAGAACCCTTGACCAACGCTCTAGACCAAACTGCAATTTTGGAGAAACACAAGCAGGTCATGAGACAATGTGTTTGGTTTTGGACAAGTTCATTCAGACAGTTGCCAAGTCACACACTGCTTACCCCTTGTGTAAGCTGGTATATGGAAACATAGCCCTACTCCAACAAGCCAAAATTAACAGGGGACTTTGAGGTGTGAGGCACTGCACAAACAAAAGAAGGTTAGGGCACTCATGATACAATACGTTTCGTTTTTTCAAGATATGTTCTTACCACAAACTGCTGACTTATAATACAAGTTGGTAGACAGAAAACATCAGCACTTTACAGCATTCTGAAGACGTTTGTTCTATGTGCATGTTTCTACGTGTTATACTTTTTGATGGATTAAAAGTGTTTGAACGAGGGGGTATTGCTCAGTGTTAGAGCATTTGACTGCAGATCAAGAGGTCCTTGGTTCAAATCCGGGTGCCCCCTTTTAGATGTGCCTTAAAATAGATGTTACTGAGGCAGCCTGTAAAAACAATCAGCAGCTGCAAGCTTTGTGACAAGGAGTGTGTATGTTTAACATTTATTTTATGGTGGATAACAGGTGCCTGCACGAGGGGGTGTATCTCAGCCTGCCGCAGGGGAATTAGCTCAAATGGTAGAGCGCTCGCTTAGCATGCGAGAGGTAGCTGGATCCATGCCCGCATTCTCCAGCGACGTGGCTTGTTCTTTGCCTCCGATTGAGGCCGACAGGTATCTTCGCAAGCATACATACAGGACCTGGACAAAAGGCTTTCACTTGAATAGGGCCCAGAGTGGGCGAACCATGAATGTGACAGCCTTTCCAAACTTCAGAACGAGATGGTGCAATGTTTTGCAGACACAAGGAACTTGGACAGAAAGCACCCGAAACGGCAAAGAGCTATGTCATCTGAAGGCAGGGCTCGTCCGGGATTTGAACCCGGGACCTCTCGCACCCTAAGCGAGAATCATACCCCTAGACCAACGAGCCTCGGATTTCTGGCAATTCTGCAGACTCGGCCACCGGGCACAGACAAGGTTATGTTTCACGTAGGACAATAAGTATGTTTTCGCACCAGTTCATCAACACAGTTGCCAAACCGCAATCCGCTCAATCCTTGCGGGTATACAGAAAACTTTTTCTTATTGTAGCCACTTTCTTCTGTCGTAGGTTCCATGGTGTAATGGTGAGCATTCTGGACTTTGAATCCAGCGAGTTCAAATCTCGGTGGAACCTCTTTGAGGGTCCAGATGTTTGTCATACACTTGGTTGTAGGGGAAGGGCTGAGTCAGCAATGCGAAAGATACCTGTGGCTTCGAAGCTTTAGTGGAAAGTGCATAAAATTCAATCATCTGTATAACCAGTGCACTGAAAAGCACGAATAATAGTATCGAAATACGTACACTCTAAATAAAAACAGACCCCTTGACCAACGGCTCTAGACCAAACTGCGCTTTTGGAGAAACACAAGCAGACAATGTGTTTGGTTTTGGACAAGTTCATTCAGACAGTTGCCAAGTCACACACTGCTTACCCCTTGTGTAAGCTGGTATATGGAAACATACCCCTACTC